>NW_006159608.1:864754-869345 GCF_000334495.1 Tupaia belangeri chinensis | reverse complement strand
CAACAGAGCTCACTGTGTACTTGATAGCTTGAGCTACCTTTCTACTATTTAAATATACATATATATCTGGTATGTGAAGATTTATGTACAAAGATGTCTATTTCTCAGTAGCTTATAATGAAGGAAAACCCCACAGTGTCCAAAAATCTTTATATATCTACTGGAATTGTTTGGGACACTTTACGTAAGGTTTGGTATACCTCCAGGATGGAGTGTCATTTCACAAGTAAGAGTCACACTTACCAACTCAAATGACTTTTTTTTTCTTTGCTATAGGGCACATGCACTTGCCAGAGAAAGAGAGAGATAGACAGAAAGTGAGAAATCACCCCCTGGGGGGTAGACACGCCGCAACCCCTTTTCCTCCATTTTCCCCTTGAGATTTTGGGCACAAAAGTTCACGTGCCTGGCGTGAGTTAAAACCACCCAGTCCAGACCTTGAGCCGTGCTCGGCCATGTGGGAGTCTAGTGCTGTAACCATTGCTTCATCTGCTGGTCCCCCAGTTCAAATGTCTTCGAGCTGGTGAATGGATAAACGAACTGCAATACAGCTATCCTGTGGAAAACTGCTTAGCAATAAAAAGTAACTAGCTATTGATGTGGTCAACAAAATAGATGAGAATCAGATGCATTGTGCTAAGTGAAGAAGTATTTAAAGGGCATTTCAAGAAAGTCGAAACCATGGGAACCTCTGCAGATCAGTGGTTCCTGGGGGTCAGACTTGGGGAGGTTTTAACTGAGTGAGAAGAAAATTTGAGGGAGTTGGACTATTTTGCATCTTGATTATGGGGGATGATGGTTACCTGAAGTTATTTGTCAAAATTCTTAGAACTGTACATCAAAAAGCAAATTTCACTGTAGGTAAATTAAAAAGAAATGTTTTCAGGAAACATTTAATCACATAGGAAAATGGCAACAATAAACAAGATAATATAAAAAATGGATACAATCCAATGATCTAAAATGTAATACAAACTTTTAAAATTATATTGTAAATGTATTTTTGTATGATACACATATATTGTAATGAATGAAGGGAAAGTAAATAAACCAAAAGGCAATTATTTTGGGGTGGTGGTTTCATCATTAACTCTATTTTTGACTTTTTGTATTATTCAAATTTTCTCCAATAAGCATGCATTACATTAATCATCAGCAAAAGAGAAACACAAGACTTCTTCATGGCCCAGCAGTAACACCACACCTAAGTGATGGCAAATCTGTATGGAAGACATAGGAGTCCAGTCCCTTGGGCCACCTGAATGTGCTGGGCCATCACTCCCATGATCCTGGCTGGCTGTGGACACTGAGGGGAGGCAGCTGATGGGTGGCAGTAGCTAGGCTGCTCAGCAAACCCACAACTCTGTGTCTAGAATTCCTGCTTCTTTTTTTTTTTTTTAAAGGATTATTTTATTGATTAATTAATTAATTAATTAATTATTTAAATTTGACCAGAGAGGGAGAGAGAGAAAGAGAGAGAAAGTGAGAAGGCAAGCCAGCCGGTCCAGGACTTGAACCGGGGCCATCTGTGTGGGAGTCTAGTGCCCTTAACTATCACGCCACCTGCCTGCCCCTCTGCTTCTTTACTCATTGCCCTTTGTCTCAGAGAGTGACCTTCCTAACTTTGCCACTACTCAAGCTGTGTGGATACTGAGCAAATATTCACTGTGAATCTAGGAAACTGCAGTTTATGATCACTGTATA
This sequence comes from Tupaia belangeri chinensis, assembly GCF_000334495.1. Lineage (NCBI taxonomy): Eukaryota > Metazoa > Chordata > Mammalia > Scandentia > Tupaiidae > Tupaia > Tupaia belangeri. The sequence goes on along the minus strand of NW_006159608.1, from coordinate 867,641 downwards.
TAACATACATTTACAACTCAATCTCATAACTCTCTAGAGGTCATTCTCAGACATTGCCCTGAGCAGGTCTCAATTTCTCATTGGAAATTATGTAACAGCTTCCTTATCAGTTTTCTCTGCCTTCCATCTCTTCCTCTTCTGATTCCTCCTCCCCTCCCACTATTATCCCTTCTTTATGGGGTCTACACATAAGTCTGCCCTGCCCCATGCTGCTCAATCCATGAGTTGTCCCTGTTCTAACAGGAGCTGCAGGCCACTTGAATGTCACCATCAGTTAGTCCATTGTCATCATTATCATTATGACCATTGATTAACTTATGCTTGTCATGCTTCCACCTTCTCTGCTCAACATACACCCAAGCTGGTGGAGCAGTGGATTCCTCCCTCCAACCCAGGACACTCTGGGGCTGGTTGAGGTAGGACACAGGGAGTGAGTGTGGGATGGGAAGCAAAGCAAGATCTGAAGAGTTAAGGAAACAGACCATGGGAAGTAAGACTGTGGAAGAACAAAATCCATGATCTGAATGCAGTGAAAATTCATTGGGACAGCACTGGTGTGTTTTGTAAAAGTGATGTCAGTTTCTCAGAGAAGCTATCCTAATTGGGTACCGTCAAACAAAGTTTGTTGTCCTAACTCATCTATGCCCTCTTTACTCCCCCCACAGGGTCTCTTTGCATTGATTTCCCTTCCTGCTCTGCCATCCATTCGGCAGACTTTAAGACCCACCATAGGCATGACCTCCTCCCTGTGCCCTTTTGCTGCCTTTTCTGCAGCAGGGCTGTAGCTTTCTTTGGTTTCTTAACCACCCCTGTCCCCAGTTTCACGAATTCCTCTAACATGGTCCATCTCTATGGCCTTGTAATTTGGGTCGTGCCCTGCTTTCACTTCCATTCACCCTGGCATTGAGGACTCCCCATCTTTGCAGCCCTGGCCATGATGGCCATACCTCTACACATGGTTTGAATGAGAGAATGGGTAGCCAAATGAGCTGAGTTTCCGGCAAGAAGACATAGGTTGGTGATTCTTTAATTGTTTGTTGTTGCAAAAAGTCAGGAAGGGTACAAGAGATTAAAAGCATCTTACATCATACCTTTCCATATTTACTCTATACCTCTGTAAAACACTTGAATTGTGTGATATTACCTCTGTGTGTGTGTGTGTGTGTGTGTGTGTGTGTGTGTGTGTGTCTGTAGAAGAGAGAGAGAAGATGCCAACTGGCATAAGACTTTTGGGTACCCAGAAAGGAAAGGACACAACCAATTGTCAATTCACGCTATGTCTCAGGATCAGCTGGCTCCTCAGGCTAATCCCATGGAAGCCCCAGCCAAGGGGCATCTCTCAGGCTAGGCTTGGAGAACACAGTGTCCACTGCCTTTGAGTTTCCTGGGTTACGAGGCAACTCACATGGTCACTCGCAACACACTGACCAGCAACTTAATTAGATGCTGGCATTCTGAGTTTCATGGAAAAGGAAAATGCTTTATTTTCTAAAAACGAAAATAACTTTTTTTTCTGAATATAAAAGTAACAATATCTGCTAAGTAATAATATCTAAAAAATGTACATAATACAAAAAATGATGAAGGCAATAATAGCTATCACTGTATGCAAAAGATGGGACTTTTAAGTATATATACTCTTATATGTATTCACATTTTTCTTTTTGCCTTTTTAATTACTTTTAACATTTTACATTTAATTATTGTATAGCTTTACAACATACAAAATTGTTTCTCCCAATGTAAATATGGTGGATCTCAGTCAAGTTAAGGATATTACCATATACCTTATCATCAACAGATAACTTTTCAATTTCGTGTCCGTTAAACATTCCTGTTCTTTTTTCCCCCGTGTTCCCCCCTCCCATTCTACTATCCACTCCCTTCTGTACTGTCTTTAGCATCCACAGTAGCCCTCCTTATCATTATAACATCCAATTTTTTCAGTTTCTGCCATATAGTGCAGACATTTGGTATATATTAAGGGGAGACATACAATGTCTGTCTTTCACAGTCTGGTTTGCTTTCCTTAACATTAAATCTTCCATATTTGTTCGCTTTGTATCATATGTCAAGGTCTCATTGTTTCTTAAGACTTAGTAGTATTCTATAGTATGTAAGTGCCACACTTTTTCAATTCATTCATTTGTTCTTAGACATTTAGATGGATTCCATGTCAACCCAATTGTGAATATTGATTCAATAAACATAAATGTGCAAGTGATTTTCTGACTTTGTGTTTTTCTATTTTTTAAATTGTTATTTCTATTTCTTTTATACATTCAATCATATTACTTAGCTTACAAAGTGAATATTACAACATGCATACATTTCTCACCAATCCAGTTCATACTAGAAAGTTATCTTCAATAGATAATAATCCATTTCTTTGTCCCATAAATACCTTGCCTCTCTATTTTTCTCCTTAATGTCCTTCCTCAGACTCTACTCCTTCACCCACCGTCTTCCCACACTGTATCTAGTATTCACAACCATTTACTTAGTTTCTATAGCCTTTAGTCATTCAGTTTCAGCCATAGAGTGTGGACACTCAGTATATATTAAGGGGAGACATACAATGTCTCTCCTTCATTGCCTGGTTTGCTTCACTCAGCAGTAAATCTTCCATATTCATCCACTTTCTGTCAAAAGTCAGGGTCTCGTTTTTTATGGCTGAATAGTATTCCATAGAGTATATGTGCCATAGTTTTTCAATCTATTCATTTGTTTGTGGGCATTAGGGTTGGTTCCATCTCTCAGCAATTGTGAATAATGCCACAATAAACATGGATGTGCAAGCACTTTTCTGAGTAAGAATTCCTCTGTCCTTTGGGTAGATACCAAGAAGTGGGATTGCTGGATCATATGGTAGTTCTATTTGTAAGTC
>NW_006159608.1:844452-858321 GCF_000334495.1 Tupaia belangeri chinensis | reverse complement strand
GTCTCACTAGTGGTGTATCAATTTTGTTTATCTTTTCAAAGAACCAACTTTTACTTTCATTATTTTATTTTCTGTATAGTTCATTTATTTTCTATTTTATTTAATTCTGCTTGAATCTTTATTATTTCTTTTCTCCTGGATTTTTTTTTTTCTGTTGCTTTTCCAATTCTCTGAGGCACAATGTTAGGTGATCCATTTGCCTTCTTTCCATCTTCTTCTTATGTGCACTAATTGCTATGAACTTCCCTCTTATGACTGCTTTTGCAGTGTCCCAAAGATTATGGAGACTTGTGTCCTCATTGTCATTGGTTTCCATTAATCTTTTTATTTCAGTCTTAATTTTGTCATTAGTTGCGAAGTAATTCAGGAGTAGGCTATTTAGTTTCCTTGTATTTGTGTATTTTTAAGGATTTCTCTTGAAATTAAAATCAAGTTTAATTCCATCATGGTCAGAGAAAATGCTAGATATAGTTTCTATGCCTTTGAATCTGCAGAGGCTTGATTTGTGCCCTATCATGTGGTCAATCTTTGAAAAGCTTCCATGTGGGGGTGAGAAGAAATCGTATCTAGTGGTTTTCAGGTGGAAAGTTCTATAGACATATGTTAAGTCCATTTGATTTATAGTATCATTTAAATTCTTTACCTCTTTACTTATTTTTTGTCTAGATGATCTGTCCAGAGGAGATAGTGGGGTATTGAGGTCCCTAACAATTAGTGTGTTGCAGTCTATCTTTCTTTTTAGATCTAGCAGTCTTTCCTTTACATATTTGGATGCTCCTGTGTTAGGTGCATAGATATTTATTAGTGTTATATCTTCTTGATCTAGTAACCCTTTTACTACAATATAGTATCCTTCTTTGTCTTTTTGAACAATTTTTATTTTAAAGTCTATCTTGTAAGAAATTAGTATCGCTACTCCAGCTTTTTTTTTGTTTTTCTATTTGCATAGAATACCTTTTTCTAGCCCTTCGCTTTTAGTCCATGTGTGTTTTTATCCATGATATGGGTTTCATGTAGGCAACAGATAGAGTTTCTTGTTTTTTTTTTTTTTTTTTTTTTTTTTTTTTTTTTTTTTTTTTTTATCCATTCAGCCAGTCCATGTCTCTTGATACGAGAATTTAATCCATTAACATTCAATGCTATTATCAATATTTCTGGACTTGTCCCTAGCTTTAAGTTAGCCATTGACTTGGTTGTCTTTTATTCCCTTATTTTTGGCTATTCGTTCTTAGTTTTTCTGGAACTAGACTCTCTTCAGAGTTTCCTGAAGAGCTGGCCTGGTGTTGGCAAATTCTTTCAGGTTTTGTTTATCTGAAAAGATTTTAATCTTTTTTTCTCATATGAAAGATACTCTTGCTGGGTATAACAATCTTGGTTGAAATTGTTTTTCTCTTAACACTTTCAGTATGTCTTCCTCTTTGTTCCTTGCTTGCATTGTTTTGGTTGAAAAGTCCAGAATTAACCTGATGAGATTACTTAGTAAGTCACTTCTCATTTCTCTTTTGCCAATTTTAATATCTTGTCTTTATTTGTGGGCTTGGCTAATCTGGCTAAGATGTGCATTGGGGAAGATCTTCTCATGTTGATTCTATAAGGAGTCCTTTGTATTTCTTGGGTCTGGATGTGTGTCACAAAGAGAAAGAATTTATATCATCACAAGGAAAGAGAATTAAGAGTCAAGGTGCAACGTAGAAATATAGTGGCTTACAGTCCAGGGTGGTGCCAGGGACAATAAAGATTCCCTGGTGAGAATCCTACTTAGAGAGAGACAGACACAAAGCTAGATTTTCAATGTGTTTAATAACAAACATAGGGGAAATACATTTACAAACTCAGTAAATAAGGGACAAGCTGATGAGGGTGCAGGTCGTTGTAGGCTGGCAGCAGAAGGTCATGACTCGAGGGCTGAGTCAATGCCAAAATGGACTCGAGGCGCAATCAAGGAGGAGAAGTGAACAGGAGGAGATGGCTCAAACTGAAACCCAGTACGTGTAAGGGTCCAGAGATCGGTCTAACTGGTGGAGACACAGAAAAGACAACGACAATGCAACTGCAAAATAAGTTTTTATTCTTTTTCCAGCTAGCTGGGGTCCAAGTTTCTGCCCGTCGCAGCGGGCCTTAACAAGGACCCCGAGCCTAAGATAAAGGGATCTTTTATAGCTCTGAATCACAATGCAGGAAGTACAGTCAGTAATTTTCCACTTGAGGGAGGGGGGTGTGTGACAGCTAACTGTCATTATGTTTAGGTTTAGATTAGGACTTTCAGTTGAGGTCAGATTGACCTGGCTCTGGCATCATCAGGGCCCATCTTACTTTGTTTATATGTGGTTTCAGACTCCCCAGGTTCTGTCCTTGAGGGTCTAACATGGCGGTGGTTGTGTCAATTCGGCCTAACATTCCCCCCTCTAGTTGTATATAATGAGGAATCATTCTCATTACTATTATCAAGCAAGTTACAGAAGCAGAGAAGCATTAGGTTAGGAAAGAATATTACTATCATTATAACAATATTTTGGAACATTTAGTTTAAAATGATCACAAGACATTTTGTTCATAACAATTCAGCCACCCAAGGCTATGTCCGGATGAAGACCTTGGTCTTATTCTGGTGGTTACGTCCTACGTATTCCTCACGTCCCCTCTTTGGCTCCCCACATAATAACCCCTTAATGTATTTTCTAGGGTTCCTGAAATATAAAGTCCATTTACATTGTAATGGCCCAGTGAGGAGTAAGTCTTCAGACTTTGGTTATGATAATGACCAACATGAACCATGAATGAGGGCCATTTGACTTCTAAAACTCTCACAGGAAAGAGAAGGTTTTCATTTAAATATTTTGTAGATGTTTTGTAGGATGGAAACTGCTGGTTGTGAGCTCAAAGACTCCAGGCCGAATGACTCCAGAAACCTGAAGAGAAATTTGATTAAGGCTTCACCAATCAAGAATGCCCACGAGTTGATCACGCCCTCTTGAACCAATCACTGAACTGATCATGTGCCTGGGACCTCTGTCCCTAATTTTGCCCTTAAAAACACGTGTGGGGGAACATCTTGGGGAGACCAGGTCTTTTCAGCATGAGCTGCCTGCTCTCCTTGCTTTGCACTTTGCTATAAAGCTGTACTTTCCTTCATCATACCATGTGCCTAAGGTTTGGTTTCACAGAGCTTGGGAGAGAAAACCTGATTTGAGTTCAGTAACAGTTTATTGGTGACCCAGATGGGAATAAGGTCCTGAGTGGGTGTCTCACCCAAGGTACAGCGACCCTTGGCTGATGGCCACCCTCACAACTTGTCCTGCAGTTGCCTGAGCATCTTGTCTCAGGGACAGTCCTGGGTGATTGGCTGCTGACCAGGAGCCATTGACCCATGGTGATTTAAGTTTTGTGGTGAAGGAAACACGGCATTGGATTCAATTGGATTTGGTAGATGTCTGGTAAGTTGTGGGACTAGTGTGTGACAACACCAAGGCCTATCTTTCCCCAAAGATCTTTGGTGGGTTTTCTTCTGTTTGGCTAAAGAGTAGCTATAAGCCTCCCTTTAGATGTTTGATTTCTGCTTTAACAGAACGTTTGTTTGGTGTGATCTTCCCCTTTGGATACAGGGTCAAGAAGTCTTGAGAGACCATTTGGAAATTTGGTAACTTGTACATTTGATTTTATGTTTTGTTTGAACCATTCGTGAATAAGACATCATTATGGGAAACTGAAAGAGAGCTCAATTCCATCTTGTAGCCCTTAGGGTATATTTTGTAGAACTGGGAACTTTGAACTATGATTCTAAGAAAGGAAAAAGATAACTCTTTATAACATTATCTGTCCCCAATGTTCTCTGGGATCCAGGGAGCAGGGGACAAAGAATGGGTACTTATATTAAGGAATTAGCTTTCTAATCATTTTTTGGGAAAAATAAAAGTAACATGCTTAGAATTTTAGAGGGTCTGCTGGCTAACCTTCTGTGAAAAGAAATGTGGATTCATTTATATCAGTAAAGTCAACAGCAGAAGTGAAATCTTTTCTGATGTTACACCTTTGACTTTTATTAAAATGAGGGAAAAGAGATAAGAAGTGTGACCTCTGGCCTAGAATGGCTAAGTTCTTTACATTCTCTCTCTTCACCCATTTTTAGCGTAACTCCAGACCTCCTTTGCCCTTCAGAGTGTACAACTTCCAGTAGATTGGCCTTTCTTAAAGGAGGAGTTTTGTGGGTCCCATGTGCGTGGTATAAGCTAAATGGAGTGCCTTTTCCTTTATTTGTGTGTCTTTCCTCTTCCTCTGTGTCAGTGATTTTTCAGTGAACCTTAGGGCACATGGTTACTATAGATTTGGTGTGGTAAGTGGAGTAAACCAAAGCTGCTCTGCTCTTCCAGACGTCACAGCCAAGAGAACTTAGGACCCGGCAAGCCAAGAGAACTCAGGACCTGGCAAGTTGGCAAAAATGGAAGAACTTCTTAGCAGTCAGACTCCTGCTTTCTGTGGAATTCAGTTCAATAGATGGTAAAGATCACTGTTTAGTCTCTTTTCTAAATGAAGATTAATGCGAGAAAAGGATTAGTATGAAATAGTCCCCCCGCCCCCCCAGTATAGTGAGTCATAGTGTTTTTTCTTTACATTTTTTTTTCTGAGAGGTTTTTGCCTTAGGGCACGTGCACTCTCTGGAAAGAGAGAGAAAGAGGCAGAGACACCTCCTTGAGGGGGGATGGCCACGCTGAATCCCTTCTCTATTTTTTTCTTGGGATCTAGGGTGTGCACGCACACGAGCTGGGCGGGATTTTGAAGCTGACTCAAACCGCGGTTGGGCCATGTGAGAGTCTATCTATGTAGCCATTGTGCCATTTGCTGGTCCCCATAGCGTTTTTCTGGCATGAGTACTCTGCCTGGTTTTTTCTACCTGGATATGGTCTCTATTTCTGTGTCATTTGTCCTAAGGAGGTCAGAACACAGGTCTACTGATGTAAGAACGAGGGGATGCAGAGATGATCAGGCCCACACTTGCAGTGAGACACAGGTTCTTGTCTCAGGCTCAGGAAGAATTAGTCACAGACACGGAAGAGTAGCTGTGGCCAAGTGGGGAGTTTATTAAAAGAGAGGGAAGGAAAAACAGAGCTCCCAAGAAGGGATAGTTTCCCAAAAATAGGTGGCCAAGAAAGAATTGTGATAAGGAGTTTTTCTTTGGGTCAGGAAGGGCTTAGTCCGGACCTGTTCAAGGTGGGTCTTGTGCCCCTCCTAGTGGAGAGGGGCACATAGTGGGTGGGTCCAATTATTTTCCTAGTTTTGGAGTGGGTGTGAAGGTCAGGAGATCCTTTGTCTAGAAGCTTTAGGACATGAAAACTATTATCTTATCCTTTTCCTAGAAGGTAATGGTGCCTGGAAAAAGCCTTCATTTTGGGTCTAGGTCAGGCTGCCTAGGTCAGTCACTGAGCAACCTCTGCATGCAGCCTCTCAAACAGCAAGCAGCAGAGCTACTTTGTGTCTGTCTCAAATCTTAGCCATTTTGTAATTTCATTTTGGGTCTGTACCCTAATTATAGTTTTAGGGTCCCTGTCTCCTACCTCACTAGACCTCATGAGATCCATCGTTAAAGTTGGACTCACCCAGGCTGGCATATTTTGAAGTTCTCATCAGGCCATCACCTAGCTGGACTAACTTGGCTTTGGGTCTCTGCAAAGATTGGATGAGGTTCTTTTGTCTTCTTATATCTTTGAGAGCTTGATTTGTAACCTGATGGGAGTTCTCTCATGGTCCCTGACATCTCAGATTGATTTACATGTGACCAGCCTGAAAAAGCTGAGAACATACGCCATGTAAGATTTCACAGAGCACACTTTTTGTACCAAATATGTCAAGCTCTCAATTTTTAGTCATAACAAGGAGCCCCATCCATAAGGGGTTGTGTCATCTGTTCTTTGTTATCTGGTTAGTGGTAGGAACTATTTGAGGCAAGACTCCTTTCCTTTCTTAGTCCTTTTGTGGGCGTGAATTTTGGGGGGAATAATTGGGGAGAACATTCCACATTCTATGCCCTGTTTGGAAAGTCTTTGTTCTTCATGAAGAGGTTTTTGAATTTGGTTGTTATTGTTACTAATATAAGCAATCTTTTGGAAATTGTTTGGGATATCCTCTATTAACAACCTTCTTCCTCTTTTCTCACATAAACAACCTGTTACCAACTTCCCATATAGGAAATGTAAAGGGTCTTGGGCCTTATGTGGAGATAGCATATTGTGTTTGGAACTTTTTGAGCCAGTCACCTGTCTAATTTGAATGGATTTGTTAAGTAGTTCCTATGCCATCTGCACATTTAGTAAAATAGTACAAGAAATTTCTACAATCTTATGTTCCCTTGGTATCAATTTTGGTCAGTATTCTTTGTCTTTAATATGCAAATTTCCTAATCTACCTTCTAGAATTGACTAGAAGACTTGAGCTGTATGTGAGGATAAAGGAACTTGTTCCAGGTAGTGATGCAGTTTGACTCATACTGTTCTTTCAAACTAATGTGTTTTACAGTTTCTTGACTAAAATTCAAAAATAAAAGCTATAATTCTTTGACTCTGTATTATATGTGTGTACATATATGTGTGGTATGTTGTGTTTATGTATATGTCTGTGTGTGGTACCAAATTGATTTAAATGCGTCCTTATAGGTTAAAATATACTCAAATGCTATTCAAGTTCACGTGACTTGTGTAAAATCTTTGATAAAGCTGATTTAGAATTGTTAAATATGAATCAAAAAGTCTTCAGAACTGTTAGCATGTGAATCAAGGGCCCAAATGGCTTCTGTCATAAATGGCCATTCTTGGTGCCACATGGACAGTTAGGCTACAGAAAAACTGAGGAAACAGAGAACTCTCTTGTGTCTGGTAATTCAATCTTTAGATAAAATGAGACTAGCTGATGTAGGGCTAGCTTGTTTTTCCTTTACTTCAAAAGAAAACACCTTAGATGAATAGCCTTGTTTTTCATAAGCAACTCAAAGATAATGGTTAAAAACAAATTGGCTACAGAAAAACTGAGGAAACAGAGAACTCTCTTGTGTCTGGTAATTCAATCTTTAGATAAAATGAGACTAGCTGATGTAGGGCTAGCTTGTTTTTCCTTTACTTCAAAAGAAAACACCTTAGATGAATAGCCTTGTTTTTCATAAGCAACTCAAAGATAATGGTTAAAAACAAATTGGGTAAGTATAAATGGAGTGAATGTTTGTCATCATTTTTACATTTTTCTGAGTAGTTTAAATTTTAAAGGCATAGTATGTTAAATTATATTAATGAATTTCTTGAATTATTTCTAAGTTTAAGTGTTGTATATACTTTGAAACCATGTTTTCTATGGCATAAGTCTGAAATGTAATTTAATCTGTTAACACCGTGTTGTAAGAAAATATTTCTATATAATATAAAATGAATGTTAAAATTTCAGGATAATGGTAACCAAAGCTAGAAATTAGAGAAATAATTATACACTCAAAATATACAGAGAAAATTAAAATGTTTTTGGTGAATAGGAAATTAAAATAGACGTGAGGGTGTGTTTTTGTTCAAGAATATTGACTAATGTGGAGGAGGTTTGAAATTTGCTTTAGAGTAAGTGACGACAAAGAAAATATAGATAAAACGAAATAAATATAAAAGGTTGGAAAAAAGGAAATGTGGAATCTTAAGGTAAAACCAACTAGAATTAACTAAACTTATTTAAAACACAAATAAAGTCTAAATTTTTTTGTTTTTATATAATGGTAACAAAAATGAGGTATAAATGGAGTGAATGTTTGTCATCATTTTTACATTTTTCTGAGTAGTTTAAATTTTAAAGGCATAGTATGTTAAATTATATTAATGAATTTCTTGAATTATTTCTAAGTTTAAGTGTTGTATATACTTTGAAACCATGTTTTCTATGGCATAAGTCTGAAATGTAATTTAATCTGTTAACACCGTGTTGTAAGAAAATATTTCTATATAATATAAAATGAATGTTAAAATTTCAGGATAATGGTAACCAAAGCTAGAAATTAGAGAAATAATTATACACTCAAAATATACAGAGAAAATTAAAATGTTTTTGGTGAATAGGAAATTAAAATAGACGTGAGGGTGTGTTTTTGTTCAAGAATATTGACTAATGTGGAGGAGGTTTGAAATTTGCTTTAGAGTAAGTGACGACAAAGAAAATATAGATAAAACGAAATAAATATAAAAGGTTGGAAAAAAGGAAATGTGGAATCTTAAGGTAAAACCAACTAGAATTAACTAAACTTATTTAAAACACAAATAAAGTCTAAATTTTTTTGTTTTTATATAATGGTAACAAAAATGAGTAAAGTTTTTAAAAACTTTTTGAGTATAAGAAAGAAAAAAGAATTCTGTGTGACTTCTGCTGTCTTAATCAGCTTATCTAGCTACTATAGTTAAAAAGTCTGATTCTAATCTATTGAAGAGCAATTTTTTAATGGCTATAGTTTGAAATTTTTTAAATTGTCACTTTGGTTAAGTAAACAACAGATAGTCACAGAGCCTTGATCCTGTTTTAATCAAATGTTGTAGACCTTTGATATTTGCAAACATCCCACAGAAAATTTCAGTTCCAGTTTAAGTCTTTTGACCTTGAACTAATTTTTGAAAATTCTTAACAAAGCCCTTGGATATCTCAGAAAGACAGATTATACTTTATGACATGTTGAAATTATATGAGAAATATTGCCAAATATGAAGTGATGTTTAGCACAAATTTGTGTCAATGGGTGTTTTGAAATTGTATGAGATTCTTAAATATCTGTTATATATTAGTGCATTATTAATCATACTTGTAATGCTAAATAGTTCTAATGTAGCTTTTCACAGAAATGATCAAATTTGTCTATTTTGAGTTATGGTAAAATCAGATCTTGAACCAGGACCATTTTAAGTTTTGTTGTCTATAGTTAAATGCTTTATTCTGATTCTCTTTCTAAAACATTTTGTAATATGCTATCATCCAAAAATTGCCTCTTTTAAGGAAATTAGTGAAAAAGACTCTGATAAGTACTCTTTTTAAAGAATTGTTTATGTAGGTTTATTTATCATTATTGTTACTATTCGATTTCAATAGAGACTAATCAATATACATACCCCTGTCTCAGTACGGATAGTGAGAAGGCAGGCCTCCAGGTTTGGGAATCAAACTGTGGTCGGCGATGTGAGAGTCCAGTGCCTTGGCCACCACTTCACCTGCTGTCCCCTGATAAAGTACTCTCAAATATAGGTTTTTGATAACTTTGAGATTGTATCTCTGAAATTCCAGGATTTAAATGAAAAGATTGGACCATGGTAACACTGCAAACTCAACAAAAGAGGTTAATTTCATGAGACTGAATTGGTGAAATAGAATTTTTTTATTAAATCATTAGTGATTTTCTTCTATGCTTTGTTTTTCAGATTTAAGGATTTTTGTCTTCTTGAGCTGTTGATAGGTTCAACAATTTGTTAAATTTTTTTCCCTTTGAAATTGTAACAAACTTTCCTCTCTTTCTGATCCCCCTAGAATTGGAGAATATTGGTGAGCATTCTTATTTTGTGACAGTATGGTTGTTTGCATAAGTTCCATAATACTTGTTGCCTTGCATGAGAAATTGAAAACACTGGTTATTGCCAGGGCTTTGACTGACATATCATATCTGAAGATATGACCAGAAAGCTAAGGAACTAAGGCTGATTTCAATGAAACTAGCAGTTGCTCTTAGAAAGGTTGCCTGGTACCACAAGCAGTTCTGCCTGGCAGGTAAATGTGGACAGAAGTCTGACTGCTTTTTCCTATTTTTCCAAAGTCCTTTCAAGACAGCCTAGGAGGAGTCATGCCCACAAACATTAACAGACCATCCCCCCCCCCCCCCAATTCAACGGGGTTCTTCAAAACCCCCCCCCCCCCCAATTTAACAGGGTTCTTCCAAAATCCTGTCCCTGGCATACCTGGCATAGCATCTTTCAGATGTATATTCAACTGATTACAGTATATTATTTTGCTAACCTTCCCAAGGTCCAGAATTTCCCTGTCCTTGAGATGTAGATTAAATTAAATCGTAAATCTCTTCCCAGGACACAGATCTTCCCTTCCACTCACCAGCCTAGGAATTGTGGAACCCACCTATAAACTACAAGTCCCCGCTTCCACATATTCCACCTTTTTTGGGCCAGACCAAGGGAAAATTTCTTCACTAAATTTTGTCTGCAATCTTGAAAACAAATAAAAGGAACCCCTGACCGTGATCACCCCAAGAAATGCATGTATACCTCCTCTCTGGGCCTAGGTCACTCATTTGGCTTGGAAATAAACCACATTAATTATTAATTATTAATTTTTACAGCTGGTTATTTTTCCGTCCATAAGATGGTGACCACAAAGGGTCCAGAGATGAACCAGAGATCTTCTGAGGGGATGCTTCGAACCCAGTGCCTGGTATCAGCAGTGGGCTCTTTGAGCCTCTCCCCGTGGGAGATTCAGTAAGCCCTCTGGCCTTGAACCTCCCAAAGTTTGGTAGACATTCAGGTTTATTTCTATGCTGGTTTGTTTGTCTGTCTTATGTTTGTCTATCTATTTTGAGTAACCCAGGTTTGCTCCCCTCAGATTGAGGGGCGGCAGTTTGCACCCCTCAGGCTGAGGGGTAGCAGTTTGCTCCCCTCTCAGGAGGTGCAGTGGTTTGCACCCCTCAGGCAAGGAGCAGCAGTTTGCTCTCTCTGAGTCAGGTGTGGTGTTTTGTTCCCCTTTGAGTGGGTAGTTAGGAAACTAAAAGTATGAAAGTGCATTAGTTAGAAAAAAAAGGGAAAAAAAAAGTAAAGATTCTAAGAGGTCTTCCACCTCTGCCTTCTTGAAGCTGCTTCAATTGGCTGCTATGTGGTTTGCACTGGAGAAACTGAACTGTCTTATTCATAGGCAAATGAGAGACTGAGTATCTCAGCTCCAAAGATAAAGGGCACTTGTTCCTCCCTGCCAGTTAGGTCCCCCAGGCGACTGGCAGCCAGGCTGGGAGTGTCTGGAGGCAGGAAGATTTCCTCCTCTTAGGACTAGTAGTGGCCCTATAAGGAATCCCAAGCACAATAATTAATAACAGGCCCATCCAGTAAATGCAAAATAAGAGTTGACCATTCAAGCATTTTGGGCCCCCTTCAAGGATGCTAGATTCTTGAAGGGAACTGAGACATGTAAGACGAGTGATCTCGACACTAGAATGACATTTAGTACAGAGATGCTCAAAAAAAGCAGCACACTGGCCCACCACATTTAAATTCTTAGATTTCCACAGGCGGATTTCTCCTTTTAAAAATGGATTAAAAAGGGACCAGCAGGTAGCGTAATGGCTATGTCACTGAACCCCCATGTGGCCAACCACGGTTTGAGTCCCAGACCCAGTGACTTAAACTCACGCCACACGCGTGCAGGTGCGTGCCCAAGATCCCAAGAGGAGAATGGAAGAGAAGGGATCATGGCATGGCGATCCCCCTTGAGGGATGATTTCTCGCTTTCTATCTCCCTGTCTCTCTCTGTCTTTCTGGTGAGTGTACGGTGCCCTATAGCAAAACAAACAAACAAACAAAACAAAAAACAAAAACAAACAATCAAAAAACCTCTTTAAAAAAAAGATTGGGAACCAGCAGTTAGCGTAATGGCTATGCTGCTGGACTCCCACATAGTCAACCATGGTTCGCGTCCTGGACCCGGTGGCTTAAAACTCACGCCAGGCGCATGTACGTACTTGCCCAAGATCCCAAGAGGAAAATGGAGAAGGAATTGCAGTGTGACCATACCCCCTGGGGGGGTGATTTCTCACTTTCTGTCTCTATGTCTCTGTCTGTCTGGTGAGCGCACGTGCCCTATAGCGAAAATCTCTCAAAAAAAAAAATTTAAAAAATAAAAGCACTAAAAAAAAATGAGACATCTACAGTTTCAAAAGGCAAAAAATGACGACCCCTTTAAGCACCTCAGATAGTTTTATGTATGACATCTATGGCGCCTTGACCTGTAGGTATTTAGGAAAATGGAAAGAATTACACAAGGTGATCTCGGTTAAAATTTTCTCAGGCAGAAGCTTTGATATTTATAAATTAGTGTTTTTGCGCACTAAATGACAAAATCTGTATTTCATTTAAAAGAATGAGATTGCTACTTTAATTAGTACAAAAATTTTATTTAAAAAAAATGACAGAATTAACTCCTTATAAAAGTTAACATGAATAAATTTGAGACTATATCTCTAGAAAAATAAAAGAAGCTGCTTCTGAAATTAAAAAGGCGCCCAAAACTCCCCTTGTCCAGACAGTTTCTGTCTTTTCTTATTCCTTCTCTTACCAGAAATAAACTTGGGAAAGATACACATTAGATGTGTCACCATAATGGTTGTTGTCAACAAACTAAAATCTGGTTTCCTCTCTAGGATACTATGGGTCAAACCTTAAGCACATGATAGGAAGAAAGGAAGCCTAGTCTTGTTGCTAAGTGCAGGGGCAAAGAGCAGGGTAGCTCATGCTGAAAGGGGCCATTCTGCTAGAGTTTTGTTTTTATTTAATTTTTGTATTTTTGTTTAAGCACATAAGTCTCTACTGAGCTGATCATGTACTTAATCAGTTTTAGAGGGTGTGTTCACCTGGTGGGCCTCTTTGATTTACAAAATCTTAGACAACATTTCCTTTTTTTAGTAGAAAACAATCAGTTTTCTGGCAGCAATAGGCCTGGGATCTTTTTCTTTCTTTTGCCTTTTGCTAGCAGACAACAATTTTCTATCTTGTAAAACACCTTAAAATTTTGTTATTCCTTTAAGACCTGTGTTTATATTTTGGTAGTAGTCTTCTCTCAGCCTTTGTCTCCTCATTTTTTTTTTTTTTTATCATAACCAAAGCCTAAGTTTTTCTTTCACTGTGGGTCATTACAATGTAAATGAACCTTGGATTACAAGCCCCTTAGAAACTTTTTTTTTTTAGAAGTTTTTGCTATAGGGCGCATGTGCTCACCAGACAGACAGAGACATAGAGACAAAAAGTGAGAAATCACCCCCCCCAGGGGAGATGGCCACGTCACAATCCCTTCTCCTCCATTCTCCTCTTGGGATCTTGGGCACGCAGGCGCCCGGCGTGAGTTTAAGCCACCAGATTTAGGACACGAACCGCAGTTGACTACGTGGGAGTCCAGCGACATAGCCATTACGCTAACTGCTGGTCCCTACTTTTTTTTTTTAATATCCCAGTTTTAGCCCTTTTCAAGTTGTATTCATAGTTTTAAGATAATGATGCTGGAGGTTGGGGTGCATAGGCCCTGCACCCAGTACAGAAACAGTGAATTAATTCTTTTGTGTCCCATGCTCATGAGGTAATAGGGACATGGTCACAGAAGAAATACTGAAGTAGAGAGTTAGCAGAAGGAAGAAATATCAGAGCTCCCAGGCAGGGAGTGAGTCCTGGAAAGTAGATTGCCTACGGAAAACAGATTTTTTTTGTTATCTGTGTCTGAGGCTTGTTTTTTTTCTTTTCTTTTCTTTTTTTTTAGTCTAGGCTGCAGAATGGCCGGCTTTCATATTAAAAAAATGCCAGCTCATAGACAAACTTAACTGCTGCTCAAAGGAGTTTGTAGGGAGTGAGTCCTCAAATAGGTGTGCAGCTATGGGAAGGGAAAATTGAGCTACAAGATCTATTAAAAAAAAGTAAGCATTTCTATTAGGAAGGAGATTCACCTCCAAACCTGAAAGACATGGGTAGGCAGCTACCAGAGAAGGCCAACTGCCTTGGACATGAGGTTAGGTATTGACATTTATCCCAGAGGTTAGTTTTGTTTTGTTTTGTTTTGTTTTGTTTTTTTGAGAGAGGTTTTTTTTTGCCATAGGGTGCGCACACTTGCCAGACAGAG
>NW_006159608.1:833934-844240 GCF_000334495.1 Tupaia belangeri chinensis | reverse complement strand
TCATGCCCTGGGTGTTGTTTAAACAGTTTTTTTTTTGTTTTTTTTTTTTTTTTTTCTAGCAGGAGAAGGTCTGTCATTAGTATCTAGTCTCTTTTGTTTCTTGGATTTTTCATAGTCTTTGAAAGAATTAGCATCCACATGTGGATGCACTTCCTGGATGTCAATTCCATGTTTCATTCCAGTGGTGAATTTCCTGTGTGTATATCTGGGATACCAGGAGGATGATAACAACTTTCCTGTTGGCAAGAGTCAGATAGGAAGGGCTAGTTTAACACAGGGATACTTTTTAACTCTCTTATATGTTCGTTTGTGTTGTACTTATGTATGTTGTATGTCATGTTTATACGACAAAGTCCGTAAGGAATTCTATTAAATTTGACATGTAAAGAAAGAGCGCTCATAGCATTTAATTCAAATGCTTTCAAGTTCACATGACTTAAGTAAATAAGCCTACAAATTTAAAAATAAAGATTAAAGATGTCTTCATAATTGTCAGCCTAGGTTTTAAAAATCAAACTACAAAATTGTTTTGGTTTTATTGATTTAGTAGAAATAGATTTCAGACTTAACAGCAAATTAAGGTAAATATCTAATATTCATATGATACACATATTCAACATGTTAAAAAAGGTAATAGAGAAATAAATAACTGACTTTCTGGTACCTTTTGGTATTTAGATGGCCCAGGTATAGGTTTTTAAGATAAATCTGATTATTATAAATTTAATGTTATAAAATTTTCAGCTAATTTTACATCTTAAATGGAATTAATGCTATATTAATTACTATTGATTAATATAAACTGTAAAGCTTTTCACTTGGTTTCTGACTCCTAGGGTTATTTTGTCCTATAGAAAACTTTTTTTTTTTTTTTTAATAGATGACAAGCCAAATTGCTTACTTATAAAAAAAGTCAAGGTTAAGAGTGTTGGCAGGTGGAATGATAGTTAAGATACTGGGCTCCAAAATGGCTGTTAAAACGCTCCCACATGGCTGGCTATAGTTAGAATCCCAGACCTGGCAGCCTCCTTTCTTTCTCTCTCTGGTTGAATTATTTACATAATTCTGAAAAAAAAAATTAAGGTTACAAAAGGGTAAAAATTAACATTAATATATGTTATTCTACATACAAAGTTACAAAACAAAAAATCTCATTTGAATAAAAATCTACAAGGAAGGCATAAAAATATTCTTTTTAACATTTTTTTTTTGAGGGACTGTCTAAATAAAGGGTTATTAAGGTTATATTAAAGTATATTCTGGGGACCAGCAGTTAGTGTAATGGCTATGTCGCTAGACTCCCATGTAGTCGACCATGGTTCACGTCCTGGACCCAGTGACTTAAAACTCACGCTGGGCGCATGTGTGTTGGTGCCCAAGATCCAGAGAGGAGAATGGAGGAGAAGGGATTGTGGCGTGGCCATCCCCCCTGGGGGGTGATTTCTCACTTTCTGTCTCTCTGTCTCTCTCTGTCTGTCTGGTGAGCACATGTGCCCTGTAGCAAAAATCTCTCTCTCAAAAAAAAGTATATTTTGTAAAATTCTTAGAGGGCGATTTAAAAGCCAAAAACTGTTTCAGCCCATCTTACCTAAAAGGCTTTCTTAGTATGGGATGGATAGAGGTCACACAAATGGCTGACACCTTGATTAAATAACATGCCATTGTGACCTGGGCCCACCTGTGGGAATAGGATGAAACAGTTCTGTGGTCTTGCTTGACAGTAAATGGAAGGCTGTGGTCAGAGTTAGTTAAAGCATCTCTTATTTATTTTCTAAGGGGAGGTTCCCAAAAGCCTATTCAGAAGTCAGTCTAACCCAAAGTAAAAAACAGTGAAAAAAAATTTTTTTGTTGAGACCAGCAGTTGGCATAATGGCTATGTCACTGAACTCCCATGTAGTTGGCTGTGGTTCAAGTCCCAGACCAGACCCGGTGGCTTAAATTCACACCAGGTGTGTGTGCCTGCGTTGCCCAAGATCCTGAGAGGAAAATGGAGAAAAAGGGATTGTGGTGTGGCCATTTCCCCCCTGGGTGGAGGGTGATTTCTCGCTTTCTGTTTGTCTGTTCCTGCCTTTTTGGTGAGCGCATGTGCTCTACAGCAAAAACCTCTCACCAAAAAGAAAAGAAATTTTTTTTCTTGTTTTTGTTTGTAAAAAAAATTACTGTAAAGTATTTGTGCTAAGGCCAGATGACTAAAACAAATACATTTTTAATTAGAAAAAAGGGACAAATACTAAATCAAGATATATTAGGTTAAAATTTGAGGTGAGAGGAAAAAAATAGAGACAAAAAGTAAATTTCATTAAAAAAATTTATGATTGAGTTTTACATAATAAGTTGGCTAAAATAAAAAAAAGCACTATATATATGTTTTCCTAGGAAAAAAAATAAAAGTTATTTTGTGTCCTGTACTTAAAAATCAAGCTTTTGGTACTAAACTCTCAGTAAACTGCAAACATTCTGCAGAAGACTTCTACGACTTAGTAACTTGCTTAAGAAATAAGAAACATTTTTATGCTTAATGTTTGTATTTAGTGAAATTTAATTACAAACAGAGCTTTAAAGGACTTTTAAATTGTGTAACTTTTTTTAATTGTCAACTTAGTTAAATATACTCTGTAACTTATAATCCTTTTGTATCCCAATACTGTATTGAATTTTCTGACATGTTCTTAATATAGTATTTTTTTCAAACTTTTTTTTTTAGACCTAAACGTTCATTTTTTTTTTTTTCAGTAGATTCCCTGGAAAACCTCAAAAAGATGCATTTTATTTTTATAAAAGCTAATCTGGCATATCAGTTTATGTAAGGATCATTGTCAACTGTATTTATTTTTTTTATGTATTATTGGTACTAATATGTTCAAATCATGAATTTATGGGATTAATGCTCTTGAAATGACACTCAGTTATAAGTTTATCTTAAATTGCTGTGTATGATAGAAAAAAATGTTTTCTCATTTACTTCTATTATACTGAACTGCTGTCAAGTTATTTATACATATTTTTCATTTTTGCCATTCATACTTCTGAAAATTGCTTCCCTTTGAGGCTTGGATTTTCCTTCTCCCAGAGACAAGTGGCTATTGAGTCAAATATGTCCATCCCCCAGGATCCACTGCCTGTAACAATGGGACCTGATGTCCTTCCCCCAGGACTCCACTGTCTATAATAATGGGACCTGACTGCTAGGAATGAGCCTTCCTAGCACTCTGTGACCTGACTACTAGGAATGAGCCTCCCTAGCACCATGGGACCTCACTCCTAGGGATGAGCCTCCCTTGCACCATGGGACCTGACTACCAGGAATAAGCCTCCCTAGCACCATGGGACCTGACTCCTAGGGACGAGCCTCCCTAGCACTGTGGGATCTGATTACTAGGAATGAGCCTCCCTAGTACCGTGGGATCTGACTATTAGGGATGGAGTCTTCCTAACAACATGGGACCTGTCAATTTTGTGACCTACACATGCATTCAGAGGAATGATTTTTGGACAACAGGGGGTACTGTGGACAGAAGTCTGACTGCTTTTTCTTATTTTTCCAAAGTCCTTTCAAGAGAGCCTAGAAAGAGTCATGCCCACAAACATTAACAGACCATTCCCCGCCCCCCCCATTTAATAGGGTTCTTCCTAAATCCTGTCCCTGACATAGTATCTTTCAGATGTATAGTCAACTGATTACAGTATATTATTTTGCTAACTTTCCCATGGCACAGGACTTCCCTTTCCTTGAGATGTAGATTAAGCATTTAGAAAAAAATCTCTTCCCAGGACACAGATCTTTCCTTCCACTCACTAGCCTAGGAATTGTAGAACCCACCTATAACCTACAAGCCCCCGCTTCCACATGTTTCACCTTTTTGGGCCAGACCAAGGAAAATCTCTTCACTAAATTTTGTCTTCAATCTTGGAAACAAATAAAAGGAACCCCTGACTGTGATCACCCCAAGAAAGGCATGTATGCCTCTTCTCTGGACCTAGGTCACTCATGTTTGGTTCGGAAATAAACTGCATTAATTATTAATTATTAATTTTTACAGTTGGTTATTTATCTATCGATATAAGTAAAGAATGTCACTTCCTGACAGGTCCCAAAACTTTCAAGTACAGGTACTTAAAGGCACTGTCAGAGGATGGATTCCTGACTTGGCTCAGTAACCTTAGGAGGCTTCTTAAAGAGTCTAATCTGAAGTTCCTTGCTGGGGTCCAGCCTCGGCGGGGGTGGGTTGACTCGTCGGAGGTGGTGCAGGTGAACAGAAACAAAATTAGACTAAGACCTCAATGCTTCTTAGCATGTTCTTAGCCGGTCACAGCCAGAGTTAGCTCCAGGCTGCTGCACTAGCAGCTGTCAAATGCATGTATTTATTGAGGGATGTCTTACAGAAGTAGGAGGGGTGAGGGGGAAATAAAAGATTTACTTTACGAAACATAATTCAAGGCACAGGAACAATAATCATAAAACATGATATCTGTCTTGTATGATTAGTTATAATCAATTACAGTTCTCAGGTTGATGGAATCTATTTGTCTGGTGCATTTTCTTCTTAAATCTTGATTGCTGGACAGAGCCTTTTCGGGTGAGAGGGTCTTGTAGCTCAGGAGACAACACAGGGTGTTTTATTAGCAGTTTTCCATAGTTAGCGGCACACAGGGGAGAAACTGCTTGTAATTAGGTACTATTCGTTTCTTGCCTCGGACCAGATAAGAACTTTCAGCTAAGATAGTTACTCTTCTTCCTGAAGCCTTCAGGTTTGTTTATCCTGTCTCTATTAGCCAGATCTGTCCTTCCTCTATTAACCCACAGGTCCCTGTATTTGCTGAATTCTTTGTCTGTTAATCAGTGAATTCTTGTGCTAATTTGGCCTAATACAAGTTAACTTTGGCGTGTAGCTTTAACAAGGTGTATTTAAGTAAAACTAGCCTTAAACTAACTTAGTCTACATATGTTAATTTGGCTTATACTAACTCAACTTAACATATGTTAATTTTAGTTTAAAACAGGCAGGTGGGGGAGTCTGTCTTAGGTTCCCTGGCCCTTTACCCTTGCAAGGTACTGTAATAACAGTAAAACTCATGGCAGAGAAATTAACTACAGGCCAGTAAAACGACACAAGGAGGGTTAGTAAACCACCAGCCTTGTCTTGCAGTTTTTTTTTCCAGCCCAGGCCTTGCCTTTAGACATCAGAGACAGCCTCTTTACCAGCTTGTGTTGTCTGCATGGCCCCGTCAGTTCCTTATAAAAGGTTCCAGCAAAGCCAACTAAATTGATTAGTATTCTTATTGGACTTTGTGCAAATAACAGATCAAATTAAAGCTAAACTTTTTTTTTTCCAGATAAGTTAGTTTTACTATGCTTTTCTTTGGTAAAAATGGAAAATGGAAAGAAGAAAAATGTTTCTCACAAAAACTATAGTGCACTTATTACTAGATTTTAGCTCCGTACATATTTGTTTTTGAGTTTTTAAGTATCTACCTACTGTTGGACACAATCCTTTATTTCCTGGCTTTAAGTCTTAAGCAAGTTTTTTCACATTTTTAAATTTTGATTCATTAAAGCTAAAACTGCTTTTATTGAAAATTTACATGCTGAGGATGATCAATTAGATAGACTCCCCAAATCACTGGTGTATAATAAGTGTGAATGGAAACAGCAGGCCAGGAAATTCTATCAGTTCACCTCAGCCTTTTATTTTCACTGTATTTCATTGGCAAAATTTGTCTTAGACCATAAATAGTTTTGAATTATGTCTTGGCTTATTAAAGAAGAGTTTGCAGGATGACAACATTTCTTGTTACACTTACAAATTTTAGGTAAAAAAAGTACTAAGCTACCTGGCTACTGATAAAAATAGGCTAGTGATGAGGTAAATAACCAACTCTGCAAAAATAATAATGCAGTTTTATCTCTAAGTAAAATATGGGTGACCTGGGCCCAGAGAGAAGGCAAAACATGCCTTTCTTGGGGTGATAAGGTACAGGGGTTCCTTTTATTTGGTTTTGAGGGCAAGAGACTAAGTTTGAAATCTATTGAAGAGTGAAACAATTTTCTATTAGTCTAGCCCAAAAAGACAGGACAAATGGAATGGGAGGAGGGCTTGTAAATTATAGGTGGGTTTTATAGTTTTTAAGTTGGTGATTAAAAAAAGAAGGTTGCTGGGAACCAGCAGTTAGTGTAATGGCTATGTCACTGGACTCCCACGTAGTCGACTGCGGTTCACATCCCGGACCCGGTGGCTTAAAACTCATGCTGGGCACGTGTGCGTGCGTGCCCAAGATCCCGAGAGGAGAATGGAAGAGAAGGGATTGAGGCATGACCATCCCCCCTGGGGGGGTGATTTCTCACTTTCCATCTCTATGTCTCTCTTTGTCTGGCGAGCGCACGCGCCCTATAGAGAAAATCTCTCCAAAAAAAAAGGAAGATTGCTGAAATCAGAAAAGAATGTACTTTAACAGAGATGAGGAGACTTAATATTTATATCACAAAGATACTACTGCAGGGATGGGGGGTAGGAAGACTCCTGTCAAAATGATCTGTTAATGTTTGTGGGCATGAGTCTCTCCAGGCCCCCTGGAAAGGATTTTGAAAAATAGGAAAATGTAGTCAGACTTCTGTCCTCATCAGCAACTTTGCTGTCTTATTTTATATTGTAATTAAATGTGCTTTCAGATTTGAAAATATAACAACAGAAGCTGGTACTAGCATAATAGTATTGAAAAACTAAAGAGAAAATTCTGAGTATTGTGAAATAAATGTATGCTATTTCCTCCAATCCTGACCTCTGAAACTATATCCTCATTCAGCAAGAAGCAGCCAGATTGGTCATTGTCCATTTTCCCTCAGGATTGAGAGGTTTTTCTAAGAATAGGGGAGACTGAAACCGAGCAAGAACCCTCTAATGTATTTTCTAGGGTTCCTGAAATATAAAGTCCATTTATGTTGCAATGGCCCAGGGTGAGGAATAAGTCTTCAGACTTTGGTTATGATGATGACAAACATGGACCATGAATGAGGGCCATTTGACCTCTAAAACTCTCACTTACAGGAAAGAGAAGGTTTTCATTTCAATATGTAAGATGTTTGTAGGCTGGAAACTGCTGGTTGTGAGCTCAAAGACTCCAGGCTGAATGGCTCCAGAAACCTGAAGAGAAATTTGATTAAAGCTTCACCAATCAAGAATGCCCACGAGATGAACATGCCCTCTTGAACCAATCACTGAACTGATCATGTGCCTGGGACCTCTGCCCCTAATTTTGCCCTTAAAAACACGTGTGGGGGAACATCTCAGGGAGACCGGGTCTTTTCAGCATGAGCTGCCTGCTCTCCTTGCTTTGCGCTTTGCAATAAAGCTGTACTTTCCTTCATCACACCATGTGCCTAGGGTTTGGTTTCATAGCGCTTGGGCGAGCAAACCTGATTTGAGCTCAGTAACAGAACTAGCATACGTTGGTACTGGCAGCTAGCCCGTGCAGCGGTGATGTTTTCTGCTGGTGTTTAGGTCTGAGACCAGGGGAGGACTCAGCTAGGTCCGTCTCACAGTTTGAAATCTGAGATTGAGGGAGGACTCAACTCCGTTCTCGGGGAGAAAAGTCCATTCTGACTGCTCAGAATGACCGAGTGATAGTTCTGAGTAGTGTCTGTGGAGGTCCTGGTTTTGTGGGTCATCCAGGCATGTTTAGCTTCCTTATCGTGGTTTTGCAGCTGTAGCGTGCTGCCTGTATGTCTTGCGATCAGTTAGGGTAATGCTGTTACATGTCATAAGTCACAAAATGGTGGTGCTTTACAAAATGGCTTTACTTATAAACAATGCAGTTCTATCTAAGGTATAACAATGTGTGAGTGCTTCTCTAGACTTGGGAAGTTTTCTATTCCCATGGAATAGATTTTCCGTGCCCTTATTAGTTCCTTCACCTTCTAGGAAACCAATTATTCAGATGTTTGGACATTTAAAGGAGTCTAATGCTTCTCATATATTATCTTCATTTTTTTTGTTATT
Organism: Tupaia belangeri chinensis; assembly: GCF_000334495.1. NCBI lineage: Eukaryota > Metazoa > Chordata > Mammalia > Scandentia > Tupaiidae > Tupaia > Tupaia belangeri. Next base: position 836,246 of record NW_006159608.1, on the reverse strand, counting down.
TTTCTCTATCTGTTTTTTTTTTTTCTAGGTCAGAGGTTTTATCTTCTACAAGTTTTAATACTTTTTTTAATACTTGACTTTTAATACTCTTTAGAGAGTTTTTGATTTCCTGTATTACAGACTTTATCCCTAATAGCTCCATCTGATTCTTTCTTAGACTGTCCATTTCTTCTTTCATATCATAGAGTGACTTCCTAATCTCCTGTAGCTCATTGTCTCTTTTCTGTTTCAACTAATAGAGCTTTGTCACCATGAATATTCTAAATTCTTTCTCTAACATTTTGGTAACATCTGTTTTTTCAAGAGAGGGAGGGGAGTTATTGTGTTCTTTTGGTGAAGACATATTTCCTGGTCTATTTAGACCTGAGGCTCTTCTACTTCTAGCCATGGGGAGATGTATTCACTTTTGGACACCGTTTTGGAGAATGTTTCTTTGACTGGAAACAAGAATATTTCCCTTTTACTGTGAACAGCTGTGTACAGAAGTCTTTCTTCGGCTGTGTTTTGCAATGTGGTCTGCATAGGAGGAGTCTTCTACTCAGGAGTTTGAAGAGCAGTCTTTCCTTTTGCAGCTGGTTAAGTAAAAGGGAGGCTCCCAGGGAGCCTTATCATACCAGGATATTTGAAAACTGTGATTCTAGACCTGTCTGGCCCTTTATGGTGTGTGGAGGATAAGCAGGAGATGACAATATAAGATGGATGAGAAAAGAGTTTGAGAGAGAATAAAGAGAATAAAGACCTCCCCCCCAGGGGTCTGGAGATGGAAATGGGCTCTGCTGGAGAAATGGGGGCAGTCTGGTGGGATAAGAAGTGGGAAATTAACAAAAGAAAGAAGAGGAGAAGGAAATAAAAAGTCTTCCTTGCTGACAGAGAGAGAGAGGGTTGGAGAAGCTAGAGCTGGAGCTGATGGGGGGGGGGAGGATGCCTCAGTGTCCCTTAGGCCACGGGTCTGGAGATGGAAATCTGTTTTTCTGTTTTTTAAATAGATACCCAAGAGTGGAAGTTCTATTTGTAGACTTTTGAAGAACTTATCTATTTTCCACAGTGGTTATACTAATTTGCATTCCCACCAACAGTGTAGGAAGATTTCCTTTTAACGTTCTTTGTTTTTTCAATCTTAACCATTCTGAATGGAGTTAAGCAGTAGCTCATTGTGGTTTTGATTTGCATTTCCCTTACGGTAAGATGTTGAGCTTTTTTTTTTTTTTTTCATGTATTTCCTGGCCATTCTTTTGCCTTCCTTGGAGAGTTGTCTGTTCACCTCATTTGCCAATCTTTAAATTGGATTGTGTTTTCTTCCTTTTTTTTTTTGGTCTGCGTAAGCTGTTTGAGTTTCCTGTATATTGTGGTTATTAGTCCCTTATCTGAAGCACAGTTTGCAAATATATTCTCCCACTCTGAGAGTTGTCTCTTCAGTCTAATTGTTTCTTTTGCATACAGCAGATTTTTAGTTTAATGTAGTCCCATTTGTCTTTTTGGGGATTATTGCCTGTGCTCTGGGGGTCTTATTTAAGAAGACTTTATCGAGGAGCCACATTTGAATGGCCCTAGTGGGGTGGGGCAGGAGGGGAGGGACACCCTTGGCTGCTGGGGAGGTTTGTCAGCACCAGTGCTGGGCTGATGCTCTAAGGTACCCTGAGGCCTGGCGTTTAAGAGATTATGGCCTCTGAAACCCACAGTGCTAAAAAGTGGAACTTCTGTAATAGCATTGAGGATCATCCCACTGGTCTTCCCCAAAAAATGACCTCTAATTTCACTAAGGAGAACATGAAGGAGGTTAAGAAATCGCCAAAACAGTGGGCTGATTACATAAATAGAACAGTTGGACAAGTTGTGAAAACCCCAGATAAACTATGTAAGGTGATCTATTGCAGAAAGTTCATAATCCTTTTCCAAATCCTTATTACAGAAAAAGAAACCCAGTCCCCTAGAAGTGGGGGCCGTGACATGGCAAGTAAAGAAAATGAACTGGCTTGTGCAGGCCACTTGCCTGAAAAATTACACCATGATAGTCGAACATATTTAGTTAACTCCAGTGATTCTGGTTCTTCACAGACAGAAAGTTCATCAAAATAGAGTGTTTTTTTCCTTAGGTTTCCAGGACCATGAAACAGTGGTCCAAGTTTTGTTTGGCGGGAATTTGAGATTGAATGTAGCTTTAACTTTCTTTTTTTTTTTTTTATGATGAAATAAAAACAATCTTTTATTTATCTGAGTTAAGCTCAGGTTGTCTTATCTCCCAACTGGTTTTTTTTTTCCTGTTTCTTTTTTTTTTTTTTTAATTTTTATTTTCTACCTTAATTCACTATACA
>NW_006159608.1:811648-833001 GCF_000334495.1 Tupaia belangeri chinensis | reverse complement strand
GGGCCACGGCGGCACCTGCCGCAGCCTTGGCATGGGTCCCGGGGTAGACGCGCTGAGCCCGGGAGGGCCCGGGCAAGTCCCGCCACCGGTCACAGCCATGGCCGTAGCTTTAACTTTCTGAAGAAAGAGAAGTGTAAGTGGACTTGCAGCTGATTTGGTGAGGACAGATGATCTTGGAGTTGGGGTGGATTGCCTTCCTGTGCTGACCAATAGCTGACAGGAAGAAAAACAGTGCACTTCACCTGGCTGCTGTGTACTTGTTCCCTCCAGTAAAGTCACTACTTAAAAACAAACTCAGAGAGTGTGTAATAGTGTCTCTAAATTGGCTTTAAGAAGTCATTAAAAGGTGGTGGTCAGAACTGTCATCCAAAACAGAAATTATAAATAGTGGAAATATTCAGATTTTAAAACAACAATTAAGTGGATTGTGGGAACAGGAAAACCATCTTACTTTGGTTCCAGGATATACTGGTAATTTTGCTAAGGATGTAGATGCATATTTAATACAGTTGCACTGAGAGATTTTTGTCTACTAAAGAGCATTTGGTTATTCAAAACATCCCTGGATATATGATTTCCAAAAGAAGATCTCATCTGAGAACTGTGAACTGTGGCAGAAATCAAAACCAATTTTTCTTTTGTAAAACCATGTAATGAAACCACTAATGAAACCCTAACAATCTACTTCACATTGAAGTGGAAAAATATCTGAAAGGAACAGCTTCAACTTCAATGAGGTCAAAGTGCACTACGAAGATTGTTTGCCTTTGCTGCATTTAGGATTTATATAGTTATTGTTTAAGAACTACTGGGTCTTAATGCAATCCTGCATAAGAATTTAATTTATATTATGTGAAGAAATAAGACAGGACTTATTACTAGAACCACAAAGCCAATCACTATTAATTTTTTTAAGGTTGTATTTTATAAAACAATCACTTAAATGTGTGCAGCTATTTTCTCATGTTGAAAAAGACTTTGAACATTTAAGATATCATAGCAAATAATCAATATTAAATTTTTTTGTTCACACCAAGATACTGTGCTTGCAAAATGCCTTAATTGTTAACAAGCCATGATACCCGTAACTGTTTAAAAAAGTTAAAACTAACCATGCTCTGGGCATGATGAAGTCATAGACTTACATCAGGGGTTTACATTCGTGTAGACTGTTATTGTTGAAATGTACTCCACACCATTTTTAAAACTTGAGAATATTTTTAGGCCTCTGGGGTTTGTTTGTTTGTTTGTTTGTTTGTTTTTGCTGGAAACATGATGGCATACATGTATGCATTATCTCTGTATAAGGAAAAAGGTGAATATGTGTCTGTATGAATGTTAAACTGGAAACATCCATGGAGTTGGCTAATTTATATTTGCTTTTTATTGTATACAGATTTCTAATATTTTTTCTCTATCATTTAAACTTTTGTCATTTGAGTAAATTTACTAAATACTTCCAAAAAAAGAGAAGACATTCCCTACTCTGATGTCTCCAAGAGTTTCCCCCATGTTTTCTTTTTTGTCTCTTTTTTTTTGGAGAGGTTTTTGCTATAAGGTGCGTGTACTCGCCAGACAGACAGAGCTAGAGAGACAGAAAGTGAGAAATCACCCCCTCAGGGGGGATGGTCATGCCGCAATCCCTCCTCCTCCATTCTCCTCTCGGGATCTTGGGCACATGCGCACACGCGCCCGGCGTGAGTTTTAAGCCACCGGGTCCGGAACGCGAACCGTGGTCGACTACATGGGAGTCCAGTGACATAGCCATTACGCTAACTGCTGGTCCTTCCCTGTGGGAGGCTGTGCACCAGTGAGTCTGCTGAGGCCATTTTTCATGAGTCTCTTACTATTGCCACCTTAGGCTCGGAGAGCAAACAATTACAAAGGCCACAATTGGCTCCCCTTCAAAAAAAAAACCTCACCTTCAACACCACACTCTGATTGGCCACTTCAAGAGCTGAAACACCGCGCAGTCTCCAGATGACCTGGGAGACCCTGAAGAACTGTAACACTACATTGTCTCCGGACGACCCTGAAGAGCTGTGACACCGCGTCGTCTCCGTGCTGCTCACAGTAGATGACGCGACCCTTAAGAGTTGTGACACCGCGTTGTCTCTGTGCTGCTCACGGTAGACGATGCGACCCTTAAGAGTTGTGACACTGCGTCATCTCTGTGCTGCTCATAGTAGACGATGCGACCCTTAAGAGCTGTGACACTGTGTCATCTCTGTGCTGCTCACAGCAGACGACGCGACCCTTAAGAGCTGTGACACTGCGTCGTCTCTGTGCTGTACTGTGCTGCCCACAATAAATGGATGACACTGTCGTCTCCGTGTTGTAACACTACGCCGCTTGTCCCGGCTCTCACTCCTTCACTCAGGAAACCTGTTCGGCTGTCCCCCTGGGGGTTGGGACACTTCCCCCATGTTTTCTAATAGCAGTCTTATAGTTTGAAGTTTTATGTTTTTATCTTTAATCCATTTGAGTTGATTTTTGTTGAAGGTGAAAGACAGGGTCCAGTTTCATTTTTCTGCAGATGGATATCCAACTTTTCTTTTCTTTTTTGGAGAAGTTTTTGTTATATGGCGTGTGCGCTCACCCGAAAGACAGAGACAGAGAGACAGAAAGCGAGAAATCACCCCCCAGGGGGATGGCCAGGCCGCAATCCCTTCTCCTCCATTCTCCTCTCAGGATCTTGGGCACACGCGCACATGTGCCTGGCATGAGTTTAAGCCACCAGGTCCGGGACTCGAACTGTGGTCGACTATGTGGGAGTCCAGCGACATAGCCATTATGCCAACTGCTGGTCCTGGATATCCAATTTTTCAAGCTCCCTTTGCTGTAGAGATTTTTCTTTCTTATACTGTATTGTCTTGTGAACTTTGAAATAAGGAGTGCAACCCAGAGAAAAATCATTAAACTGCAGGTTCTAGCCTTTTCACAAATCAAATTGTTGATTTTAAACATATCTTTGCCTATTAACTGTTTTCCTGGCTGTTGGTCTGTTTTTTTCCTCCAGCCTAACTTCTTCTTCTTTTTTTTTTTTTGTAAAGAATTATTGGGACCAGCAGATGGCATAGAAGTTGTGTCACTGGACTTCTACATGGCCAACTGTGGTCATCATCATCATTATTACTATTTTTAATTTGCCACAGGGCACATGCACTCACCAGAGAGAGATAAGGAGAGACAGAGAGAAAGTGAGAAAGTAAGCCACCAGGTCCATTGCTTGAACCATGGTAGACCCTTTGGGAGTCCAGCGCCCTAACCACCATGCCACCTGCTAGCATTGCTCTAGCCTAACTTCGATGATGCTTCCAGAGAAGTCATCCCAAGCTAGGGTGTTGGCTGCATCACTCACTCAAAATCATCAATGACTCTCTACTGTTGGCAAAATAAAATTCATTTTTTTAAATCTATTATTCAAGATCTTTCCAGTTTGCTCACACTCTCTTACCAGTCACATACACAAGAGACCCACCCCTTCACATGTCCATGTGCCTTCTCTTGGTTCTTCATTCTCAATATAAACCTCTGTGTATAGGACCTCTGCCCACTTCCTTCTTGGAGGAGGAAGTTTCAGATCATTTATTTCTACGTCTCTCTTGAGGAAAATGGCTTTATTCATTTGTCTTTGTGTGTGTCACTCTGCTTTACCCTACGCGTCATGACCCAGTGAGCACTGAATGAGTGAAGGCATCAATACTGAATATGCATTTAAACTTAAGAAAGATCATCAGGTTTGGGGAAGCAGGGGAAGGGTCATGGGGAACAGCCCGACAATGTGGCTGAGAGCTGGATTCAGGCTCCACGTTTGGCCTTGTCCTCCATTCAGCACTTCTAGCCGTGTGGCCCTGGGCAATCCTCATCCTTTATGACCTGTATGTCCTTGTCTGAAAGTAGGGATTATAAGTAGTTCAGAGTAAGATGAAGTAAAAACCCAGAAGAGTGCCAGGTACGTAGTACATTGGCACCATGTATGTGGGAGTTGCTAGAGTGATTAGTATCATTTGAGTTGGGTAGTTATTTAAACGCCATCTATCAATACAGTATTTTGAGTAGTATGAGTGTAACAGGCACTGTGTAAAGTACTTTCTTTTTTTTTTTTTTTTTGGAGAGATTTTCACTGTAGGGCGCGTGCGCTCACCAGACAGACAGAGAGAGACATAGAGACAGAAAGCGAGAAATCACCCCCCAGGGGGGATGGTCACGCCGCAATCCCTTCTCCTCCATTCTCCTCTCGGGATCTTGGGCACGCACGCACACGCGCCCGGCGTGAGTTTTAAGCCACCGGGTCCAGGACACGAACCGCGGTCGACTACGTGGGAATCCAGCGACATAGCCATTACGCTAACTGCTGGTTCCCCGTAAAGTACTTTCATACATGGCCTCTCAATCCTTAGCTGAAATCGTGAGTTCTATTATCTTATTTTACGTAGGAGAAAACATCTACACAGAGTGCTTTCCTTACTTGGCTAAGCACCCCACTTGGCCTCTATCTTCACTGGTCTGGCCCAGGATGGCAGGGAGCCTCAGTGGGAGCAGCTGAGAACACCAGTTCTGTGCTCCTCTATTAGCTGACAGCTCTCAGCACCAGCAGCACCCCTGCCAAATGAGTGAATACTGCAAGTATTTGAGCAAAAGAGAAATGCTCATAGACGACCCCAATGTATAAGGAGAGAGGCTTGGTGGGCAGATAGAAAACCTGAATTCTAGTCTTTCCTCTCCTGCTCTGGGTACCTGATTGCCAGGGTAGCTACTTAAATGTGGCTGTTTTCTCTCTAACACAATAGACTTGACTACAGGGACTTTCAGAACCTGACAAGAAAGCCGTGGGAACCGTGATGGTGAAGATACAGCTCAGTGAGTTCAAAGCTTCACATGCCTTCAACTCCCACAGACAGGAAGCCAAATCTCCAGAGACTCTGGGGGGAAGTGACTCAATTGCAAGCCCACTTAACCCAGTTCTGTTTATACCGAAGCTCTCAAAAAGTGTCCGAGGGCTCGACCAGGGCTGTGCTGCTAAGATACTGTGCTCTGCAGGCTGCAGACCACATGGTCCAGGTTTGTTTCCCAGGCCAATCTAAACGCTGGGTGTAGTGGTCAGCACCTGGAATCCCGGCAGGTGTAAGAGCAAGTGTGCTCAGGAAAAACATCAGTTTTCTCAATTCCTTCTTCTGTGAAAGAAGGGTAATTTCTCACTTTTTGTCTTTCTGGAAAGTGCATGCGCCCTATAGCAAAAATCTCAGTAGCAAAAAAACAGTAGCTATCAAAAAAATGACCCAATCTTCTCACTGAACAACTTATTTATCTTAGAAGATCTCATGCTGAAAACCAATCCAACATGTGTGTTTTACTGTTTGGGAGTAGCTGGCTTTTAATATATTGTAGTTAAAGCTTTCAGAAGAACACATTAAACATGTTTGAGTTTTGTGTAATACAGTGATCTGTACAGAACTGTAATCAGAGAAAAATTATTGTTTACTACTGTTGTTGCTATTCAGATTTAGGGGGTTGGAGCGGAAAAATAAAGAAAGAGACTCTTCAGACCTTTACTGGCTGACAAATTAATAATTGCTTTTTTTTTTCCCTTTAAAGTTTACTTACTTACCTTTTACATGAGAGACAGAGAAAGAGGTGAGCATTCTCAACGTTATGTCCACCCACAGTCCCGGCCAGGATCATGGGCACTGATGTGTACGGAAGACCTCAGGACACAAACGTGGGCCCCTCCCATAGGGCCTGAGCATTGCGAAACATTGCATTGCCACTGTACAACCACAGCTGGCCCAATTTTCTGTTTTTAAAGTGTATTATGATGCTGGTAACAGAGTGTTTTGAGATTGCACAGCTGGTGACCTAACTTAGTCTAGCATCAGGGGAGGAAGGCTTTGCACAAAAAATGACTCCTAAGTTGAGACTGAATGGTGCATCTTTTCCTCCTCCACTCATCACAGTTCACTGCAGGAATTGAGTTTCAGTATTCATAATGCCACAGCGCTCCAGGCCAGGGCGATGAGACAAGGGGAGAAAGGAGCCACGAAGGGTGCACTACCAAAAAGCCATCCGCAGGAACCAGCAGTTAGCGTAATGGCTATGTCGCTGGACCCCCACGTAGTCGACCGCGGTTTGTGTCCCGGACCCAGTGGCTTAAAACTCATGCCGGGCGCGTGTGCGTGTGTGCCCAAGATCCCGAGAGGAGAATGGAGGAGAAGGGATTGCAGCGTGACCATCCCCTCTGGGGGGTGATTTCTCGCTTTCTGTCTCTATGTCTCTCTCTGTCTGTCTGGCGAGTGCATGTGCCCTATAGCGAAAACCTCTCAAAAAAAAAAAAAAAAAGCCACCCGCGAGGGCAGCTGGGGCTGATTATGGCAGGGGTTTGGTGGGCAGTGTAGGACATATCTCAAGGTCAGCTCATCCACACGAGAGAGCTGAGGTCTTTTACCCTTCATTCTTGCCAGTCGTTGACTGCGGCTGTCCTCAGGCATGCTTCAGGTCGCCTGTGTGAGAGAAGAGCAGCTGTTGGAAGTCACGGAAGGCTCGCAGGCAGTCACAAGTGCTTCTCACCGGAAGTTGGGCGGTGTTTCCAGAATGGTCATCGCAGGTGGACAAGTGTAAGGCACCAGAATTTTCTGTTACAATTGGGTTTTCTATCACTGATCCAGATGCTTCCTACTCGAGGGTCTGCATTTTATTCAGTTTTTTTTTCTTTTACCTTATTCTGGGGCTCTTTTCTAGGATCCTTTCAATTTTGCCTCTACCTAAAAGTCCATTCTTGCTATAGTTCTGCCTAAATTCTTAAAAGGCTTTTACTCTATCACTCTCCTGGTCACTTTATGATTTTTTTTCAAAACAAAGAGTATCTTTGGAAACAACTTCTTCACTTAGAACAAAAGAGCTTCTCTATTATAACTATAACAAACTAGAAACAGAGCAGATGTGGTTCCTCTAGCAAATAACTGTAAAGGATGTTTAGAAGTCTATTTTTATCTCTTTATTATGTATCTCTGCTCAGAACTAGAGATATTTATTAATTATGTGTAAAAGAGAGCAGAGCGAATAAGAGCAATCCTGCCCTCAAGGATCTACTGTCTTGAACTGTGCTGTCCAGTATGGCAAGCACTGGGCGACTTGTGGCTATTGGGCTTTTGATATGTGGCTGGTCCCATTTGAGATGAGCTATGAAGGTAAAATAAACACCATATTTCAAAGACTTAGTATAAACATAAAAGAATGCAAAATGGAAAAAAAATGCAAAATGTTGGGGCCAGCAGGTGGCATAATGGTTAAGGTGCTCGACTCCCATGTGTTTGACCATGGTTAGAGTCCCAGATCCAACAGCTTGAAACTCATGACAAGCGCCTGTGTAAATGTGTCCAAAATCCTGAGAGGAGAATGGAAGAGAAAGGACTGTGGTGTGGCCATCCCACTGGGAGGTGATTTCTCACTTTATGTCTCTGTTTCTCTCTGTCTCTCCAGTGAGCACACACCCCCTATAGCAAAAAAACCTCCCTCTCAAAATAATGTAAAATGTCATATTAGTAACTGCTATGTTGATTATACATAGAAATGAAAATATTTTGAATATATTGAGTTAAGTATATTTAGCTAATAATATTAAAATTAATTGCACCTACAATATTTAATTTTCTTTTTTTATAATACGGCTACTGGAAAACGTTTAAATTTTGAACATGGTTCACATTATATTTCTACTGGACGGTACTGATCTGGAAAGAGTTATATGTTCTACCATGAACTGTATAACATGAGACAAAATTCTAACAATCTGACATAATCAAGTTATTTCTGAATTCCTGAAGCAGGAATAATTAGCATAAATGAAATAATGGTACACACTCACCAAATGTCATAGGAAATTTAATTTCATTCATCAATTTGGGCAAATCATATAATCTCTCTGAATCTGACTCATAATTTTTATGGAACAAAATTCAGTATTAAAAATTGGCAGCATGTTGATAATTGTTGGAAGAAAGACACAGGGGTTGGAGGGTTATTCTCTATTTTTGTGCATTTTTGAAAAACTAAAAACTGAAAGAAAGCAAACAAACAAGAAACAAACACTAAAACAAAATGAAACCTAAAAGTCCCCCAGCTGAGTATGAGTTATGATCCTGTGATTTCTGGTTTTATTGTCATAAAAGTCCCAGCCTTGGAACTAGCAGATGGTGTAATGGTTACATCACTGGAATCCCATGTGGTTGACTGCAGTTTGAGTCTTGGACCTGAAGGCTTGAAATTCATGCTGGGTGTGTGTGCATGGATGTCCAAAATCCCAAGAGGAGAATGGAGAAGGGATTGTGGAGTGGCTACCCCCCTAGGGGGTGATTTGTCATTTTCTGTCTCTCTCTCTCTCTGGTGAGATAGCAGCAAAACAAAACAAAACAACCTCTCTACCAAACAAATAAAAAACAGTCCAAGCCCTGTATTCTCCTCAAGGTCTTGTGAATGTGTTAAAAGATAAGAGACGACTCAGCAATGTTAGCTAATAATGATGGCACATGTGCTATGTGCTGTGATCAATTCTAAGTGTTTTCCATGAATTAACCTATTTGAGCCTCATGATGAGATTAATAATATCCCATCCCCATTTTTGTATGAGTATATTCAGAGGTGTAAAGTAACTCACTATGGTCCCATGTCAAAAAAAGGAGAACTAGGACCCGAATCTAGACTCTAAATCTTGGATTCTTAACCACTATACTGAGCGTCCTCGTGACTCTTATTTGCCAGAATCATTATCATAGTCTTCTACATGCCAGGCCTAATTAGTCTATCTTCTTTAAATATACAAAAGAATCAGAAATGTGTTAAATGAAAGTACTGAACTCTACTTCCTGGAGAGAACTGATCTTAATCTGTCGTATTTTTTCCCCCAGACCTTTTTTCTATTCACACGTAGCTTACATTTGAGCATTTTCTAGAAGCCAGGCAGAGTTCTAAGTGCTTTGCATGTGTTAACTCTTTTAATCATGTTCACATAACTTAACAGGAGACTTTCAGGCTGACATGACTCTAACGCCATGGGTTCCTATTATAAAGGAGGAACTTTTTTTTCTTTCACCCTCATTAGGTTCAGTGCTGAGATCTCTCTGTGATGAAAGACAGATTAACAAGATAAAAGCATACACTTTTATTTAATATAAGTTTTACCTGGTATGAAGCCTTTGGAAATAAAGACCCAAGGATACAGGTACTGTATACTTTATACTTAGGTTTGCCAAAGAACGGTCAGTCACTGAGGAGTATGGTTGGGGGACAAACAATGATAACAGTAATAAGCTGATAGGAACTTAGTGAGATATGTTTGTTCAGATTCTAGATCTTCTCCCTGTCCTTGTGTCTTCAGGGATAAGGATGTTCCTTTCCTCTAGGCATAAGGAGGGCAACTGTCAAATGAGGGTCTTATGACCTGCTTTAGAGGAAAAGGGTGGAAGAAAGAGTGACCTTCTTGCTTCTATAATTTTCTCAAGTGTCAAAGCATCATATTTTGGGATATGTGTCCTGGACCCCATCACTAGGCAAATGAAATAAAATTTGTGTGAGGGATTGTTGGCTGACAAGGGAGTTATGAAAAAGAGAGAACTAGAAAGTCGTCATCATATCTATCTTGGAGATTGTTCGGGTGCACACATGCACATGTATGTGCTTCTCTGTGTAGAGACGGAACACACTGAGCAGCCCATGATAATGACAACTGGTGTGCTTTGTCTCAGTGTGAGTGTGAATAGCATTCCTCTCTGCTATGGGAAGCCCTAGGGATAGAGAACGGGATCTTTGGAACACTATGAGACACAGAACCATGAATAAGTACTACGGTGGTACCAAGCTACCAACGTGTGGTCCAGCCAGGGCACAGCTGGAAATTCTCAGAGAGCACAGTCACCATCAACGCCTGACACTGGAGCAGACAGAATCTGCACATAGGTAGGGACAGTCCAAATCAGTTACGTTCCAGCAGGACACAGATACACATTCAAGTCAGGATTTTTTCGAAGTTTAATAGATGACTGTTATTCAATACAAAGGTTTGTCCAGTGCACTGGTATGTACCAAAGCCTGCAGGGAAGAGGGAACAGAATCAGGAAGGAGAGAATTCCATGGAGAGGCCACTTTGGGAAGAACAGTAACTGTCTGCCAAGGAACTTAGCTGGGGCCTGAGGTGACCCTGCAAAAGGGACACCAGCTGGAAAAATGACTAACCAGGCCTCACTCTCCTTTCTCTCTTTGGGAGAGCCTCTGGGTTTAACCAGGGACAGGAGCCAAAGGAAAAAGGACGAAGGACCTGGAGAACCAAGCAGGATGTGTGTGGTCGCAGCTTTTCAGTGGATGTCACCAGTGGGGATTGAGCAGCACATGAACACCCTGCTGGAAGTCACAGGGCTATGGAGGGCTTGTGAGCATAGAAGTCCCTGTGGCCTCTCTAGAAATAAGGAGGGGCTCCTGAAAAAGGGCTGATGTGCTGTAAAACAAGTAGAAACTTCAGGAGTTACTAAATAAGAGGTTGTTGGGATTACTGTGACCTCATTGTGAACCCTGGCCCAAAGGGATATAAGAAAACGGTTTTGTTTAGTTAAAAAACGTTCCGGAATTTCCAGATGTTCTTCTCTGAGGCTTGCGTGTATCCAATATCTCCTCTCTATGGGGTGTGTATAAAGTGTGTGTGCCTTCTGTCTGCTGGCTCCACCTTCAGGGCCCCCTGCAATGGCAGTAGAAGTGATAAAGCAGAGAGTGTGGGTGTCGTCACTCACCCTTTGTGGTTTCGCATGATAAGAAGAAATGACATCAAATGAATGGCACACACAGTTGATTTCTCAACTGATGGGTAATTTGATAAGCATTCCTGATAAGATGGGAAAAACAGGTGTTTTGCAATGGTCTATTTCAGGAGATGTATTATCAGTATGTAAGTTTGTTTTTAGAGTATATTTGTTCATTTTTATGTTGTTTTTAAAATTGGTATATATCCATGCATAATGGTTCATTTTAGTATCTGCTTGCCTAGATTAAGGAATATCTAGAGCACTGGTAAAGCATGTTTCTGGGTATGTCTCTGAAGGTGTTTCCAGAGAAGACTGGCATGTGGGTTGGTGGACTGAATGGCCCTCAGTGGGGCCGGTCCACCTGGTAGGCTGGAGGCCAGGGAAGAACAAGAAAGCAGAGGAAAGGGGAAGTCTTTCTCCCTCTTCTGGAATGGGAACACCCTTCTCCTGCCTTCAAGTATCAGAACTCCAGGCTCTCTGATCTTTGGACTCTCTAAATGACACCAGCAGCCTCTTGAGTTCTCAGGCATTTGGTCTTGAACTGAGAGTTATACCATTCACTTCCTTGGTTCTGAAGGTTTTAGACTTGGACTGAGCCAGGCTAAGGTCATCACAGAGTCTCCAGCTTCAGAACGGCTAAGACTTCTCAGCCTCCATAATAAAAAACGAATCACTCTAAGAAATCCCTTCTTTAATATGAATATGTTTGTGTATGTGTATATGTATAACCTGTACCTACAAGGGTATTTCAAAAAGTTAGTAGATAAATGGAATTTAAATATGAGTTTATTTTTTGTGCCAAACAATCTTGAAATTCATGCAGTTATTCATAATATGTATTTTCCATAAATTTTTTGAAAACCCCTATCCAGCTATATAGATACTATATTTATAGCTGTATCTATCTATCCTATTGGTTTTGTCTCTGGAGAATTCTAACTAATGCAACATGGTTCAAAAATAAAAACACTGTAAAGACCCTCATTTCCACTCTTGCCATATTTCTGTCTCTGGCCCCTCGCTATGATGACCTCTTGTTTAAAGATTTAACTCAGATCTCTCCAGGGTTTTTTTTTTTTTTTTTTTTGTGTGTGTGTGTGTGTGTGTGTGTGTGTGTGTGTGTGTGATAATAGAAGCACATATGCATACGTATTATTCTTCTTTACCTTTTCTTGCACAAAAGGGAGCATCTAACACACAAAACTTTGTACTTTTTAAAAAAAACTTATTAATATATCCTAGAGGTAATGCCGTACTGACACAGAGATTCCTCACTTTACTTTTTTCTTTCTTTCTTTTTAAAAAAATGTTTATAGGGTATGTACACTTGTTGGAGACAGACAGAGAGAGAGGGAAAGTGAGAAGTCACTCCCAGGGAGTATTACCACCCTGCAGTCAGTCCCTTCTCCTCCATTCTCCTCTCAGGATTTCAAGCACACATGCACATGCACACATACTTTTAGGGTCCGGGACTTGCCGTGGAATAGGCAATGTGGAATCCAGTGCCTTAAATGCCATGCCACCTGCTGAAGCCCCTCACTTTTTTATACCTGAAGAAAATTATATGGAAGAGATGTTCCACCGTTATGAAGCTCATCCGCTGTTTGGAACATCATCGGGTTGTTTGTTGCAATGAGTAACTTGTTGTCAGCTTAATTTCTTATGTGGGAGGGATTTTTGCAGAATAACTTACTAGTTGAGGTCAGCAAGTCAAAGAGTAAAGACATTTGTGGTATTGATGTATTGATTCTTTGCTGGATCTTTATAGTCTAGCAAAGATTTAACAATTGCATATTATTTACAGGTAAAAAGTTCCAAAGAAGAAACTATATGCTGAGCCCATATGTAAGCTGCTTACCAATAGTGATAAGTCTCTGAGATTACGTATGCGTGAGAGTGTGCTCACATATGTTAAATAAAAGTTATGTAAGGGTAAGACTCCCAAAATATTCAGACAAGAAGCCATTTTAAAGCTGAGGTGTGTCCTGACATGTTCAGGGAAGCCATGCTCTAAACCCATCTCCTAGACTCCCAAAATATTTAGACAAGGTAGGACGACCTCTGTCTTCTGTCTCTGGCTGTCTGTCTCATGCGCTCTCTTTAAATTTTTATTATTATTTTTTTAATTTAAAATTTTCAAGTTCCTCTCCTCACCTTGGGCCTTTTCTTTCACTTGTTAATTTCAGAAGCCATTTTAAAGCTGAGGTATGTCTTGGTGTGTTTAGGAAAGCCATGCTCTAAACCTATCTCCTAGACTCCCAAAATATTCAGACAAGGTAGGACGACCTCCATCTTCTCGCTGTCTCTGGCTGTCTGTCTCTCTGTCTGTCTCACACACTCTCTCTCTTTAAATTTTTGATTTTTTTTTGAGAGGTTTTTGCAATAGGGCACGTGCGCTCGCCAGACAGAGAGAAACAGAGAGACAGAAAGCGAGAAATCACCCCCCAGGGGGATGGCCATGACGCAATCCCTTCTCCTCCATTCTCCTCCTGGGATCTTGGACACGCATGCACACGCGCCCAGCGTGTTTAAGCCTCCAGGTCCGGGACTCAAACCGCAGTCGACTACATGGGAGCCCAGCGACATAGCCATTACGCTAACTGCTGGTCCCAATTTTTTTTTTTAATTTAAATTTTTCAAGCTCCTCTCCTCAGCTTGGACCTTTTCTTTCACTTGTTAATTTCAGAAGCCACTTTAAAGCTGAGGTGTGTCATAGTGGGCCACGCGGTTTTCATTTTTTACTCTTTTTTAGTAGTATTTTTGTAGTTTTTTTTCCTTTTTGCTTATACTTTTAACTTTACTTACTCTAAGCTTCACTCTCCACACAATGTCTAAATAGGCCTAGGTGCACAGTAGCCAAGCATCCGTATACTTTCAGAGTCATTGCAATCCTCAATGCTTATTGAACCTCCTGCTTTAATGAAGAAATTTCTTTAAATAAATCTGAACTCCTAATCTTACTGTTGATGCACATTGCTAAGCCCTGTGGAGGAGAGATTTTGTCACAGAATGACCAGAAACAACCACAGAGGCACAAGAAACATGAGAAACCAAGAAAATATCTCTCCCCTAAGGGAAAAAGCAATCCCTCATCATCCACAGACAGTACAGAAGAATTCATGGAAATGTCTAATAGAGAATTCAGAGTATTGATAGTGACAAAACTAAATAAGATGCAAGAGCTGAGAGATAATAAACTCCAGAAGATGCAGGAGGAAAGAGACAAAAAGTTCCAGGAGGTGTTGAAGTTCTTTCATGACCTGAAAGAGGAAGTGCACACCATAAAAAAGAATCAGATGGAGCTATTAGAGATGAAGACTGCCATTCAGTAAATCAAAACCTCCCTTGAAAGTAAAAAACAGATTAGTCCATGCAGAAAATTGAATCTTGGATGTTGAAGGCAAAACCTCTGATCTAGGAAAAGCAACCAAAAAAAAAAAAAAAAAAACCTTAAAATAACCTCCAGAAATGAGAATACTATACGAGAAATACTAGACAGCATTAAGCACCCAAACATCCAAATAATCGGTATCCCAGAAGGTGAGGAAACTAATAAGGGCATTGATAATCTATTCAATGAAATCTTGGGAGAAAACTTTCCAAATCTAGAGAGGCATTCAAATGTCCAGACCCAAGAAATACAAAGGACCTCTAATAGAATCAACTCAAGAAGATCTTCTCCAAGACACATCATGGCCAGACTGGTCAAGTCTATAGACAAAGACAAGATACTAAAATTGGCAAGAGAGAAACATCAGGTTACTTATAAAGGTTATCCCATCAGGCTAACCTCAGACCTCTCATCAGAAACAATGCTAGCAAGGAAAGAATGGGAACATATATTCAAAGTGTTAATTAAGAAACAGTTTCAACCAAGAATACTATACCCAGCAAGATTATCTTTCATATGGAAAGAGAGAGTAAAAACATTCTCAGATAAACAAGACCTGAAAGAATTTGCCAGTCGCAGACCTACTCTTCGAGAAGTTCTGAAAGCAGTGCTCGACCAGGAAACTAAAGACACATACAGAAGGCAACCAAGAAAACTACCAATTTAATGCCAGGGACAAGGAATATCAATAACTATGTTGAATACTAACTTCCAGGATTTAAATGGAAAGATTGGACCACGGCAACACTGCATATTCAACAGAAGAGAATTTGAACATAAGACTGAACTGGCAAAATAGAATTTTATGACTTTCAAATAAACATTACTGATTTTTTTTTACTATGCTTTGTTTTCCCAATTTAAACATTTTACTTTCTTTTGAGTTGTTGATAGGTTCAGAAATTTGTTAAAATATTTTTCTTGTTTGTTTCTTTAAGTGGAAATATAAACTTTTCTTCCTTCCTGGTTCCTCTTGAATTGGAAATATTTGGGAGTATTCTTATTTTGTGGCAGAAGGGTTATTTGCATAAGTTCAATAATGCTTGTTGCATTGAATCAGAAATTGGAAATATTATTGGACGGGGCTTTGACTGGAATGTCGTATCTGAGGATCAATCAGAAAACTATGAAACTAAGGTAGATCTCAAGTAAGCCAACAGAAGCTTTTACAAAGATGGCCTGGCACCATAAATAGTTCTGCCTAGCAGAGAGAATTAGAGAAGATATATAAAAAAATGTATTACATAAAATAACCTGGACTTTTCCAGCCCAGCATTGTAATCGGTAGACATTGCAAAAGAGCAATCACACCAGAGGATTATCTTGAGAAGGACTTTGAAGGTAGAAAAAGAGATTGATCTTTGGTTCCAGATGGTGTATCACAGAATACTTGGTAGGCAGGGCTGAATTGAGGAGGTGTATGTGTGACTAGTGTGCTGAGCATTTGCTTTTCAACAATTTGAGTAGTTGACATGTAAATATTTTCTCAAAAATATTTGAAACCATACTATTTCTGGGTTAGAGTCACAAACAAAATTATAAGAAATATTTTGAACATTATCTTTAAAATTTAGTATTTTGAAATTTTGAAAATTGTTTATTAACTGTCAAGAACTATAGAGTATGAGCAAAAAATTTTTTGATATGTAAAATAAGTGTGTGTGAAAAAATGTAAAAATAAATAAATTAATTAATTTTTAAAAAGCTATATAAGGTAGGGAACCAGCAGTTAGCGTAATGGCTATGTCGCTGGACTCCCACGTAGTCGACCATGGTTCGCGTCCCGGACCCGGTGGCTTAAAACTCACGCCGGGTGCATGTGTGTGTGTGCCCAAGATCCCGAGAGGAGAATTGAGGAGAAGGGATTGCATCGTGACCATCCCCCCTGTGGGGGGTGATTTCTCGCTTTCTGTCTTTATGTCTCTCTCTGTCTGTCTGGCGAGCGCACGTGCCCTTTAGTGAAAAACCTCTCAAAAAAAAAAAAAAAAGCTATATAAGGTCATTGTTTTGGACTAAGCTCCTGTTCTATGCCCCAAGAGACCAGACTAAAATGGAATTACACAAGCTAAAATATCAATTATCAAATTGAAACTTTAAGGAAACTGATATCTCAAAATAGACCAGTTTTTCTGGAAAACAGGAGATTTTAGTCTACCTGAGTCAGCACTACAAGGAAAATAAAACTTACTGCATATTTTGTGCCTTTCTTGGGAATGTGCACCTGAAATAGTTCAAGATGCTACCTAGGTTCATTGGACTTTTTGTTTTATGAATAAACATGTGGCCCACACATAGTCCTCCTTTACCTTTCACTGTCTCCTTGCTTAATCTTTTTTAATTTTTTTTGAGAGGTTTTTGCTATAGGGTGCATGTACTCACCAGAAAGACAGAGAGAGACGTAGAGACAGAAAGCAAGAAATCACCCCCCCAGGGGGGATGGCCATGCCACAATCCCTTCTCTTCCATTCTCCTCTAGGGATCTTGGGCACACACGCATATGCACCCGGCATGAGTCTAAGCCACCGGGTCCAGGACTCGAATTATGGTCGACTAAGTGGGAGTCCAGCGACATAACCATTACGCTAACTGCTGGTCCCTCGCTTAATCTTTTTTTAGAGCATTTTACATTAGAGCGTGTGTGCCCACTGGAAAGAGACAGCAGAGACAGGGAGAGAGAAAATGAGAAGTCACCCCCCAGGGTGGATGACCACGCCACAATCCCTTCACTATTCTCCTTTTGAAATCTCGGGCACACACACACATGCATGTGGTAAGATTTTTGAGGTCGCCCGGTCTGGGACTTGAGCCACAGTAGGCCATGTGGGCCCAGTGATGAAACCACTATGCCATCTCCTGGCCCCCCTCCTTGCTTAATCTTAAGCAAGGTGATTCTAGGTGACCAGGAGATCATCCCACTACACTGACCAGAACTTAGTGAATCACTGCCGTACAAGTCCCCACGCCACTCCTCCCTTCCATCTGTGACTTTTGCCTTTAAAATCGTCCAGAAATGGGACCAACAGTTAGCGTAATGGCTATGTTGCTGGACTCCATGTAGTTGACCGAGGTTCAAGTCCTGGACCCAGTGGCTTAAACTCGCCGGGCTTGTGTGCGTGCATTCCCAAGATCCCGAGAGGAGAATAGAGAAGGGATTGCGGCGTGGCCATCCCCCCTGGGGGATGATTTCTCACTTTCTATCTCTCTGTCTCTGTCTGTCTGGCGAGTGCATGTGCCCTATAGCAAAAACCTCTCCAAAAAAAAAAAAATTGTCTGGAAATCTGTAAGACTTTGGTAACTTGGATTCTGTGGTGCCTAGGCAATTTTTCTACACTTGCACCAAATAAACTTGTTTAATTCATTTACTTTCCCTTCTCCTTCCTTTTTAGGTTGATATGTGCATACTCTGAAAACCTAGTTTGAAAAACAAATCTAACTATTTGGTTATTATTGTAAACACCCCACCCCACTTCTGAAAAAACTAGCTCTTAGTTATGTCAAAGGCTCCAGTTTGTAATTTCAGCAGTCCAAAGGTTTCAGGAAACAAAGGTAAAGCAACATGAGAGGTCCCAAGGCCTCCACCAGAGCACCTCCCATGTAAACTGAGAGACAACGCTAAGATTCCAAAGACAGTGGCTAAAAAATTCCTCTCATTCTTTGCAGCATAAACACAAAGTTCAAAATTAAAAAGTAAAATAGATCCTTATTTTGAAAATAATCACAACTTTAGAAGAAATAAAATAAACAAAATACACTGCTAAAAATAACAACAACAAAGTTACAAGTGAAGATAACATTTTCTGGTATTTTCCTAAAACACAGCAGGATGAATGGGTTAGGGGAAATTTTTCTCATATAAGAAAAACACTTAAAGACCTAGTCTTTTATTTATTTATTTATTTATTTATTTATTTATTGGAGAGGTTTTTGCTATAGGGCGCATGTGTTTGCCAGACAGAGAGAGACAGGCAGAAAGTGAGAAATCACCCTCCAGGGGGGATGGCCACGCTGCAATCCCTTTTCCTCCATTCTCCTCTTGGGATCTTGGGTACGCACGCACACGTGCCTGGCGTGAGTTTAAGCCACCAGGTCCGGGACTCGAACTGCGGTCGACTACATGGGTGTCCAGCAACATAGCCATTACGCTAACTGCTGGTCTCTTATTTACTTATTTTTAAAGAGATTTTTTGCTATAGGGTATGTATACTCACTGGAGAGCTAGAGAGAGAGAGACAGAGGGACAGAAAGAGAGAACTCACCCCCCCCCTCCCCGAGAGATGGCCATGCTGCAATCCCTTCTCCTCCATTCTCCTCCTGATATCTTAGGCACGCATGCACACGTACCCAATGTGATTTTTCAACCCACCAGGTCTAGGAATTGAACCACAGTCGGCCAGGTGGGAGTCCAGCCACATAACCACTATGTCATCTGCTGGTCCTAGACCTAGCCTTTTAAAGGACCGTGAAAACAGATTCTGCAATAGTACTTAGCTACTGGTGACCCTCAGAGAAGAATGGGTCTAGTCCTATAAAACACCAGCTAATGGAGAGTTTTTTTTCTCTTCAATAATTTGGCTATGGCTAAAGATTTACATTGTAATAGCAGGCCTAGGGGTAGGATGCATTTGAAAAAAATTATTGAATTTATGTTTTGTAGTACAAGCCACATTCAGGAAGTGATACTCAACCACATTTTCTTGAGTGGCGCAGAGATGAGTTGAGAATGTTGGGTTAATAGAGGCTGAGAAACATTTGTCTTAGAATGTCTTACACGTGCATGTGCACACAAAGATACATAATTTAAAGGATGAGTATACATGTGGTTTTCTTTAGGTATTGTGATTATGAATTATTTTTATTCATTTTTTAAAATTGCCACAAGGTGCATGTGCTCACTGGAAAGAGACAGAGACAGAGACAGAGAGAAAGTAAAAAAGCACCCCTTATGGGCGGTGCTCAGGCCACAATCTCTTGTCCTCCATTTCTCCTCTCAGGATTTTGGGCTCACACGCACACACACACCCAGCATGTTTCTCAAGCTGCTTGATCTGGAACTTGAACCAAATGGTTGGCCATGTGCAATCCAACTGCCTTAGCCACTGTGCCACCACCTGGCCTGGTTTTTATTCTTTCATTTATAATTTTGCATATTTTCCCATTATTTTTAAAATTTGTTTTGTTTTATTTTAAAATATTTTATCGAAAAATAATGATTAGATATATTCAAGGTGTATAGGGTAATGCTTTTACATATGTATACATTGTGAAGGGATTACTACAATCAAACTAATTAGTGCATCTATCACCACCCAGCTGTATATTATATCTTTAGAATGTATTTATCTTATAACTGGAAGTTTTACCGTTTGACAATTTCCCAATTTCCCACCTCCTCTAACCCCTGACAACCATGGTTTTATTATATGCTTCTATGAGTTCAATCCTTTTAGATTCCATGTGTAAGTGAAAACATACAACATCTGTCTTTCTCTCTGTGGCTTATTTCATTTAGTAAGCTGATGTCCATGTTTTCATAAGTGGCAAGGTCTCCTTCCTTTTCATGACTGAATAAAATTCCATATTCCATTTTGTGTGTGTGTGTGTATGTATGCATGATTTCTTTAACAATTCACCCATTGATGGTCACTTAGTTTGTTTTCATATCTTGATTATTGTGACTAATGTTGCAGTGAAAATGGGTATTGTGGGTCTTCTCACTATTTTGAGGTATTCTCACTATTTTGCAAAAGTTATGTATGATGGGCCTGGCAGGAAGCATGGTGGATAAGGGCACTGGACTCCCATGTGGCCAACCATGGTTCAAGCCTCGGACCTGGTGGCCTGCTTTCTCACTTTTTCTCTCTCTCTCTCCCTCTCTGGTCAAATTCAAAATAAATAAATAAATAAATTTAAATAAAATAATTCTTTTAAAAATATGTGTATTATACTATTGATCAGGAAAAAAACAATGCGCAGATGATCTCTTATCCAAAATTTTAAATTTGGAATTATTTTAGACCTTGAAATATTTGCACATAACATAATGAGATATATTACAGGTCTAAATATAAAATTCACTCACTGTGTTCATATACTTTATGTATAGACTGAGAGTAATTTTGATACTATTATTATTTATACATTCAATCACTATACATCATTTGACTTGCAAAGAGAATTTACCCAACATGAAATATACCTCATACCAGTCCCGTTGAGAATACTTTACATATTATCATCAATAGGTAATAAACCATTTCTGTGTTCCACGAATGTCTTGCCTCTGTACTTTCCCCCTAATTTCCTTCTTCCTTTCTCCCACCCTCCTTCCACACTGTCTCGTGTCCACAACTATCTTCAATGTTTTTATGTTCTCCAACCTTTCAGTCTCTACCATAGAGTGTGGACAGTATATATTAAGTGGGGACATACACTATCTTTCTCTCATAGCCTGTCTTGCTTCACTCCATAGAGTATATGTGCCACACTTTTTCAATCCATTCTTCTGTTTGTGGACATTTGGGTTGGTTCCACATCTTAGCAATTGTGAATAATGCCACAATAACCATAGATTTGCAAGCAGTATTCTGATTCATCATTCTCCTCTCTTTTGGGTAGATACCCAGGAGTGGGATTACTGGATCATCTATTTGTAGATTTCTGAGGAATCTCCATATTGTTCTCCACAGTGGCTAGACCAATTTACATTCCCACCAGCAGTGTAGGAGAGTTCCCCTTTCACTGTATCCTCACCAGCACTTATCATTTTTTGTTTTTTTGAATCTTCATCATTCTGACTGGGATTAGGTGGTATCTCATTGTAGTTTTGAGCTACATCTCCCTTATGAAGGGGATGTTGAGCATTTTTTCATATGCCATTTGGCTATCTGGATGTCTTCCTTAGAGAGTTGTTTATTCAGCTCATTTCCCCATCTTTGAATTGGGTTGATCATTTGGCGGGGAGGTGGGGTAAACTGCTTCGGTTCCCTGTGTATTCTAGTTATCCATCCCTTATCTGAAGCCTGGTTTACAAAAATATTCTCCCATTCCATGGGCTGTTGATTCACACTATCACTGTGTCTTTTTCTGTGTAGAAACTTCTTAATCTGATGTAATCCCATTTGTCTATTTTTGGGAATATTGACTGTGCTTTGGGGGTCTTATTTAAGAAGTCTTTC
>NW_006159608.1:808905-811395 GCF_000334495.1 Tupaia belangeri chinensis | reverse complement strand
TTATTTCTGGGGTCTCTAATCTATTCCATTGGTCCACCTGTCTTTTTTTGTGCCAGTATCATGCTGTTCTGTTATTTAAAAAAAATAATTAAAATGAAATGAAATGATTTATTTTAATTTAATCAGAACAAGACACACAGAGAGAGATAAAGTTAGAAAGCAAGCTGCCAGATCCAGGACTCAAACCATGGTCAGCCATGTGGGACTCCAGTGTCTCAACCACCATGCTACCTGCCAGTCCCAATAATATACTGTTTTGACTATCACTGCTTTATAGTATATTTTGGTGTCAGGGAGTGAGATGCTGCCCACTCCACTCTTCCTGTGTAGGACTGGTTTGGAAATACAGGGTCTTATATGATTCCAGACAAATTCTATAATTGTCTTTTCTAGACCTATGAAGAATATCTCTGGTAATTTGATTGGAATTGCATTAAATATGCAGATTAACTTGGGTAGAATTGCCATTTTGATTATATTAATTCTTCCAGTCCAGGAACATGGGATGTCCTTCCACTTTTTGGTGTCTTTTTCAATATATTTTTAAAGATTTTCATAATTTTCATTGTAAACATCTTTTACTTCCTTGGTTAGGTTTATCCATAGGTATCTTATACATTTTGTGGCTATGGTAAAAGGGATTCCTTTCTTCAGTTCTACCTCAGTCAGATTGTTGTTTATATATAGAAATGCTATAAATTTTTAGATATTGATTTTGTATCTAGCCACTTTACTGTATTTATTATTTGGAGAAGTTTTTTTATGGATACCTGTGTGTCTTCTATGTATATAATCATATCACTTGCAAATAAAGGTATTTTCAACTCTTCTTTCTCTATTTGAATGCCTTTTATTTCATTCTCTTGTGTAATTGCATTGGCTAGGACTTCCAGCACTATATTGAAAAGGAGTAGAGAAAGTGGGCAGCCATGTGTGGAGGGCACTGCATACGGAAGCCATCTTGAGCTATCCACCATCTTGGAAACCATTAGGCTTCACTTCCTCACTGAGCAAACCGTTTCTCAGAAATCATGTGACCAACTGTTCTCCCCACGGGGCGGTTGGGTTTCTAGGCAATGGGAGAGATCCACCCACACCAATGATTGATTCATGCTGTTCAATCTCATTTGCATTTCGGGCAACTAATCGGTGCCCACCAGCCTGTATATAACTCACCATTTTTCCTCAATAAATGGAAGAAGAAGAAAACTTGATCAGCACCTCGTATTGTCTCCACTCTGTGTGTGTGTGTGTGTGTGTGTGTGTGTGTGTGCGTGTGTTTGTCCCATCTCTCACTCCCTCCCCCAGGGAACCTGTTCAACTGTCCCCTGGGTCGGAACATGTAGCACCTGAACACGGACCTGGGTACGAGGGATCTAGTGAAGAGCTCCCGAGGAAGGCTCCAGTGCAGAGCAAGCGAGAAAAGCTGGCGGAAAACAAAAGGGGACGGCATAGACTTGTCCAGAAGGGGATGGCATAGACTTGTCCTGAGAAAGGCTGGTGAAAAACATAGAAGGACGAGGAGAAGATGTCCTGGTAAGTATTTACTTATGTTTTATTTTAAGTATGGGTAATAATGGGACAAAAGTTTAGTCAGCATAAAATATCCGTTCAGAGCTTAATAGAAGCCCTTGCCATTATGGTCGCTAAGGGAGAGCAGATCATGCAAAATGATCAACCCCAGGAGGAGGCTATAGCCACCTCAGATCTAACCAAGGATTCTACAATTGAAAAAGAACAGGGAGAGGATCTTATTTCCCTAGATAGTGAGGAAGAAGTTAAAAGCCCTGAAGGTGAGACAAAACCCCAAAAATCCAAAAAACTAAAAAAGAAAGACAACCTTAAGGCTCTACCAGAGCCAAAGAAAAACGAGTCAAAAACTGGGTCAGTTTTTTTGGACAATGTGCTGCTGTTTATCATATTTCTATATGATCTCTGCTTGGGGTGGTTATATGTTTATCATCAACCTTATTCCACTGCATGTGCTTGGGTTGTTACTGATACAGAGATATAGCAAAAGAGTCTACATAGCATATAGCATTTTCTACATTGTGGGTTTAATATTATCCATGCAGATACCTTTTGTATCACTATTAGAGAAACTAAAAACCAATACAGACAAAGAAACGAAACTATTTCAGGGATCACATGTGACAGACTTTGAGACATTACCTGTTACAGAAACTACAGATCCCCAAGGACAGGTTTGGCGCAGTCACAGCGGGTTTGACTTTAAAATGGTAAAAGAAATTAAGGCAGCGGTCGCCCAATACGGAGCTACTGCTCCATATACCTTAGCTATAGTTGAAGCTATCGCCGAGGGCTGGCTCACACCATCTGATTGGCAAACATTAGCCCGAGCTACACTTTCAGGAGGAGACTACCTGCTTTGGAAATCAGAATATGTAGAGGCTTGTAGGAAAACTGCCTGCCGCAAAGCCCAAGCCAATAATGGCTGGACGGGTCACACGTTTATATGGGAAGGGAAAA
>NW_006159608.1:806922-807831 GCF_000334495.1 Tupaia belangeri chinensis | reverse complement strand
TACCACAACCTGGAGATGGAGTATCACGGAGCCTAGACATTGCTCCTGCCTGAGGCATTGAATCAGTTAGCCAAATATGGGTAAGAGAGTCTGAGCCTAACAGCTGTACAGTCCTCCCACCTAAGGCAGAAAACCCATCATTGCAATGGGATTCTCCAATGACGGGTAAGGATGGATGTGTGGCTCTAAAAAAAACTCCAACCTAAGACAGGCACAATTCCCCCAGGTTTTTCTCCTCTCTTTGAAAAAATAAAAAAGGGGGACATGTGGAGGGCACTGCATACGAAAGCCATCTTGAGCAATCCGCCATCTTGAGCAATCCGCCATCTTGAGCTATTTGCCATCTTGGAAACCATTAGGCTTCACTTCCTCACTGAGCAAACCGTTTCTCAGAAATCATGTGACCAACTGTTCTCCCCATGGGGCGGTTGGGTTTCTAGGCAATGGGAGAGATCCACCCACACCAATGATTGATTCATGCTGTTCAATCTCATTTGCATTTGGGGCAACCAATCGGTGCCCACCAGCCTGTATATAACTTGCCAATTTTTCCTCAATAAACGGAAGAAGACTTGATCAGCACCTCGTATTGTCTCCACTCTGTGTGTGTGTGCATGTGTTTGTCCCATCTCTCACTTCCTCCCCCAGGGAACCTGTTCGACTGTCCCCTGGGTCGGGACAGCCATGTCTTGTACACTTGTACTAATTTTTTAGTTTTAAACACTTAAAGCTTGGGACCAGCAGTTAGCCTAATGCCTATGTTGCTGGACTCCTATGTAGTAGACTGTGGTTCAAGTCTCGGACCCGGTGGCTTAAACTCACACCGGGCGTGTGTGCGTGCATGCCCAAGATCCTGAGAGGAGAATGGAGGAGAAGGGATTGTGGCATGGCCATCCCCCCTGGGGGGTG
>NW_006159608.1:793156-806911 GCF_000334495.1 Tupaia belangeri chinensis | reverse complement strand
GGGCACGTGCCCCAAAACAAAAACCTCTAAAAAAAAAAAAAAAAAAAAAAGCTGAAAGCTTTTCCCCATTAGACTGAGAGTAGTTTTATACAATATTTTTGTATTGTAGCATTTTACCTGCAACTCATCACATGAGATCAGATATGGAATTTTTTTCATTTGTGGCATCATATCAGTGGTAAAATATTTTTGAATTTTGGAATATTTGGATGTGAGATTTTTGGATTAGGGGTGATCAATCTGTAATAAAAGCAAATTTTTAAAGAAAGAAGAATAAGTAGAGGTTTTTGCTATAGGGTGTGTGCGCTTGCTAGAAAGATAGAGAGAGACAGAAAGCTAGAAATCATCCCCCCCCCCCCCCAACGGGTTGGACAACCACAAAACCATTTTCTCATTCTCGTCTTGGGATCTTGGGCACAAATGCATACACACCCAGCGTGAGTTTAAGCCACCAGGTCCTAGACTTGAACCATGGTCGACAACATGGGAGTCCAGCGACATAGCCATTACACCAACTGCTAGTCCCTATTTCTATATTCTTGATATTTTAGAATTAATGAGCTTACTTCCTTTGTTTGTCGCATGATTTAATAGTTATAGCTTCAGAATATGTTTTAATGTCCAATTCCTTTTTATTTTTATCCTTTTTCTTCTTCTAGAATAGTATTTTTATTCAAATTCCAGAAATTTATTGTAAGAAAATTACAAAGGATATTCCCAAAGACTTCTCAGGGACATCTTTAGTATGTCATCACAGTATACTAAAAGTCTGAAAATATTTTAAAACAGGATAATGATTAAATAAACTATGATATGACAAAAATATGGAGGATTGATTATGCACTATTTAAAAGCTATCTAACGTGGCTAGCAGATGATGTAGCAGTTGCATCACTGGACTCACATTTGGCCAATCACAGTTCGAGTCCCAGATCTGGTGGTTTAAAACTAATGGCAGCACATGTGTGGAAGTGTTCAATATCTTGGGAGGAGGAGGAGAAGGGACTGAGGTACGGCTATCTTCTGGGATGGTGGTGGTGGTGGTGGTGATTCTTCACTTTCCCTCTCACTATCTCTGTACACCAACAAACAAGAAAACCTGGATGAGATGGACAAATTCCTGGGCACATATAACCTACCAAGACTGAATCAGGTGGGCCAGCAGGTGGTGTGGTGATTAAGGTGCTGGACATTCCCACATGACTGACCATGGTTCGAGTCCTGGACCTGGTGGCTTGCTTTCTCACTTGCTTTCTCTCTGTGTGTCTGTCTTTCTCTGGTCAAATTAAGATAAATAAATGGGCTCTTTCTGCTCTCCATCATGGCAAATCAAGGTGAAAAGGAGAACCCCATGTGGGAACTTCACATCTGCAAACTGTGCCTCAACATCTCTGTGGGGGAGAACAGAGATAGACTGACCCGGGTGGCCAAGGTATTGGAGCAGTTCACAGGCCAGAACCTTGTGGTTTCCAAAGCTAGGTACACTGTCAGATCCTTTGGCATCAGGAGAAATTAGAAGATTGCTGTCCACTGCACAGTCCATGGGGCCAAGGCAGAAGAAATTCTGGAGAAAGGTTTAAAGGTACGGGAGTATGAGTTATGAAAAAATAACTTCTTGGATACTGGAACTTTGGTTTTGGGATCCAGGAACACATCGATCTGGGGATCAAATATGACCCAAGCAGTGGTCTATGGCCTGGACTTCTATGTGGTACTGGGTAGGCCAGGTTTCAGCATCACAGACAAGAAGCGCAGGATGGGCTACATTGGGGCCAAACACAGAATCAGGAAAGAGGAGGCCATGTGCTGGTTCCAGCAGAAGTATGATGGAATCATCCTTTCTGGCAAATAAATACCTGTTTCTATATTCAAAAGAACAATAAAAGTTTTCAGTGAAATATAAAAAAAAAGATAAATAAATGGATAAATAAATAACTCATAAAAATAAAAAAAATTGAATCAGGAAGACATAGAAAGCATAGTAGGACCATAACAAGCTATGAGATTGATTTAGCAATAAATAATCTCCCAACAAAAGAAAGCCCAGGGCCATACAGCTTCATATCTGTATTCTACAAAACTTTTAAAGAAGAGCTAACCCCCATTATACTCAAACTATTTCTAAAGATCTAAAAAGAAGGACCCCTACCAAATTAATTTTATGAATCATATTCTACAAGACATAGAAAAGATCATACACCATGACTAGGTAGGCTTATTCCAGGATGCAAGGGAGGTTCAACATATGCAAAACCATAAATAATACACCATATTAACAGAAAGAAAAATAAAACCATATGATCATATCCATTGAAGCAAAAAAAGTGATAAATACAACATCTCTTCATGATTATGACTCTCAGCAAAATTGGCATAGAAAGGACATTTATCTAAACAGTAAAAGCCATCAACAAAATTTCTCTATACAGCAACTGAATGGGGAAAAGCTAAAAGCTTTTCCAATAGAAACTGGAACAAGACAAGGCTGTCCACTTTCTCCACTCCTTTTCAATATAGTACTGGAAATTCTAGCTAATGCAAGCAGACAAGAGGGAAAGTTTTCTGTTCAGCTCATTTTCCCACCTTTTAATTGGATTTTTTTTCCTATTTCTTTCTTTCTTTTTTTTTAAGGTAAGTTGCTTGAGTTCCCTGTATATTCTGGTTATCAGTCCCTTATCTGAGGTATAGTTTGCAAATATATTCTCCTACTCTGAGGGTTGTCTCCTCACACTAGTTATTTATTTCGCTGTGCAGAAGCTTTTTAGCCTAATATAGACCCACTTGGCTATTCTGGGGACAGTCTGTCTTTTGATTGGAGAAATTAATCTAATTAACATTCAATGTAATCAACATTTATGGACTTGTCCCTGCCATTTGTTAGCCATTTTCTTGGTTGTTTTTTGCCTTCTTGTTCCTGTTTGTCTCTCTTCAGTTTTGTTGGTATAGTACTACCTTTAGTACTTCTTGAAGAGCAGATCTTGGTAAATTCTTTTAGATTTAATTTATCTAAGAATGTTTTTTTATCTTTCTTTCCCATTGGAAGGATGTTTTTGCCAGGTATAGTACTCTTGGTTGAAATTGTTTTTCTTTTAGCACTTTGAATGTATATATTTTCATTCTTTCCTTGCTTGCATTGCTTCCATTGAGAGGTCCAATTTTTGTCCCTAGTGGGATCATCTTTGTAAGTAACTCGATGTTTCTCTCTTTCCATTTTTAGAATCTTATCTTTGTCCATGATTTTGATCAATCTGGTTATGCTATGCCATGGAGAGGGTCTTCTTAGGTTGATTCTATCTGGTGTCCTTTGTATTTCTTGGGTCTGGGTATTTGAATGTTTCTCTAGGTTTGAAAAGTTTTCTTCCAGGATCTCATGGAATAAATTTTCCAGGCCCTTATTATTTTCTTTCTTTCTTTCTTTCTTTCTTTCTTTCTTTCTTTCTTTCTTTCTTTCTTATTTTTTGGAGAGGTTTTTGAAAAGTTTTCTTCAAGTGTTTCATGGAATAGATTGTCAATGTCCTTATTAGATTCTTCACCTTCTGGGATACTAATTGTTCAGATGTTTGGGCAATTAGTGATATCTAAGATTTCCCATATATTATCATTTTTTAAAAAATTCTTTTGAATGCTTTTGTCTAAGTCAGAGATTTTGCCTTCTAGATCCAAGATTCAATCATCTGCATAATCTAACTGTTATTATTACTTTCAAGGGAGGCTTTGATTTCCTCTGTTACAGCCTTCATCTATAACACTTCTGTTTGATTATTTTTTTATGGTTTCTTTTTTTTTTTTTTTTTGCTATAGGGCACGTGTGCTTGCCAGACAGACAGAGATATAGAAAGCGAGAAATCATCCTTCAGGGGGGATAGCCACACCACAATCTCTTCTCCTCCATTCTCCTCTTGGGATCTTGGGCATGCACGCACACGCACCTGGCATGAGTTTAAGCCACCGGGTCCGGGACTCGAACCACGGTCGACTATGTGGGAGTCCAGCAACATAGCCATTACGCTAACTGCTAGTCCCAATGGTTTCTATCTCCTCTTCAAATAATAGAAGGACTTTCTCATCTCCTGGAGTGCATTTTATCTTGCATTCATTTAGATTTTTTTAAAATTTAACTTTATGTATTTATTTATTTTAATTTGACTAGAGAAGGACAGAGCAAGAGTGAGAGCGACAGTGAGAGCGAGAGAGAGAGAGAGAGAAGAAAGAAAGCCGTCAGGTCCGGATCTTGAACCACAGTTGGCCATATGAGAGTTCAGTGCCCTTATTCACCACACCACCTGCTGGCCCCGCATTCCTTTAGTTTTGTCACTATGAATATTCTGACTTATTTTTCTGACATTTCTGTGAGTTCTATTGTGCTGTCTGTGGATGATGAGAAGGGATTACTTTTCCCTTGAGGGAGAAATATTTTCTTGATTTCTCATATTTCTTCCGCCTCCACCTCTGCTCTGGTTTTTGATCATCTGATGGATTATGTTCCTTCCTAATTTTTTGAAACTGATTCTATAGTGATAGGAGGAAAGAAGAGTTCTACTTCTCAGGTGTGTTTTAGGAGAAGACCTCATCTTCCAATCAGAGAAGGGTGTATGTAGCCAGCTTGAGGCTTTTGGTTCCCCTCCAAATCTCAGGACCTGGTATACCTGGGCTGAGCTGGAGGGTGTAACTAAGAGAAAAAAGTACAATGTGTGCAACATGGGGGCCAGTAAAATATGAAATCTCAAAGGACACTAGTTATTCCAAAAGCTACTTTCTTCAGGTGTTTAATGGAATAGAATAGGAGGAGGCCCGAAGAAGACTGAGGCTACCATGAGAGCTGAGATCTAGTGATTTCAGGGATAAGAGCAATGAAGATGTTCTGCTGAGAAGTCACCCTGGTACAGCTCTCTCTGTCCTATTATCTCTGTCTCTCTGTCTATCTCTGTCTTTTCATCATTTTAATTTTTCTTTTTAAAAGATATTTTAAGGTCAAGTTTTCTCTTGGCTTTGAAATCCTCCTTTTTCTTGGTAATAATCCCCTCCCCTTTCTCCCTTCCATCTAGGCAAATAGAAAGAGCAGGCCAGGAGAAGACTGAATCTACCATGAGAGCTGAGATCTAGTGATTTCACATGGTGCTTATGCTCTGCGTGGTTTTCATTTTTTGTTTTTTAAAATTAACAAATAAATAATTTTTTGTTTGTTTTCTTTTTCCTTTTTCCTCTTTTTTCTCTGTTTTCTTATCCTTTCTCTTTTACTCTTTTTTCTCTGTGTTCTTATCCTTTCTCTTTTACTTCATCACTTCACTGCTCAGCCTCCACACACTGGGTGTCTAGACAGGTCTAAGTGAAGAGAGTCACCAAAACCTGAATACTATTTGGGTCCTCATATTCCTCAACTCCCACTGCATCTGTGACACAAAGGGAGAAAAACACAATGCCAAACAGTTTGCAGACCACATCCTCCTGTGCACCTCTGATCGCTCAGATTAAACTTCTAGAAATTAAGAAGAAACAAATAACCCTCAGATGACTAGAAATCACTGCAGGAGCACAAGAACTATGTGAAACCAAGAAAATACCTCTCCCCCAAAGGAAAAGAATAACTCCTCTTCATCCACAAACAGCATAATGAAATTCATGGAAATGTCTGATAAAGAATTTAGAGTATTCATAGTGACAGAGCTAACGGAGGTGGAAGAGAGGAGAAAAAATGAACTCCAGAAGAAAAAAACCGATGAGTTCTAGGAGGTGAGGAAGTTCTGTCATGCTCTGAAAGAGGAAATACACACCATAAAAAGAATCAAATGGGAACCAGCAGGTGGCATAATGGCTATAACTCTGGACTCCCATGTAGTCCACCGTGGTTTGAGTCCCAGACCTGGTGGCTTAAACTCATGCCGGGCATGTGTGTGCATGCCCAAGATCCCAAGAGGAGAATGGAGGAGAAGGGATTGAGGAGGGTGATTTCTCGCTTTCTGTCTCTCTGTCTCTGTCTTTCTGGCGAATACACATGCTCTATAGCAAAAAACCTCTCTAAAAAAAGCATTAAATGGAACTGTTGGAGATGAAGGCTATAATACAAAGGAAGTCAAAACCTCCCTTGAAAGAATTAAAAGCAGACTAGATCATACAGAAAATTCAATCTCAGATATAGAAGACAGAATTACTGGACTAATAAAATCCACCACAAAGGCTGAGAAAATAGCCCCCCAAAATGAGAATAATATATAAAAAATACTAGATACATTACATGTCCAAACAACCGGATACTCAGTATCCCAGAAGATGAAAAGACTAATAAGGGTATTGACAATCTATTCCATGAAATCCTGGAAGAAAACTTCCCAAACATAAAGAGGCATTCAAAGATCCAGACCCAAGAAATACAAAAGACCCCAAATAGGATCAACCCAAGAAACCTTCTCCAAGATGCATTATAGACAAAATGTCCAAAACCCCAAACAAAGACGAGATATTCAGACTAGCAAGAGAGAAATGTTAAGTTACCTACAAAGGATATTCCATCAGTCTAACAGCAGACCTCTCATCAGAAATAACGTGAGCAAGGAAAGAATGGGAAAATATATTCCAAGTGTTGAGTGAAAAATCATTTCAATCAAGAATACTATATCCAGCAAGATTAACTTTCATATGGGAAGAGAAGACAAGAACATTCTCAAATAAACAAAATCTGAAAGAATTACCAAACATTAGACCAGCTCTTTAAGAAGTTCTGAAGGGAGTCCTATCTCAGGAAAACTAAAGTCAGATACACTTTAAGACTTCTAAAACATCTAAGAAAATGGCCAACTTAATGGTAGGGACAAGTCCAGAGTTGAACATTATCTTCCAGAATTTAAATGAAAATATCAGACCACAACAGAAGATAAAGTACATGAGTTTGAACTGGTGAAATAGAATTTTATGACTTTTGACTAAAACATTACTGACTTCCATGCTTTGTTTTCCAGTGTTAAGGAGTACGGTCTTCTCTTGAGTTGTGGACAGGTCCATGTACCTACTATTCAAACAGAATCCTAACCTCTTTCCTAGCTTTAAGTATTAAGCAAAGTTCTCTTAACATTTTTTTTTATCTTGATTTATTAAAGCTAAAACTGCCTTTCTTGAAATTAAAAAATGTATTTGAAAAAGTGACCACAGTAAGCTATATAGCCTCTGCTATGTGCTATTTTATAGTATATTCATTCCACCCACAGAATTTCATGCCTAAAGTCAACTTCTGTTCACAGACATCTACGTATCAGCTGAACTTACTATTGAAAGTATTTAGATTAATTAAGATATTTTGTGAATCAATACAACGTGGGGAAGAATAAAGGAATGGAAAACACCTGCAGATACCAGAGACAGGGTGGGAGGAGGAAGGGAAATGGAAGAGGGTGAGAAATAGGGGGGGAAATATATGTGTATGTGTATGTGTGTATGTATATATACATACATATATAATGAAACAAGAAATGGAAAATTATTTGTTGACAATAGCATGTATGATTAAGCCATTTTACAATGTATTCTGGCTGGAAAATCACATTTCGTATGCTGTGGTGATGTTCAGTAAAAGTATGTAAAATAAATAAATTAATTAAAAAAATGGAATAGAATAGGGGAAGGTGAGCCATGGCCAGTAAAATATGAAATCTTAAAGGACACTGAGTATTCAAAAAGCCATTTCCTTCAAGTGTTTAATGGAATAGACTAGGAAAAGGTGAGCCAGGGTGTCTCTGCACCTCTGTCACTCCTTCCCACCACGACTGTCTCTGCACTGTGACTGGGACCCTGAGAAATCCAATGGCAACGGGAAAGCAGGGCTTGTTACTTTTTAATACTCAAATATGAATTTATATCTTGTGGGATTGGAAGGTGGCATGGTGGTTAAGGTGCTGGATTCCCACATGTTCAACTGTGGTTCAAGTCCTGGACCCAACAGCTTGAAAATCACACTGGATGCATGTGTGTGCATGCCTCAGATCCCAAGACCAGAATGGAGAAGAAGTGATTGCAGCATGGTCAGTGCCCTTGGAGGTTGATTTCTCCCTTTCCCTCTCTCTGACTTTCTCTATCTCCCTAGTGAGCACATGTGCCTTATGGCAAAAACCTAAAAAAAAATAAAATAAAATTTTGCTTTGACTATTAGTTAATTAGTAAAGTAAGGTGAATTTTACAATTTACTAGGTTCAGAAAAACTTAGGAAAAAAATAATAAGATGTTCTTCATTTAGTGAATGAATAAGTAAACTCTATATAGCTAGACAATGGAATATTATTCAACACCAAAAAGAAAAGATCTACCTCGGACTGGCAGATGGCATAATGGTTGCATTGCTGGACTCCCATGTAGTTGACCGTGGTTCGAGTCCTGGACCCGGTGGCTTAAAACTCACGTTGGGCATGTGTGCATGTGTGCCCAGGATCCCGAGAGGAGAATGGAGGGGAAGGGATTGTGATGTGGCCATTTCCCGGAAGGATTATTTCTCGCTTTCTCTCTGTCTCTCTCTGTCTCTCCGGTAAGAGCACACACCCTACAGCAAAAATCTCTCTCTTTAAAAAAAAAAACCAAAAACCAGAAAACTATATTCTGATATTCTGAAAAGAGAACTACAGAGAAAGCAAAAACAACAATTGCTGTGTAAGGTTAATGAGAATGTAGTAATTGATAGGCAGAACACTTTTGACTTTAAGGACAATGAAACTATTTATTATGGTATGGTGGATAGATGCCATTATACCCTTATCAAAACCCATAGAATGGGGGCCAGAAGGTTGCATAGTGGTTAAGGTGCTGGACTCCCACATGGCTGACTATGGTTCAAATCCTGGACCCAGCTACTCGAAACTCATGCCAGGTGTGTGTGCATGAGTGCCCAAACTCCTGAGAGGAGAATGGAGGAAAAGGGATTATGGCATGGCCATCCCTCCTGGGAGGTGATTTCTCACTTTCTATCTCTCTCTCTCTCTGTCTCTCCAATGAGCACACATGCCCTATAGCAAAAATTATCTAAAAAGAAACCCAATAACCCATAGAATGTACAATACCAAAAAATGTACCCTGATGCAAACTATGGATGTTGGGTAATAATGATGTGTTAAAGTAGGTTCATTGATGTTAATAGCAGGGGAAAAAAGGGTGTGGGGAAGGTCATACATGGGAACTTTCTGTGGTTCCTGCTTGACTTCACTGTGAACCTAAAACTGCCCCAAAAAGTGAAGTCTATGAAATGCCAAATGAAAAATCAGTGAATGATTTAGTATCTCTACTTTCAATAATTTCCATGTTCTGAAATTTATTTTGTTTTGTTTTGAACTTGTTCTGAAGGATACTGAGTTGAGAAAGCATTGCATAGTTGCCTCTTAGATATTCAAGAATGTGTTCCTCCCCCCATCTGAAATATTTGCCCTTTAGTCTCTTTGTGTTAGAATATAAGAATGGAAAGCATCAGTGTCTTAGAGAATGAAGTAAACATCTTATAGGAAAATCTCTTGAGAAAGATTTGACACAAATTAATGTTTTGAGTTGGTTTAAAATGTGTATAAGTAATATGATCGGTCTTTAAAATATGAATAGAAAATGCATATTATGAAAACCTGTACATGAATTAAAATTTTTTTTTGCGCCAAAACAAACTTGTAGTTTAATTTAATTTTCCCACAAACTTTAAAGTCTTTTTGTATACAGACTTTGCACATGTGCTAAAAGTGGGCTAAATTTAATACCAATGAATGTGCTTTTCTGTTGTTTATGATATTCAGCATTTGTTCAACATTTTACTGGTGATTATACCTTTGTTTTCCTCTAGAGAACATCCCCTTGCTTCACTTTCAGCCCATTTGGGGCTCTGTCCCCCAGATCAGGCTGCAATATGGTAATCAAATCAGAGCATATCAGCCTCTGGATACAGTGATAGACTCAGAAATAGCTACTGATAAGGACTTTCTTAAGTGACAGAACGAGTATGTGTTTAAGAATGTGTGTGTGCTTGTGTGTTGTCCAGCAAGGAGGGAGAAGAGTATAGAAGAGCATGCATTCCAGAACCTATTGCTTGGGTTTGAATCCCATTTCTCCAGTTCTACCATGGACTTACTAGGTAACGCTGGGAAAATCACTCTTCTGGAAGCCTCAGGCCTCAGTCTCCTCTCTGAATGACAGGGCCACAGTACTACCTACCTCATGGGTTTATTATGCAGAGTGAATGAATTAATGTGTGTAAAGCCCAGCCTCAACCTTTTCACCAGGATGTGTAATAGGCATCTCAAACTTAACGTGCAAAAAATGAATTTTCCTTTCACAGTCTCTTTCTCAATTTAGTAAATGACAACTCCATCCTTCCAGTTGCTCAAGTGTAAATCCTTGGGATTGTCTCTCTTTTCCTCTTTACTCCATCAACAAATCCTGTCCGTTCTATCTTTAAAATATATCCAGAACTGAGGACCAGGAGATGGTGTAATGCTTATGTTGCTGGACTCACATGGACGACCATGGTTTGAGTCCCAGACCTGGAGGCTTGAAACTCATGCAGTGTGTGTGTGTGTGTGTGTGTGTGTGTGTGTGTGTGTATACGTACCCAAAATCCCAAGAGGAGGATGGAGGAGAAGGTATTATGGCATGGCTATCTCCCTAGGTGATGATTTCTCACTTTCTGTCTCTGTCTCTCTGTCTCTTTGGCAAGCACATGTGCCCTATAGCAAAAATTTCTCCAAAAATATATATTATATATACATATTATATATTATATATAATAAATATAATACATACACAAATAATATATATACAAAACATAATATATACAATATAAATATATACCCAGAATTAGTTACATCTGCTGATGCCAACTCAGTTCAAGCCACCACCATCTCCCATCTGAATTACAACACCACAGCCTTCTAAACAGCCACACTTTCTCAGCCCTTGCCTCCCTTCCATTTATTCTCAATAAGGAGGCAGAGTAAGCTCAATAGAACAGATGGCAGAAGATGCCACTCTTCTGCACGAGTGCCTCCATTACCATGCCCACAACACACTGGTGGTTACATCTCTAGTCCTTTTGCCCACTTCCTTCCTCCTTGCCTTCCTGCGCCAGACACCTCTTAATTGACCTTTGCTGTTTTTTGAACACATCAGGCTTATTTCTGCCTTGGGGCCTTTGCAATTTCTCTTCTTCTCTCTACCTGAACCTTTTTCCTCAGATGTCATGTAGCTATTTTACCTTCTTTAGATCCTCACTCAAGTGCTATCTTCTCAGTGAGACCTTCCTTGGTTCTCTAGTCCTAGTCATAACTTTCCTGCCAATCCTTATCCCATTCTCTGCTTAATGTGTTACTTAACCCTCATGTATCACCTCATATATGCTACAGTTAACTTATTTTGTTTATTACATATCTGCCACTCCATTGGCACATAAATTCCATGTGATTGAATTTGTTTTAACAGCTGTATACTTGGTACCTAAAACAGTTCATAAAACAAAATAGGAGCTTAGTAAACATTTAATGCATGGATGGATGAATAAATGAATGAAAAAAATTTGCATCAAAGTGTGATATCCATCAATAATTTTTTTTTTGCATTTTTCTCTGGGTACCAGGGACTTACTAATTACTGAAGGCATACCTGGGACAAAAATTTTTGGTATTCAATAATAGTCTAGTGGGGGATGGAAGAAACGGTCCAGAAACATAAGGAAATGTAAAGTGCATACTAGGGGCCCCGCTCAGCGCGAGGGGCTGCGGGCTGGGTACGCGGGGCGGCGGTCGGGAAGAGGCAGGGTTTCTCCTGCTCCGGACCTGTCTACGACGCGGAGGAGGCCGTTGCCGGAGCCCCGAGGCCGGATGAGAAGTGACTAAGAAGTGCCCGGAAGCCAACCATGGATCCACCTGCCCATAAAAAGAAACCCAAAGTTAAAGAACCTGTGAGTAGAGAAAGCTAAGCAGAAATCAGCCCAGCAGGAGCTGAAGCAAAGACAAAGAGCAGAGATCTACGCCCTCAACAGAGTCATGACAGAGCTGCCAGCAGCAGTTCCATGATTGCTGCAAACAGATGCAGGCCCCTGGACAGTGAGCCACTCAGACATGGAGCCCAGCAGCCCGTGCCTGAGCTGGTTACCAACCCCAGGAGATGGCCCACGGGGAGCCTTTCAGAACTAGACAAGACGTTTGTGGATGAATCTGAGCTTACTTCCTCTGTGTAACTTCCACTTCACTGGTCCCTCTGCAGTGGCCCAGTGCTTGCTGAAGAGACTTATTTTCTTCTTTTAAAACGTTTTATTTTTCTTTAAAACTTTTTCTATTGTTTGAGAAAATTCATTGTTTCTTGTGAAACTGTACATCTTCTCCCAAAATGCAAATAAAATACTAAGAAAATGGTCAAAAAAAAAGAGTGCATACCAGGAATTTATAACCCAGATGTGAAGGTTTGTAAAAAGTATCTCACTTGTAGGGTGTTTGAGATGTCACTGAAGGTTCAGGAAGAGTAAGTAAGTAACTAGGTGAAGGAAGTAGAGAGATGGAAGAACCGAGAAGCCACTAAATCTGTTAGACTAAGCTTAGCTCTAACTGAGGACATAACTGAATAGATTTGACTCCTCCTGCACTCATATGTCAACTCAGATTGGAGAAAAAGCAAGGCTACAAGGAGCAGTGGGCCACCCACATGAATTAAAGACATTTCAAGGCATTCTTCCAAGCCCTATTTACTTTCAATTCATTGAAAATACAGAAAGAAAATATTGGACACAAGAATCAGCCTTGCTCAGTTTCAGGATGTGGGAAGAGAAATTATGTAGTTCTCCTTTTCATGAATGTGCTATAAAACAATAGGTCATATGCTATGTGATCTGGTTGAAATCAGCAAGTGTGCTTTCATGTTATTCTTATACTCTACATCTATTCACTCCTCTTCTAGTAATAGTAGCTTGACTTGTGGAGATGCAGGATATGTTGAATAGAGAAACAGTTCCTTAAAAAGACAAGTCAACCTTGAGCTTTCCAGCGACTCTACATAGGGCAGGCGCCACCATGCCCAACTTCCCAGTGACTCTCAAAGCCTCTTCACAACTGCCACAGGCCCACATCCAAGAACAGATTTCCAGAAATGCCCACTGTGGGCCATAAATCACCTTCAACCATAGAGAGTTGTCAGCTCCACGTCTCTAATTCCTCATCAGTAATATATAGGAATCATAAAATGTTACATGATGGCAGTGTTGTGCAATATTATTCACAAAGCACTAGACACTCAAAGATATAAACAAGTATTGTTCAAGAAGGAAAAGAAATGTAATTATTGTAGCAGTTCCTTCATCTCCCTGTAGCATTGTGCTTCATTCCTCAGCAGACCAACCATAGATGTTTGTTGATAGATGAGTTTTAGTTCTCAAATCTAATGCAGATCTTGAATTTATTGTTGCTGAGTTCGGACTGTGAGAGGAGTTGTTTACTCTGCAGGCATTGCCCAGCCACACGCTGAGCACTATTCTGATGCTAGCAACACAGTGAACTTAGAATTTCTGGTGAACCAAGGCAGGCAAAAGCTCTGTTCTTATATATTTGACTGCGAAGAAGAGTAAGCATGTCCATTTCTAGAAGTTCACCAGGCACTTGGCTGCTCTTTGCTTTATATATACACACAACTTTCTTAAAGTCTGAGAGACAGAGGGAGTATGTACGATGCTCAGGTTCAAAGAGCTACCACTGGGTATTGAGTAGTTGGTGTTTCAGTCTGGGCTCTGGAGTTTTGGGAGAGGAGACATGACCCAGCAGG
>NW_006159608.1:775322-793125 GCF_000334495.1 Tupaia belangeri chinensis | reverse complement strand
TACACAGTGAAGTGAGAGATCAGATTTAAAAGAAATGTATACATATATTTAAATCTCAAAACCATTTTAAAGCTATCAAAGATCAGGAAAAAGCCTGGAACAAAAGATGCCATAATGTTAATGATTGGATTAGGGTTTTAGAAGATAAGGACATTATTCCTTTCTTTTTTTCCTAATTTTTAAGAAGTGGTTGTATTATTTGAATGATTTAAAAATGACTATTGAAGTTGACCAAAGAAGGAGATCTTGAAACCCTCATTTTAGGGTTTCCAGTATTTCCACTAATTAGCTGTGTGGCTTGGAGACAGTCACTCCTCTGGTCTCCTGGAAATCCCAAGTCTGCCCTGCTGTTCTCCCTATTTTTATGTAAAATTCCTTCTTCCACTATTTGTAAACCTTACTTGCCCTTGAATATCCATCCAATGTAGTATCACTTTGTTATCAAAGCCTTCCTAAAAGTCACTGTGCTTCACTGCCATCTCTCTTGTCTGCCACACAACCATTGTAATATTTGCTAGTGGCCACTCAGCTGAATTTCCTATATGCCTTTTTGATTCAAATCAAACCTCTAAAGAATTCAGTGATGTCCACATACATTTTTAAACCCATTCTATAAGAGAGGACTTCATCTTTAAGAAAAAATTTGATATTTTTCCAAATAACAGAGCTCACTCAGTTCTATCTGTCCAAAAACCTTGTGCTCTGACCTGGTAAGTTCCATAAAGATTCCTCAAGGACAGTTGATTTTGTGCCCTTGGCAACTAACATAGTGCCTGGAACATAATGGGTTCTTTTTTTAAAAAAAATATTTATTTCCCAATAATACCATATCTGACAAGACTATCCTACAAATACAAATGGTAAGAAAGGATAAAAATATTCTCAGATAAACAAAAACTGAAAGAATTTACCAACACTAGAAATTCCAAAAGGAGTCCTATACCAGAAAATTTAAAGAGAGACAAACAGAAATAAGAGACAAGTCTGCAACTATAATAATGTTGAATGTTAACATTAAATTCTCTAGTCAAGAGACACAGACTGGCCCAATGGATAAAAAGCAAACAAACAAATAAACAAAAAAAACCCTCTATCTACTGCCTACAAGAAATGCACCCACTGGATACAGACGTATGTAGACTAAAAGTGAAAGGCAGGAAAAAAGAATTCCATGTAAATGGAAACCAAAGAAAAGGCTGGAGTTGTGATGCTGATTTCAGACAAGATAGGCTTTAAGACAAAAGCTGTACAAGGGACAAATAAGGACATTATATAGTACTAAAAGGGCTAATCCATCAAGAAAGAGTAGCAGTCACAGATACCTATGCACCCAACTCAGGAGCACCCAAATACATGAAGGAAAGACTTCTAGAGCCACAAGAGAAATAGACTGCAGTGCACTGATTGTTGGGGATTTCCACACCCCACTACCTCCTCTGGACAGATCATTTAGACAAAAAAATAAGCGAAGAGATACAGGATCTAAATGATACCATAAATCAAATGGAATCGACAGATATCTATAGAATCTTCCACCCCAAAAACCATGATACATACACTTTTCTCATCTTCTCATGAAACATTTTCAAAGATCAACCACATGATAGGCCTTTATAAATTCAAAGGCATAGAAACTATATCAAGCATCTTCTCTGACCATGATCGAATTAAACTTGAAATTAAGTTGAGAAACAATCCTTGAAAATACACAAACATATGGAAACTAAACAACCTATTCCTGAATGACTTCGCAACCTTTGAAGAGATTAAGACTGAAATAAAAAGATTTATTGAAACCAATGATAATGAATACACAAGTTTCTATAACCTATGGAACACAGAAATAACAATCAGAAGAGGGAAATTCATGCAATCTGTGCAGATAAGAAAAAGATGGGGTGCCAGCAGGTGGTACGGTGCTTAAGGCACTGGATTCCCACATGATTGTCTATTGTTCAAGTCCTAGACCTGGCGGCTTGCTTTCTCACTTTCCTTCTCTCTCTGTCTCTCTCTGGTAAATAATAAATAAATAAATACAAATAAATAATTTTGTTTAAAATGAAAGAAAAAGATGAAAAGGTACAAAAGGACAACCTAACAATGTGCCTCAGGGAATTAGGAAAACAAGAACAACATGGACCCTGAACTTCAGTTGTGAAACACTTCCAGAGACTTAAAATGAAGATTTGCTGCTGAGACTTCTTCCTCACTTATTTCCAGTGGGTAGTGTTACCTGTCTCTTTCTCTCCATTTCTCTCTGTCTCTCTTGTCTTTAAGGCTTTTAATTTTTAAATTTTTTAAAGATAAAGTATTCTCTGGACTCTCAAGCCCCTTCATTGTGTTAATAGGTGCCTCACTCATTCTGTTTAAGAAAAGCACAAACCCAGGCCCATCTCCTCATGGATCCTGAACTTCAGCTGTGAAATATTGCTTTCACGCCACACGGTTTTCTATTTTGCTTTTTAAAATTAAAATCCATAGTTCTTTATTATCCTTTTTTCTTTTATATTTTTTTCTTTCCTTTTCTCTAATTCTTTTCTTTTTCATTATCTTTTACTCATTGGCTTCTCAGTTCCTACATAGTAAATGTCTAGGCAGGCCCAAGTGAACAGGATCTAAACATCTGAATACAATTAGGGTCAGAATATTCCTCTATTTTCACTGATTCTGACTCACAAAGAGTGAGAATGGAACAGAAGAGAGATTGCATATCACCTCCTCCTGCATGCCTCTGAACACTCAGATTGAACTTCAAGAATTAGAAGAAACACACCATCCATCAGATGACTAGAAATCATGGCAGGGTCACAAGAAATACAGAAAAACAAGAAAATACTTCTCCTCCAAGGAAAACTAATAATGCCTCTTCATCCTCAGACAGTATGATGAAATTCATGGAAATATCTAATAAAGAATTTAGAATTTTCATGGTGGCAAAGCTCACAGAGACCGAAGAGAGACAATGAACTGCTGAAGAGGCAGGGGAAAGGAGCTGATGAGCTTCAGGAGGTGAAGAAATTCTTGCAAGATCTAAAAGAGGAAATTCACACTATAAAAAAGAATCAAATAGATCTGTTGGAGATGAAGACTATAATACAGGAAGTCAAAACCTCCCTTGAAAGTATTAAAAGCAGACTAGATCATACCGAAAATCGAAAATTTTTCTCTGGCCTAGAAAAATCCACCATGAAGACAGAAAATTGCCCCCCCAAAATGGGAATAATATATGAAAAATGCCAGATACTATCAAATGCCCAAAAATCTGAATAATTGGTACCCCACAAGGGGAAGAGACTCATAAGGGCATTGACAATCTGTTCGACGAAATTCTGCAAGAAAACTTTCCAAACCTAGAGAAGCATTGAAAGATACAGTCCTAAGAAATACAAAAGACCCCCAATAGAATCAACCCAAGAGGATCTTCTCCAAGATGCATTATAGCCAGATTGACCAAAACCACAGACAATGATAAGGTACTGAGATTGGCAAGAGAGAAATGTCAAGTTACCTAAAAAGATATCCCATCAGGCTAACAGCAGACCTCTCATCGGAAACAATGTGAGTGAGGAAAGAATGGGAAAATATATTCAAAGTGTTAAGGAAAAAGCAATTGCAACCAAGGATACTATAACTGGCAAGATTATCCTTCATATGGGAAGAAAAAACAAGAATATTCTCAGATAAACAAAACCTGAAGGAATTTACCAACAGCAGACCCAGATCTCCAAGTTCTGCAGGGAGTGCTATACCAAGAAAATTAAATACAGTCACACAGAAATAAGAGTTCAAAAACTAAGAAAATGCCAACTTAATCATGGGGACAAGTCTGGAGTTGAATATTATATCCCAGAATTTAACTGGGAAAATCGAACCACAACAGAAGGTAGA
This sequence comes from Tupaia belangeri chinensis, assembly GCF_000334495.1. Lineage (NCBI taxonomy): Eukaryota > Metazoa > Chordata > Mammalia > Scandentia > Tupaiidae > Tupaia > Tupaia belangeri. The sequence goes on along the minus strand of NW_006159608.1, from coordinate 789,237 downwards.
TTAAGTACATGAGACTGAACTGGTGAAATAGAATTTTATGACTTTTGACTAAAACATTGCTGATTTTTTTCTAGGTTTTATTTTTTGCCTTTAAGGATTTTTGTCTTGTCTTGAGTTGTCGATAGGTTTATGTACCTACTGTTTGAAAAGAATTCCAACTTATTTCCTGGTTTTAAGTTTTAAGCATATTTACTTAGCATTTCTTTGATATAGTAAACCTAAATCTGTTTTTCCTAAAATTAAAAAAAATAGTAAAAATATACATAATTAATGACCGTAGTAAGATATATAGCACCAGCTGGGTGCTACCTTATAGTATATTCATTCTCCTCAGAGTTTGCCTAGTCAGACATGTATTCATAGATAATGTATATATCAGCAGAGCTTGCTATTGAAAGTAGTTAGATTATTTAAGAAATTTTGTGAACCAATAAAATGTGGGGGGAAAAAGGAATGGAAAATAGCTGTGGACACCTGAGATAGTATGGAAGAAGGGTGGGCAATGGCAGAGGGTGAGAAACAGGGGGGAAATATATATATGTCCATATATATATTAAAAAACTAGAAATGGAAAATTATTGATGATATCATGTATGATTAAGCCACTATACAGCATATTCTGGATGGGAAATCACATTTTGTATGCTGTGACAATGCTCAGTGAATGAATGTAGATCAATTAATTAAAAACAAGCAAACCAAAAAGATTTTTTTAAAAAAATGCCAGGAGAAAATAAATAACAAAGATTCGCTCTCATCCCACTGCCTCTGGGTTCTAGGAAGATGGCAAAGGTCTCAGAGTTTTACGATGTCACTTAGGAAGAAATGCGAGATAAAATGAGAAAATGGAGAGAAGAATACTCATGCAATAGTGAGCAAGTTGTAGAAGTGGGGGGAGAATTAATGAATGAATATGCATCTAAACTTGGAGATGATATTTGGATCATATATGAACAGGTGATAACTGCAGCCTTAGACTATGGTCGGGATGATTTGGCATTGTTTTGTCTTCAGGAGTTAAGAAGACAGTTTCCTGGCGGTCACAGAGTCCAAGCGATTAACAGGCATGAGATTTAAAGCCATGGGAAGGTAGGATGATGCTATACAGTTATATGATCGAATTTTACAAGAAGATCCAACTTAACACTGCTGCAAGAAAGTGTAAGGTTGCCATTCGAAAAGCCTAGGGGAAAAATGTGGAGGCCATTTGGGAAATGAATGAGTATCAAGAACAATCTGTTGGAGACCAGGAAGCCTGGCATGAACTTGCAGAACTTTATATCAATGAACATGACTATGCAAATGCTGCCTTTTGTCTAGAGGAGCTGATGATGACTAATCCACACAACCATTTATACAGTCTGCAATAGGCTGATGTTAAATATACTCAAGGTGGACTTGAAAACCTTGAACTTTCAAGAAAATATTTTGCACAGGCATTATAACTAAATAACAGAAATATGAGAGCTTTGTTTGGCCTTTACATTTCAGCAAGTCATATTGCTTCTGATCTGAAAGCAAGTGCAAAAATGAAAAAGGATAACATATGCTAGTTGGGCAGCAAGTCAAATAAACAGAGCTTATTAGTTTGTAGGTCGAAGTAAGAAGGAAACCACATATTTTCTTTTTTTTTTTTTTGAGAGGTTTTTGCTATAGGGCGCATGCGCTCACCAGACAGACAGAGACAGACAGAGAGAAAGTGAGAAATCACCCCCCCCCCAGGGGAGATGGCCACACCGCAATCCCTTCTCCTCCATTCTCCTCTTGGGATCTTGGGCACACACGCACACGCGCCAGGCATAAGTTTAAGCCACCGGGTCCGGGACTCGAACCGCGGTCAAACACATGGGAGCCCAGCGACATAGCCATTACGCTCACTGCTGGTCCCACCACATATCCTCTTAAGGCAGTTGAAGACATGTTGGAAACATTATAGATCACCTAGTCTTAAGGACATTTGCCAAAGAGAGAGCAAGAGAGAAAGAAAGTGAGAAATCAACCCCAGGAAGATGGCCATGCCACAATCCCTTCTCCTCCATTCTCCTTTTGAGATTTTGGTACACATGCACATGCACCCAGCATGCTTTTCAATCTCCAGGTCCAAGACTTAAACTGCGGAGTCAGCCACATAGGATCAGGATCCTTAACCGCCATGCCACCTACTGGACCTGAACCTTTTGACTTAAATTACATACAAGAATATTTACAGATCATGGAGAATAGGCATTAAAGGAGCTAGAATGACTGAATTATTTTTAGTTTTGGGGAAAAATGAGAAAATTTAAACCATGTCTAGAAACCAAATGATTATAGTTCTCATATCCTATCACCTCATTAGTTATAATTAGAATTTATTTTTCTTTTTTCAAACAACAATCAGTATGCTATCTTCAACATTTTGTATGTCTCAATAGGACAGAAAGGACTCCAAAGTTAAAACACTATTTAGACAGAAATCAATTTAGACATGCAATTGTTCATTCAGGGCAAATACTTATTTTAGTATTAGTTTGTAATTTACATATACATATATATTTAAATTAAATTTATTTTCTTTAACAATATGTAGGTAATCCTTTATACTCACTACTGTTGGATCCGGCCAAGTGGGGATTGTGAAGGATTTGACCACCTGGAATTGTTTGGGAAGAAAATTGTCAATATCAGTTTCTTTTATCCTTTTGAATAATTCTTTTTTTTTTTTATTTTATTTAACTTTATTTATTATTATTATCATTATTATTTTCCAGTTTGATCAGAAAGAGACAGAAAGAGAGAGAAGAAATGAGAAAGCAAGCCACCAGGTCCAAGACTTGAACCGTGGTTGGCCATGTGGCAGTCCAGCGCCCCTATCCACTACGCCACCTGCCAGTCCCAGAATAATTCTTAATGCTAGTATATTATTCTGCGTTACAGTCTTTTTCATTTTATTCTACCATGAGTAATGAGAGGCTGACTAACAATCTTCTGTAAAATAACTCTTCCCATATGAAGACAATTCTTCTCCACTTATCCTGTTAGAGAGATTCACTCTTTCTTCACGTGAAATTAGAAGTTGCATTTTCAACTTTCAAAATTTTCAAGTGCTATAAAAACAAAACAAAACAAAACACAACAAAACACAGTGCCTACACATCGTCCGGCCACCGTTGCTCCTCCTAGCCTCCTCGCCATCAGTCACTAGGTTACTGTTTGCTTTAATTTTTAAAAATCAAATAGCCACATGTGACTGGTAGTGATCATCAGACAACATATATCTAAGGTGTGGGGTGAATGAAACAAACACAAACCTACTGGGAAGGGTGTTCTCTTCAAATTAAAAAGTCAAAGCTTTATAAGGTGGTGCTTTCACATCTTTCTCCTCCTTCTGGCCATGAATGCCAACAAGATGCCTAAAGGTGCAGCAGCAGCCTTAATGCAGCCATGAAACAGCAAATATGAGAATGAAAGTTCATTTCAAAGATGGAGCTGAAGACGGATTAGAAGGAGCCTATGTGTTTTTGTTTGTTTGTTTGTTTTGTTTTGAGAGGTTTTCGTTATAGGGCACATGCGCTCGCCAGACAGACAGAGAGAGATATAGAGACAGAAAGTGAGAAATCACCCCCCAGGGAGGATGGTCACGCCGCAATCCCTTCTCCTCCATTCTCCTCTCGGGATCTTGGGCACGCACGCACACGTACCCGGCGTGAGTTCTAAGCCACTGAGTCCGGGACGTGAACCATGGTCAACTACATGGGAGTCCAGCGACATAGCCATTACACTAACTGCTGGTTCCCAGAAGAAGCCTATGTTTTTGACGGCGTTGTTGAGCATTGGAACCAACACCAGCTATTGCCAACATCTGTACTTACTACTACATGGGAAAAATAAACACCTGATTATTTAAGACATTGGGAAAAAATATTCAAGCATAAATAAATGAAATTGAGAAAAAACTGTACAGAAAATAAATAAAATCAAAACCTGGTTCTTTGAAAAGATAAACAGGATTGACACACATTAGCTGGACTAATTAAGAAGTAGAGAGAAAGGAACCAGATAAATCAAACTCACATGAGATAAACAAATTCCTGGACACATATAATCTACCAAGATTGAATCAGGAAGACATAAAAAGCCTTAATAGATCCATAACAAGCAATGAGATTGAAGCAGTAAAATAAATAACCTCCCGACAACAAAAATCCCAGGTCCTCATGCTTTTACTTCTGAAGTCTACAAAACTTTAAAAGAAGAGCTAACCCCCATTCTACTCAAACTATTTCTAAAGATTCAAAGGGAAGCAACTCTCAAATTCATTTTATGAAGTCTCCATGACTCTCAACCATAAACAGATAAGAACATGACAAAAAAGGAAAACTATGGACCAATATCTTTGATGAATATAGATGCAAAAATTCTCAACAAGATACTAGCAAATCATATCCAATGACACACAAAAAAGATACATCACATCTAGGTAGGCTTTATCCCAGGGATACAAGGGTAGTTCAAAGTATGCAAAACCATAAATGTCATACACCATATTAACAGAAAGAAAGATAAAAACCATATGATCATATCTCTTGATGGAGAAAAAGCCTTCAGTAAAATATATCTCTTCATGATTAAGACTGGAAATAAAATTAGCATAGAAGGGACATTTCTCAACACAATAAAAGCCATATATGAAAAACCCATAGCTAACATAATACCAAATAGGGAAACACTGAAAGCTTTTCCACTGAAAACTGTTACAAGGCTGCCCACTTCCTTGTCTCCTTTTCAATATAGTGCTAGAAGTCCAAATAGACTTGCCAATAGCCAATGCAATTAAAAAAAAAAAAAAAAAAAAAAAAAAAAAAAAAAAAAAAAAAAAATATCACCATAGCGATAGGAAAATAAAAGGTGAAACTCTCTGTATTTGCAGATGACATGATTATATACATAGAAGACACAATGGTATCCATGAAAAAAAAACCCTGGAAGTGAAAATGAATACAGTAAACTGTCAGGATACAAAATCAACATATGAATATCTAAAAAAAGAGACAGGCAGGTGGCATGGTGGTTAAGATGCTGGACACTCCCACATGGCTGACCACAGTTTGAGTCCTGGATCAGGTAGCTTGAGTTCTCACTTTTTCTCTCTCTCTCTCTGTCTGTCTCTTTCTGGTCAAATTAAAAAATAAATGCGTGGATAAATAAATAAATAAATAAATAATTTTTAAAAATCGACATACAAACATCTATAGCATATCTATATACAAATGACAACAAGCAGACTGAGGTAGATCTGAAGAAAGTAATCCCATTTGCCATAACTACAAAAAGTATAAGATACCTAATAATAAATCCAAGCAAAGAAGTCAAAAACCTCTACAATGAAACCTACAAAAATCTAAAAAAAAAAAAAATATATGACACAAGAAAGTGAAAGTACATCCTATGTTCCTGGATTAGAAGAATTACTATAATCAAAATGTTAATTCTACTCAAACAAATCCATGTATTTAATGCAATTCCGATCAAATTACCAGAGATATTCTTCACATATCTAGAAAAGACAATTATAGACTTTGTCTAAAATTCTCTTTTTTTTAGAAAGATTTTTGCTATGGGATGTGTGTATCTGCTGGAGAGATAGATAGAGACAAAGAGATGGAAAGGGAGAAATCAGCCCCCATGGGGGATGGCTATGCTGCAATACCTTCTCCTCCATTCTTCTCTTGGGATTTTGGGAATGCATGCACAGGTGCCCAGTGTGAAATTTAAGTCACCGAGTCTGGAACTCCAACCATGGTCAACTAAATGAGAGTCTAGCGATGTAACCATTGTGCCATCTGCTAGTCCCAAAATGGTCTAAAATTCTAAGACCCCATAATACCAAAACAATCTTGCACAAGAAGAGTTGAATAGGAGGCATCTCAGTCCCTGACTCCCAAAATATATCACAAAGCTGTGATAATCAAAACAGCATGGTATTGGCACAAAAACAGATATGTGGACCAATGGAACAGAATAGAGACCCTGAAAATAACCCCCAGAACACACAGCCAACTGATTTTTGACAAGGCACCAGTGGGAAAAAGAAAATCTATTTAGTAAATGGTGAAAAACTGTGTATTCACCTGCAAAAAAAAAAAAAAAAAAGCCAAAATGGATCAAAGATGTAAACCTAAGACTTCAAACTATAAAACTACTGGTGGAAAACTCTTGGAAATATCAGAGTAGGCAAAGACCTTTTTTTATTTTTATTTTTTTTAAGAGGTTTTTGCTATAGGGCATGTGCAGAAGGATGGAGAGAAATAGAGAGAAAGTGAGAAATCACACCCCCCCCCGGGGTGGATGGCCATGCCACAATCCCTTCTCCTCCATTTTCCTCTTGAGATCTTGGGCACACATATACACATGCCTGGCATGAGTGTAAGCCACTGGGTCTGGGACTCGAATCGTGATCAACTACATGGGAGTCCAGTGACATAGCCATTACACCAACTGCTGGTCCCAAAGACTTGTTAAATAAGACCCCCAAAGCACAAGCAATAATCTCCAAATAGACAAGTGGGAATACATTAGATTAAGAAGTTTCTGCACCAAAAGACATAGTAATTAGTGTGAATCAGCAATCCTTAGAATGGGAGAATATATTTGAAGACTATACCTTCATAAGAGACTAATAACCAGAATACACAGGGAACTCAAGCAGTTTACCCTCCCAAAAATGATCAACTCAATTAAAAGATGGCAAAACGAGCTGAATGAGCAACTGCTTAGGAAAGACATATGAATAGCCAAAACGTGTATGAAAAAATGCTCAACAACCCTTATCTAAGGGAGATGAAAATCAAAATCACAATGAGATACCACCAAACTCCAGTCGGAATGGCTAAGATTAAAATTAAAAAAAAATAAGTGCTGATGAGGCTGTGGTGAAAAGAGAAGCCTCCTACACTGTTGGTGGGAATGTAAATTAGTACAACCACTGAGGAGAACATTATGGAGGTTCCTCAAAGACCTACTGTGGGAGGCTGCACAACAGTGAATATTGCCGGTTTCTCAGAGAGCAAACAATTACACAATGCCAAAAGCCATGATTGACTTCCCTTCAAAACCTCACCTTCAAAACCATACTCTGATTGACTACTAGAATCCCTCAGATTTGCATATCTGGCACCTCATGATTGGTCCACAAAGCAACCAATCATAACCCACCTTTTACAACCAATCACAGCCCACCAACATGTATATAACCACGATCCCTGGCCCACAATCGCCAGACGACCATGAAGAACCTGAAGAGTTGTAACAATGCATCGTCTCCAGACAACCCGGAAGACCCTGAAGAGCTGTGACACCACGTCATCTCCGAATGACCCTGAAGAGTTGTAACACTGCGTCGTCTCTGTGTTGTAACATTGCGCCACTTGTCCCATCTCTCACTCCCTCCCCAAGGGAACCTGTTCTACCCGAACAGGTGGTGTTAGTGGGCCGTGATTGGTTGTAAAAGGTGGGTTATGACTGGTTGCTTTGTGGACCAATCATGAGGTGCCGGATATGCAAATCTGAGGGATTCTAGTAGCCAATCAGAGTATGATTTTGAAGGTGAGGTTTTGAAGGGAAGCCAATCATGGCTTTTGGCACTGTGTAATTGCTCTCTGAGAAACTGGCGATATTTGCTGGTGCGCAGCCTCCCACAACCTACAAATAGAATTACCATATGATCCGGCAATTCCACTCCTGGGTATCTAACCAACAGACAGGAAAATGCTCAGTCGAAAAAGTGTTTGTACATCTATGTTTCTTGTTGCATTATTCACAATTGCTAAGACATGGAAGTAACCCAAATGTCCACAAACAGACGAATGGATTGAAAATTGAGGCACATATACACTATGGAATAGTACTCAGCCATAAAAAAAAATGAGCCTTTGATGACATTTGTTAGAAGGTGGATGACTAAGGAAAATTTCCCACTGAGTGAAGCAAGCCAGGCTATGAGAGAGAGACATTGTATCTCTCCATTTAATATATACTGAATTTCATCATTTTATGGTGAAAATGGAGAGATTAGAGAATTTAGAAGCAGGGAAAACGGTTGCAGATACTGGAGACAGTGTGAGAGGAGGGTGAGGGGTGGAGGAGGGTGAGAGAAAGGGAATCAAGAAGAAAAATAGAGAGACAAGACATTTAAGAGACACAGAAATGGAAGATTGTTGATGATAATATGTATGACTTTAACTGGACTGGTATGCAGTGTATTCATGTTGGGAAAATTCATTTTATAAGCTGTGGTGATGTACAGTGAGTGACTTCATAAAATAAAATTTTAAAAATAATTTTTAAATGGATAAAAATTTCAAAAAATATATTTATTTAATTTTATTCATTATTATTATTTTAATTTGCTATAGGGCATGTGTGCTCACCAGAGAGAGACAAAGAGAGAGAAAGAAAAAGTGAGAAAGCACACTACCAGCTCCAGGACTTGAACTGCAGTCGGCCACAGTAGTATGGGAACACTGCACCACATGCTGAACCCACATTAATAGGTTCTTAATGTTTATTGAATGAATGAATACCAAGATATACTAATTTTTGTGCTTTAGTGCACTGTAACTATGTGTAAATCGGTCCACAGTAAGAGTATTACCATGTATTGACTCTCTAGTCTGTCCTACACATGTATAATATCTCAGTTAATCCCCAGTTGATCCCCACTTCAACATGATAAGTAGGCATTTCCTTGGACCCATCTTAAAGACGAGAATATGGAAATGCAAAAATGTAGGCAACTTGGCCAAAATCATACCACAGCAACATGGTGTGGTAGGAAGAGGTAGGTACATTTTTGTGTAGTTGTAATCTTCCCCAAGGACATACTAGAATGTTAGATGTTTGTAGTTGGGCGTCTTACTTGCAGAAAGATTTAAGAGGATTCATAAGACAAGTCATTTAGCAGAAGTAAAGGGTTACAAAGTTTCCTTTTTTTTTTTTTTTGAGTGTTCGTTACATTTAACAGAAAGAGCACTAAGGGCTGAATGCTCCCCAAGTTATTGCTGACTAGCAGTCAGAAATGAAGACAGAGCAAATAAAATATTGTAACTGTATGGGAGTTGAAAAACCTGCCTCTCAGTAGGCGCTGTCAGTGTGAGTGCTGGTTGGTACAGAGTGCCTCTTTGGTTGGCAACATCTTTCAACATTTTACATGTTTGTCCCTTGACCCAAGAAGTCTGCTTTTATGTATGTACTTGGACATGTGAAAATAAATAGGGACACAAGAATATTTATTGTCCTATATAATGCAAGAACAAAGGAGGGAAAACTCCAGTGTCTATTGCTCTAGGCCTAGTTAAGTCAGCTATACTCTACAATAGAATACTAGGGCAGGTGTCAAGCTTCGTTATATTGTAACCCATTCGAACCTTGTAACTTTACTAGCAATGTGACTGTCAGAACAGGGCTTGGATAAGGGAAGGAAAGCAGGGACACAGCAAGGTCAGAGACTAGGGACATCAGCCATGAAGCAAAACTCATGTTCCCCATTCCAAGTTTTGGTTGCCATATGGGATAAAAAAACCACCATATGCATCCAGTTCTTCTCTTATCAGGAAGGGTGGGGTAGTGGGTGCCAGAGATAAAACTGGTCAGTTACTTATTTACTTGTTCAACTAGCATTTATGGATGTCAATTTGAGTTTCAGGCCACTGAGAGCATAAACTTTAACTGCTGCCAACATAGTCCTGAACAAACACTTAGTCTCATGAAGAGGGGACACCTAGAAGAGATTTGCATAGGATGAGTTTCTGGAAATGATGACCTAGACCAGAGACGCTGCATCTGTATTGTCCCAGGAGATCTACTAGCATCTATGGTATAGTAAGAGAGTGTACTACTTTGTGGACGGAACTCAGTTAAGAAGCTAAATAGGGTCAGGAAAGGCTTCTGAGGAAGTTGAGATTCGATCAGAAGGATAGATAGAAGTTAGCAGGGTGAGGATGACCTTTCTGGAGTCTGAGAGATGGAAGAGCTTGGGCAGGTTAGGGACAGAAACTGCCATCTGAACTGGAATCGTGGGTTAGGTACAAGGTGCCTGCATGAGCTAGAGACGCAAACAAGAGCCAGCCTGCTGCTTGTTGGGTCCAAAGCAAGTGGGAAGATGAGGACTCAGTAATGCTTTAAAAGTTATGTCTTTAAAAAGGGTGGTTTAAACAAAAGCCAGCCTCCTGGCTGTAGTCAAAAGAATGGATAGAGGTGTTTAGAGACAGTGGATTGAGGAAGAATGGTTGAGAAGCTCTTCCTAGGTGAGAAAGAGAGTGGACTGTCTTACCGGACTAGATTGGTGCACGAATATAATGAATAATTAGAGGCGATGGGAACTGACTTCCATGTAGACCTGTGGGGTGAGGGAGAGGTAAGAGTCAAAGAGGATTTGGAAATCTTAGCTTGAGCAAAGGGAGAGAAGGTGTTGCTTCTTTTTACTCAAATGCAAAAGACCAGAAGGAGAAATATTAGCAGCTCAGTTTTGGGCAGAGTGAGTCTGCAGTGCCTATGAAACAACTTAAGTGGAGGTGTTTCTCCTCTCCTCCCCCAAGCCCCATCAGGACTTCCCAGTCATCAGTGCTCCCATCTTTTCTGTCTCTCACTCTCCTTTTGGGCTTTCTTCATTTCTGTAGAATTTAGAGGTCATGGACCATCATTAAAATCCTATTACTGAGCAAAATTTCAACCTTCTTGCCTTTCTCTACTCCATTGTATCTATCTGACATTTGCAACGTTCATATTTATAATATTCATATGCTTAAGTCCTATCCCCTGGTGCCTCAGAATGTGACTGTTTAGGGACTATATTAATTACCTCTAAATTAAGTTAATATTTTATAATTGAGGTGGTCCCAAATCCAGTATGACCAGCATCCTTATAAGAAGACAAAATTTAGACAGAAACACAGATGTTAGACCACGTAAAGATACAGAGAGAAGGTGGCTATCTACATGCCAAGAAGGGAGATTCAGACGAAATCAACCCTGCTGACACCTTGACCTTGCACTTGGATGTCCAGCCTCCAGTCCTGGGAGGCAATAAACTTGGATTCTTCAAGCCACATAGTTATGGCAGCCTTTGCACCTGTAGAAGCCAACCTTCTGCCTACTTTTGTCCTATGGCTGAAGTGATGGGAAGTGGCTAGGCCCAAGAATACACTCACTGACCTTTCTTTAAATTCCTGACCACTTGGGACCAGCAGATGGCGTAATGGTTACGTTGCTGGATTCCTATGTAGTTGACCACGGTTTGAGTCCCGGACCCAGTGGCTTAAAACTCATGCAAGCAAATATGTGTGTGTACCCAAAATCCTGAGAGGATAATGGAGGAGAAGGAATTGCAAGGTGGCCATCCCTCCTTGGGGGTAATTTCTCACACTTCCTGTCTCTCTGGCAAGTGCATGTGCCCTGTACAAAGAAAACTCTCTCAAAAAAAAAAAAAAATTCCTGGCCACTTACTACCTCAAGAATCCTCTTTCAACAGCTCTCTCAGTCTTTCTTAGTTCCACTGGACCCCAGCTCCCTTCTCATTTCCAAGAAGCCAACTGAAGAGAATTTCTACCTGTCTCTATCACCAAATACACTAACTTCCCAACCCTAAAGTGGTGTTCTTCCTCTTTCTTCCACGAGGTTCTGGAGCTCCTGCCTGTGCCCTCGGTTGTACCTGGAATTGGTCTTACCTGCATGTGGGCTTGCTGCTCCAGCAATTTCGCCTCCCCTGCATTATCAGTTCTGCCTGCCTCCTGGGTCATCGCCCATCCAATACTGTTATAGTCTCATCTCAGAACTAAGTATTCTCTCCTGATTCCCCAGCATCCTCTAGCTGTGACCTTATTTCTCCAATCCATTTGACAGAAAAGCTCTTCATGAAAGAAACTCATCAACTTACTAATACCACATTCTCCTCTCACATTTTTTTCAAAGATTTTTTTTGCCTTAAGGCCTGTGCACTCACTGGAGAGAGACAGAGACAGTGAGAGAAAAAGTGAGAAATCATCCCCAGGGTATGGCCATGCTGCAATCCTCTCTCCTCTATTCTCCTCTGGGATTTTGGGCACGCATGCACACATGCCTAGCGTAATTTTGAAGCCACCAGGCCCGGACTCAAACTGCAGCCAGTCCTGTGGGAGTTTAGCAAGGTAACTGCTATGCCATCTGCTGGCCCCTTCTTCTCACTTTCTTAAACCTAGTATGGGCAGTCTCTGTCCTCATCATCCTCTGAAATGATTCCTCTCGTCGAAATCTAAGTTTCCAAGTCTATGCCTGTTTCAGGGGTCGCCCTTCTCAGTTCTCTTTGCCGAAACCCCCTCATCTGTTTGACCTCAGCTACAGAAATACCTCAGGGCTGCATCTCTAAAACTCTTCCTCACTCTCTATATGACCTATTTATTCACTGATCTTTCAGAACAATCCGTATGCTAATGTCTCTCACACTAAGCGGCTCTAGCGCCTACTCTTTGCCTGAACTCCAGATGTTTATACCCAATTGTCTACCTAAGTCTCTTCTTGGGGGGTCTAACAGGCATCTCCAATTTAACACATCCAGAAACAAATTCCTGATTTCTACCTTTTCCCCCAAACCAAATCAAGTCACCTCCAGTTTTCCATCACTGTGAAGAGCAGGGCCGTCCTTCCTTGGGTCAGTTGTTACTCATCCGAAAGATCCTGGAGTCACAGGTGACTCTTTATTGCAAAGTCCTATCCAATTCAGCCCCAAATCTTGATGCCTCTACCTTCAAATGTTATCCAGAATCCAACATTGTTTCTTTGCCTTCTTTGTTGCTGCTCTCTTGATTAAAGTCATTATAACTAGTCTCTTTTTCTTATCTTTATCCTCTAAATACTTTATTCTTCTCAATGTCAAAGCCAGATGAAGTTTTTGCAGTGTCATGCAGGTCAAGTCACTGCGTGACCTCGGACGAGTTAAAAATGAAATGCACCATCCAGAAAGACCGTACCCTGTCCTCTAGAGCCAGAGATGGCCTGGCCACTTCCTACTCTCTTCTCTCCCTCAACCCCTGGTTAGCTACAGTAGCTTCAGGGCTGCTCCTGGAACTGACCAAGGGCTTTTCTGCCCCTGAGCCTTCTTCCTGTCATTTCCTCTCCCTGGAAAGTGTCTGTCCCAGGGAAGCCTTTGGTTTCATCCTACACATTATAAAGGTCTCTGCTTAGATGGCACAGATATCCTCTTGAGAAAGGAGAAGGGAAAGGCCCCTTGGTTATCTACTGTCTTCCCTTTGGAGGGCCAGACCCTGTTCCATACACATCCCACGGACTGCAGAACTGCATCTCCTCAGCAGCTCCACGGAGCAGGAAATACCTTGCATTTACCGAGGGCTTAACATGTGAGGCACTGTGCAAAACACCCTATAACCATCAGCGCACTTAGTTCTCATAACCATCTGTGACGTAGGTGCCACTACTGTCCTCAGTGTCAGGCAAGGTTTTACCCAGAGCACCGCGGCCACCTGAGGGAAGTCACACTTCAGTTGCGTTTTTAAAGGCGTCTGGGCGGGCATTGGTCACAGAGGTGGAGGCAGCGCAGGCCTCCGAGGCAGAGGGGTTGTATGGACACGGACACAGAGGTGGGCCAGCCTTCACACTTTCCAGGAAGCGTGTGTTAAGGGCAAAGTCCGTAAAAGGAGTTGGCCACGTAGAAAGATACCCTGCTAGGGCGTCTGCGCTGGGCTAAGGAGGCTCGGGGCGCGTTTCTCCGCTCAGGAGTCTGAAATGAGCAAACGCCGCAGTTGAAGGCCGTTAGGTCTTTAAAACCCCGACTGGCTCAGCGGCCAAGGAACTTTGAAACAGGGGACTGGGGGTGGGAGGAAACAGAAAGGCCAGTGAAAGGAAAGGGGGGGTGCGGCTTGAGAGCAGCCCCTCTCCCCGCCGCCCC
>NW_006159608.1:774853-775252 GCF_000334495.1 Tupaia belangeri chinensis | reverse complement strand
GTTCCCCGCCTTGGCGGTGGCGAAGCCGGGGTCGGAGGACAAGCCCCTCTGCCGGAGAGCCAGGAAAGCCTGGATAGGCGCGGGCCTCCTGGTCGCGACTGCAGCCACGGTGGTCGTCGTGGTGGTGGTGGTGGTGAAGGGGCTCCCGCGGCCGGATCCCCCGGAGTGGAGCGCGCAGGGCAGCACCCCGCACCTCGCCGACATCGTCCTGGGGCGCTGCTTCGGCTACACTCAGCTCCTGCGCCCCGAGCTGCGGTAAGTCGGCGCCCGGCTCGCAGCCCGCACGGAGTGCGCGGAGCCGTCCGGGCCGTAAACCGGGCGTCTTCTCCCCCGACCCCTGGTCGTCCGCGGGGACGCCGAGCGGAGCGGCCCGGGCTCGGTTCCGCGCTGGGAGGAGCC
>NW_006159608.1:766655-774820 GCF_000334495.1 Tupaia belangeri chinensis | reverse complement strand
CTGCAGCGGGGCCAGCTCCAAGATTAGTTTTACTCTTTCTTGGAAAACAGCTCCCCGACTCCTTTTGCGAGTCTTGAAATGCGTATGACCAGAGAAATCATTACAAAATAATAACAAAATTTGAGGTGTATTTTGTACCCACATCAGTCAGGAAACCACTTCGGGCTCTTCCCGCCTCCTCCCGGCCACCAAGCTGCCCCAGTGGGAACGCTGTTTTGAAGTCCGTTCTGGGGCTTGCTTTTGCTGGGAGTATGCATGCTAGTGAGCCAAGCACATCACTTAGGGAGGAAGGCAAGGAGAGTTCTGATTTTCCCTCTGTGCTTGAATCTGCAAAATTCAAAATACCTCCAGTCCCAGGAGATGAGCGAAATGCCTCTTCTAAAGATTCCCAAGGTCCCTTAAAAGTTTTATGTACAGATAATTAAATACTTAATTGAAAGAGAAAATGGAAGTTGAGGGGTTCCTTCAGACTGTTCTTTAAATTATCAATTAAATCAAGTGAAATCCACTCTGTAATAACAATGATAAAAAGCAATCTCATTTTTATTTTCACCTTTAATAGTTAAAAAAAAATGCAGGGATTTCTTTCCGGGCTGTACTGTAATGCGAATACCTTTGAATGATAGTGGTTTCCACGTGGGGAAGTTACACGGGTTAAGAGGAATGATTCTGGTATGTAACAAGTATCGA
Organism: Tupaia belangeri chinensis; assembly: GCF_000334495.1. Taxonomy (NCBI): domain Eukaryota; kingdom Metazoa; phylum Chordata; class Mammalia; order Scandentia; family Tupaiidae; genus Tupaia; species Tupaia belangeri. Next base: position 774,130 of record NW_006159608.1, on the reverse strand, counting down.
GCTGTGAACTCTTCAGTAACACAGGCGTCTGTTAACGACGATACATACAGACCAAGCTATCACTTTCAAATGGATGGCCATTACTAGAGTGTTTCCTGAGGGCTCAGAGGGCAGCATAGTGCCAGTGCCTCTGAGGAGTCTCACACAGGCTCCCATCCAGGACAGGCAGCGCTGAGTACGTCAGACATGCACGTTCCCATGACCCAGGCTGGCTGAAGGCTGAGGGTGTTTTGTGTCATCAAGACCCGGCTGGGGGTTCTCTCTGTCACTGTGTCCTCTCTTGATTAAAAAAAAAAAAAAAAAGAATATTTATTTAAATCACAATCCAGTAAATCTACCTTATGATGATGGACTTTATGTTGTTTACAGGTTTTAACCATTTTTTTGCTTTTAATATATTTTATTGAGATGATGGAGTTACAAAAGTAAATGTAAAATGTTTTTAAATAATTATTTAACTTTATTATTATTATTTAGTTTACTATAGGGAACATGTGTTCACCAGAGACAGAGAGAAATGAGAAAGCCAGTTGCCAGGTCCCACTGAGCCACTGTCAGCCATGTGGGAGTTCAACACTGGTACCACTGTGCCACCTGCCGGGCCCCAAATGCCTTTGTTTTTTTTTTTTTTTAAGAGAGAGATTTTTTTTTTTTTTTCTGTAGGGCCTGTGAGCTCACTGGAGAGATAGAGACAGGGAGACAGAAAGCAAGAAATCACCCCCCACATACACACACACGCACAGGGCAGATGGCCATGCCACAATCCCTTCTCCGCCATTCTCCTCTCAGGACCTAGGGCACCACGTATGCACACATGCCCAGAGTGAGTTTTAAGCTGACAATTGGGGACTCAAACTGCAGTTGACCATGTGGGAGTCCAGCAACATAACCATTACGCCATCTACTGGTCCCCAAAATATCTTTTTGTAAAGTACAATTAATTGACTTAGAAAAATACATAAAGCTTCTAAAAGTTTAACAATTTCTTTCTTTCTTTCTTTCTTTCTTTCTTTCTTTCTTTCTTTCTTTCTTTTTCCTTCTTTCTTTCTTTTTTTTTTTTTGACGTAGGATGTGGTACTCACGAGAGAGAGAGAGAGAGAGAGAGAAAGTGAGAAATCAACCCCCAATTGTGACGGCCATGCTGTAATCCCATCTCCTCCAGTCTCCTCTCTGGACTTCGGTCATGCATGCATATGTACCTGGTATGCTTTCAAGGCACTGATATGGGACTTAAACCGCTGATTCGACCAGGTGATATCCAGTGTCTTAACCTCCATGCCACCTGATGGCCCAACAACATAAACGTTTATGTTAAGAACATTTTAAAGGGACCAGCAGATGATATAATGGTTATGTCACTAGACTCTCATGCCAGGTGGCTTAAAAGTAATGCCGGTGGTGTGTGTGTGTGTGTGCCCAAAATCCCAAGAGGAGAATAGAAGAGAAAGGATTGTGATGTGGCTATCCCCCCAGGAGATGACTTCTTGCTTTCTACCTCTCTGTTTCTCTAGTAAGTGCATGTACCCTATAGCAAAAATCTAAAAAAAAAACATTTAAAAATATTGCAGATGGTAATCAAGGCTGATTTTTACAAATTATTTTTTAAAAATTATTTAATTTTAATTTTATTTATTATTATTATTTTAATTTGACGAGAGAGAGAGAGAGAGAGAGAGAGAGAGAGAGAGAGAGAAGAATAAAAATGCAAGCTGCCCAGATCTAGGACTTGAACCATGGTTGGTCATGTGGGAGTCCAGCACCTCAACCATCATGCCACCTGCCAGCACCATAAACTATTTTCAATGTAGACCAAACATAAAAGATTGTTCTACAGTAAGTCTATAGCACACTGGTAATATTTGGATTTACAGAATATTTCTTTGGATTGAATCTGACAGTGGGAGAATGAATGAAACGAATTTCAATGTATTGTTTTAATAAAACCACTGCCACTGCAACCCCACTTAATATCATTCCCCCAAACCTTTCACAGTCTGAAATATCGAAATCAAATGCATAAAGAGGAAGGCCTCTTTTGTTATTTTTATTTTCCCTCTTTGTCAGAATTCTATACTAGTAGAAACCAAATTCACTTACTGAACAGACCTCAGGAAATAACCTGCCCATTGAAGGAGCTGTGTTAGATGTCTCCTGCATTCTTCAGGCCAAGAGACGAGGCAGGGACAGCACCACACCATGACTGGGGCTGCTTAGAAACAAATCCATCAGCCTTGCTCTCTTTGGGCCTGACTTGCTTATGCTTCTGAGATAATGATGTTCTATTTGAAAAGGTCTACCTTCTAGCATGACCTCACTGCTCAGAGAGGAGGCCAGCAATAGAATCAGGCTCCCTCAGCAGTGTTTGTGAAATTTATATTACTGTAATTGTTTCTCTTGCCACTATGCTAGTAGAAAAACTTTACCTTTTAAAAAAGGATTCTTTTTTAAGGTTATTTATCATTATCATTCTTATTATTTTCTAATTTGCTACATGCTCACCAGAGAGAGACACACAGAGAGAGAATGTGAGAAAGCAAGCCACCAGGTCTGGGACTTGAACCGTGGTCAGCCATGTGGGAGTCCAGCGCCCCAAGCACCATGCCACCTGCTGGCTCTGAAAACTTTACGTTTGTTACCAAGGCACAATGAGTACTGATTTGCATGCTTTTTTCCCTAGTAAGCAGCTGTGTGAGGTAGGCTCTACAGGTCTAAGAAGGAAGGAGATGATGTGTTAGCTACCAGCCAGTAAAGCCACTTCACATCTGTGCAATAGAGGGGACATCTAACTGTCAATGCAAAATTTATAGTGTAGGAATGTCTGGCTCTTTAAATAAATATCTGCACGTTTTGTCCAAGTGTTTTAGAAAGCCTAAAAGTTAAGGCGCCATAAGATTAACTACATAATTTAGCAAGCACTCTCTGCCCCGTGATTGTAATCATGTATGAGGAACAGAGATCAACTTCTGAGGGAAGTTGACTTCTGATTAAGAGGAGGCAGGGGAGGAGACAGTGTGCAACAGCAGACGCTGGTCGTGGGAAGATGATACAAACGAAGGAGTCACAGCCAGACCCATTCCTGCCCCCTTGCCAAGTCGGGAAGGCATGACTCTCCTCCCATTCCTCCTGCCCTATCTTCTTGGAAGGAAACAATGTTTGACACTAATGCTTAGGTGCTGCTTCATCGAGATTGGTCTAGGAACTTGGTAATGTTCCTATATTTTAAAAAAACATATTGAGTCTCAAATTACCAGCACATTTTTGATTTGTGTCACTTCAATAAGCTGCCTTTACTACTGTCCTAGCTAGTAAAGGACATTTTTGGTTCACTGAGGGGCTTGGTCATGAAGAGAGGGAGGATTTCTACTATTGAAAATAAATGGGGAAAAAGTGAGAACCGTTGGGTTTGAGGATATTTGAAATAGTACAAATGATGATGAAAGTACAACCCTGGTTGAGAAACATGAATGAAATTCATTCCTTATGGACTTAAACAATCGAAGCAAACAGAGTTTAAAGTCAAGAGCCAGTTACTTTGTACTTTACATCCAGAAACCTGCTTTCTTAATCAGGAATGATCAAAGTAAACACAGAACAGCTGATAGGTGGGACCTTTGGACAAGCTTAAAGGTAGACTGTGGAAGGTTTCATGAGACTTTTCTCTTTTTGTTTTTTCTTCAAATGATTATCCTGCTCTTTAATTCTTCAAACAATGATGTTTCAGCTTAAATTAGATAAAATTTTAATTTCTTTGAAATTCTACATCTATTCAAGAATTCATTGAAACTCTGTTATTAAAAATGAAGTTTTGGGACCACAAAAACAGTGGCGTGGTGATCTCCCACATGGCCAAGCGCCATTCATGTCCTTGACCTGGCGGCTGGCTTTCTCATCCCTCTCTCTCTTAGCTGTCCTCTCTTTGGTGAACACATGTGTCCTATGGCAAACTTAAAGAAAGAAAAGGAATAATAAATAAATAAATAAATAAATAAATAAATAAATTTATTTCTTAAAAACTTGGGGTCAGCAGGTGATGTGTTGATTAGGGTGGCTGGATCCCACATGACAAACTGCACACTTCAAGACCTGGAGGCTGGAAAATCATGCTGGGTGTGTGTGAGCTGAGTGCCCAAAGTCCTGACAGAAGACTGGAGAAGAAGGGATTGCAGGGTGGCCCCTCCACCTGGGGGGGTGATTTCTCAATTTATCTCACTCTCTCTCTCCGCAGCAAGTGCATGTGCCCTATAGCAAAATCTTTTAGAAAAGAAGAAAGAAAGGGTTCCCAAGCAATTCTTTCCTTTGTAGTCTAGGGGAATAATAAAAATAAATGACAAAACAAACAAAAAAAAAACTACATCAAATCTAACTTTTATCAAAGCCATCAAGGAGACTGGTGAGTACATTGCAAAAATAACTGTTTTGAGACATAGGATACTAATAAATTTTTCTTAAGGGCTCACACAGAAGCTACTTTCTGACCAAGATAGCCCCAAGCACTGAGACTTGAGACACACCAAAGCATATGCAGATTACTGGCACTGACAGCATCTCTTGGCCCTGTGAGGGTATGAAGGGTCTGGGAGATAATGAAGACCCAGGGATATGCAGAGGTGGAGCAGAGCCTGCAGGAGGGCCTAGAGAGCTGGGGCTCCAAATACATGGGCCTCTAGAGAAGCACCCAGATGGATTGACTTTAGTTCCAAGAGCCTTGTCACCTTGGTGACACCCATCCCTCCCCGAGGAAGACTGCGATTGCAGGCCCTGATGATAGCTGCGCACTGCTGGTTACCTACGCGAGAAGACGGGCCAGGAGCGGGCACCTCCACGCCAAAACGAGCTGGGGACCTTGAGGGGAGTGCATCCCCAGCTGGCTAGCACACAGCTCATCACACTATAGTGTCTTAAACTTGCTGAACTGAACTCCCTGAAGTCCACTACTGGTTGAACACAAATACATGTAAGCAGATATTTAATCAGAGAAAATTCTTCTGTTTTACCCTGTCTTCTAAAGAGCATTTCTGTGCCCACATTGACTCTCTTTTCTAATTCCTTTATTTTTCATGTCACAATTTCTCTTTGCATTTTCTTCCTCTTCGAAATTCTTAGCAACATTTCTCAGGGGCCAATTCTTCAGTTTTACTTCCCTATGCCTCCCATTTTAATGACTTTAGCATTTTATTATAGTCTGCTCAGTAAAATTTGTTAGCACAAAGTAAACACAATGTCGAATTCATGCAAACACTTAGTAAAGACCTATCGTGTGCCTGTGGCTAGGGCCAGGTGTGGAGGATTCATGATGGAAGAAAACACAGGTTTGATAACTAGGGTCTTTCAAGAGTTAGGTGGGGAAGAACCAATGTAGAAGCAGAGAAATGTCAGACTGTGTGATCCATAATGACGATGAGGTTTTTTTCATGGCACAGAGGAGAAGGACTGCTTCTGCAAAGTTAGCCTTGTGTGAGGGTCTCCACAGGTGTGTAAGATGTACTTAGTACTTATCAAAGAAGGTGTGTGTGAATTGCTGCACACACGAGTCAAGAGCCAGAACAGTGCCACAGAAATGGAGAAGTGGTCTTCCCAGGAAGGAAGGATTTCATAAAAGAAATGGCATTGAGGGCTTCCTTTTAAGGTATAATTTCAATAAGGAGTTACTTTGAACACTGTTATTCTGTTGAGAAAAGCTGTAGGATTAGATAAGATGCTACTGCTAGGAAAGATCAACCTACTGATGGCCACAACTCTTTAAAGATGGTGGGACTTTGGGGATGGTCCCTTGGTGGAGAGAGTCTGGACCTCATCTTCACCTGCCCGTAACCTGGACCTTCTCATCACCCAAGAGAGTATGAGAGTGACCATTCTGCACAGGACAGAATTCCAGCATGTTTTCCCTTTTGGAGGTTGGGGGGAGTGTGTGATGAAACGACCACTTAGACCATGACCTTCATTAGAGCATTACGTGACATTATGCTCATCTTTGATTTCTCAATCCTAGTGTTGTGACATTAGGCTTCCTTTAGAAGCCAGTGGCCAGCAGATCTTAGATGCACCTGATCACATGTAGAAGGTGAAACAGAACTAGTGAAGCAGGGCTCTAAGGTATGAGGCATGGGTGCTCCTGTGGTTACAGATGGGGAAGTCAGACCATAACTGAGTTATCTGTGAGAGGAAGGGTGGAGTGGAGCATATATGCAAATAAGCTGAGTTTTGGCCCATGGGGCTTGAGGTACTACCATATCTGAGAGAATGTAGCCATGGAAATAACATCTTCTAGAAGGAAGGCTAGTTGGAAGCCCCTGTGAGGGTGAGATGGCTGAGCAAGAGGGCAGGGAAACGAGGAGAGGCCTCTTTCTATGCTTTGTCCTTTTCTAAGGTCTTTCTCTTTACCTGCCATTTTGTTTTCATTTGTTTGTTGTTGTTGTTTGTGTGTGTGTGTGTGTGTGTGTGTGCATGTGTAGTGGTTTTTTTTGTTTTTGCTGCTTAATGGTGAACTCTCCTGGGCATGGAGATACTAGCAGGGAAAACATCTCATACTTTTTCTGTCTACCTTAAAGGTGAATCATGAGGGTGCAGTGTGAGGTGGCTGGTCTCCTTTCATGGGAGCAAGATACTAGAGTTCAGGCTTTATCTTCAGGAAATATTAGGACTGTCTGTAAGTAAAGCAGTTTTATACTGTGCTCTCCCCTGGCTGCCAGCGCAGGTTCTTTGTGGTTTACCCCACCTATTTAATAGTCACTTCTCAAAGCAGGGTCAGGAAAGGTGCAGTACACACCTGACAGTCCTGATGCTGTGTCCTGAAGGTGATGCTGATGGATCAGAGAACATCCTATGGGTTCATGTCTGTCCACAGAATCTTCTACTTAGCACACCGAGGAGATGCTTGTTCACATGAAACTTGCAGTCAGGTGGGGAGAAATAGGAAATATATCATGTGGGATGTGGTGGAAAGTGCTAAAAGGATTCCACGGGGCATTTAATTGTAAGTATGACACCAAAATAAGGAAGTCTTCACTGAAAGGTGACATTTTAGCAAAGACCTGAAGAAAAGGGGAGAAAAAAAACATTAAAATATTCGGGAAGAACATTCTGTGTAAAAGGAGTAGCATGTTCAAAGGCCCTGAAAAACATCCAGGAAGCTAGGATGGTTGGAACTCTGTTATGGGAAATTTCAAACACATATGTAAAACTAGAAAAATAATCAGCCAATTTGCCTATTATCCAAAAATTTTAAAAAGGTTTATTTATTTTTTTATTCATGATTGCGAGTATGTGTGCACACCTGCATGTGAGCGTGAGAGAGAGAGAGAAAGATACTTCAACGGGGTTCTGTCACATTGCTGTCTCCCTCCTCTAGTCCTCTTGCTCCTCAGGATCGTGGGCATGTGTCCCGACCCCCGGGGGGACAGCCGAACAGGTTTCCTGAGTGAAGGAGTGAGAGCCGGGACAAGCGGCGTAGTGTTACAGCACGGAGACGACAGTGT
>NW_006159608.1:765779-766427 GCF_000334495.1 Tupaia belangeri chinensis | reverse complement strand
TTGAATGAAGGATAGCAAAAGGTAGGTTATGATTGGTTGCTTTGTGGACCAATCATGAGGTACCCGGATATGCAAATCTGAGGGATTCTAAGCTCACCGATTTGCTATGTGAAGTGGCCAATCAGAGTGTGGTGTTGAAGGTGAGGTTTTTTGATGGGGAGCCAATTGTGGATTTTTGTAATTGTTTGCTCTCTGAGCCTAAGATGGCAATAGTAAGAGACTCATGAAAAATGGCCTCAGCAGACTCGCTGGTGCACAGCCTCCCACAGGCATGCATATGCATGGTCAGTATGTTACCAGTCAGTTCAGGCCAGGAATCCAAAATAATGGTTAATCATGTGGCTGTGGCATTTAGCCAACTTTAGCCATCATTAACATTCTGCTGTTTATCCATCTCTCCATTTTTTTCCCACTAAGGTGTTTTGCTTTAAAGTATTTCATATTATTTTGTCTGCAAATCCTTCAGTCTATTTCTAACAATAAAGAACGTTAAAAACATATTAATTACTGCTGGGGCTCTGCTCCACATTCCGCTGCCTCTCCGGGGCTGGCGTGTGGCCTCCGGGCCTGCGCATGGCCTCCGGTCCTGTGTGTGGCCTCTGGGTCTGCGCGTGGCCCCAGGCCTGCGTGTTACCCAGTCCTGCGCCT
>NW_006159608.1:764778-764979 GCF_000334495.1 Tupaia belangeri chinensis | reverse complement strand
GAAAGTAGAAATGGAATATTATTGACGATAACATGCTTGATTAAGCCACTATGCAGTTTATGCTAGATGGGAAACCACATTTAGTATGTTGTGATGATGCTCAGGGAATGAATGTTAGGTAATATAAAAAAAAAAAAGTTGCAGGAGGAAAAAAAAACGGTAAAACCGTTTGTATCATTTTGTCAAAAAAAAATGACTGTT
>NW_006159608.1:736844-764627 GCF_000334495.1 Tupaia belangeri chinensis | reverse complement strand
AGAACAATTGAATGGGGGGGGAAGGCATGGAGGGCAACCATGGATGCCAGGGACAATTGGGGAGGAGGATGGGACATGGCATAGGGTGGGGGATGGGGAATCAGGGATGGCAAAACAAAAGGCAAGGTATGCAGGACATAAGAATTGGAAAATTATTCTGCTGAGAACATGTATGTTGATGTGCTTGATTGAGCCAATGCACAGTGTATTTTGGATGGAAAATTCATTTGTGTATTGTGATGGTGTATAGTGAATTAATATAGAAAATGAATAAATTTAAAATAAAAAAATTAAATACTATTATCCTGCTTAGTAAAATTAAGAGTAATTTTTAAAATGTTTATTATTTATTTATTGAAAAAGAGAGAATAGATCAGTCCCCCAGGGTCCTGCCATCCCATGATTCTGCTCCTTGCTCTTTAGACAGCCAGGATCATGGGTGTGCCTGGCATGTCCGCGTTGAGCCTGGTCCTGAAACCTAGGTCTTCCCACGTGGTTTCAGTATCGTGCAGCAGAGCCCTACTGCTTGCACCACCACAGCTGGAGCTAAGAGTAATTTTTAATACCATCCAATATTCACCCTGTGTTGTTTTCTATATTTCTTAAAAATGAACCTTTGTAACTGACTTGTCCAAGTCAAGAGCATGTGTCGCACTAGGCAAATACGCGTCTTAAGTTTCCTCTCATTTACAACTAGTTTCCGTCCTCTATTTTAAAATGTTTATTAATTTGATGAACAGATGGGGCAATTCGCCTTATAGGGTCTCCTACTGTCTGATTTGGCTAATTATATCTTTGTGCTGTTATTTAACATGCACTTCTATTCCTTTTGTTATCTGTAAAATGTCTAGAGCCGGATTAGACGTGGGTGGGGCAGCAGTACTTCTCAGGGGGCTGGGCTGCGTCTTTGTCACCACATCAGGAGGCACATGTCACCTTGCCCATTTTCAGGCAAGTTAACAGAGTAGGGTATTATCTCCTGACCAGCCATTATAAAGTTTTGTATCATTTCATCTAATTATCATAATCGTTGCTGAGATTGGTTATTTCTGTAAGAATTACCAAATGGGCATTTCTCACTGGAAGACTCTTTCCACACTTATTTACTACAGTTCTTCTAAACAGAAGGCTTTCTGTCTCCACCCTTGGGCTGCCCTTAAAGAGTCTACAAAAGAAAGGATAGATACTTGGACCTTTTTGTTTATCGATCGGTTTATACAATGAACCAGTGCCCTATCAACCTCTAGAGATGACCGATGAGTTTCTAATTTGAATCCATCATTATGAACTCATGGATATATTTAATGTGTATCAATAAACATCACTATTCTGTTTAATATTTAAATTCTTTCATGTTTGGCCAGTGAGGGCCCCTTCAAGTTTACTCTGACATTTTGACATGATCTCACTTGTTTTGACAGTCTCTGTCTTTTTAAAATCATAATAAGGGACCAGCAGTTGGCATAATGGCTATGTCAATGGGCTCCCATGTAGTCGACCGTGGTTCGAGTCCTGGACCTGGTGGCTTAAACTCACGCTAGGCGTGTGTGCGTGCGTGCCCAAGATCTAGAGAGGAGAAGGGAGGAGAAGGGATTGCGGCATGGCCATCCCCCCTGGGGAGTGATTTCTCGCTTTCTGTGTCTCTGTCTCTCTTTCTTTCTGGCAAGCACACATGCCCTATAGGAAAAACCTCTCAAAAAAAAAAAAAAAAAAGACAAGTAAATTTTGAGTTCATTTTGTTAATTCCAATTTGAAGTAAAAGACAAATGATGTCTGAAAATCTTGGTTCCTAATGACATGAATATAATTATGTATTTTCTTCCCACATGTATGAGGTATATACTTGTTTATAGCATATGATGGTGATTACTAACAAGATGTCTTCTGAATTACGTAAGTTTTCTTTTTCTTAAAAAAATATTTTATTTAACTTTATTTATTTATTTTAAATTTGACCAGAGAGGGAGACAGAGAGAGAGAGAGAGAGAGAGGAAGTAAGTTCACCAGGTTTGGGACTTGAACCATAGTTGGCCATGTGGGAGTCCAGTGCCCTTAACCACCACACCATCTGCCGGCCCCTATGTCAGTTTCCTTTATGCTTCTTTTGGCCCTTAGGATACAGGATACATCCCACTAGTAACATATAGCCAAAATACTATATTCTAGTATCTGACATTTTAGTTGAAGAATAACTCTGTCTGTTTCTTTGAAAAATAGATGGCACCAGTTCAAGGGCGTAAACCAGAAGCCCTTCAGATGCTCTTGTAGTAATTCAGATGCCAGTTGATTGTGTCCTGGATGGTGTGAGAAGTGGAAAGATTCTGGACACATTTTAAAAGTAGGTCTCATATAATTTGTTTTAGGCTTTTATATGGAATATAAGAAAAAGAGAGAGATAAGCAACATAGACTTCAAGGTTTTTAGGGTTGAGCTACAGAAAAAATGAATTTCCATCCATCAGAAAGGGAAAGTCCAGGGTGAACTACGTTGGTAAAGGAATCAGAAGTTTGGTTTGGGGGGAACCAGCAGTTAGCGTAATGGCTATGTTGCTGGACTCCCACGTAGTCGACCGCAGTTTGCGTCCCGGACCCGGTGGCTTAAAACTCACGCCGGGCGCGTGTGCATGCATGCCCAAGATCCCGAGAGGAGAATGGAGGAGAAGGGATTGCGGCGTGACCATCCTCCCTGGGGGGTGACTTCTCGCTTTCTGTCTCTCTGTCTCTGTCTGTCTGGCGAGTGCACGCGCCCTATAGCGAAAACCTCTCAAAAAAAAAAAAAGTTTGGTTTGAGGACCAGCAGTTAGCGTAATGGCTATGTCGCTGGACTCCCATGGAGTCAACCACAGTTCGCATCCTGGACCCGGTGGCTTAAAACTCATGCTGAGTGCGTGTGTATATGTGCCCAAGATCCCGAGAGGAGAACACCCGAGAGGAGAACAGAGAAGGGACTGCGGTGTGGCCATCCCACCTGGGGAGTGATTTCTCACTTTCTGTCTCTGTCTGTCTGGCGAGTGCACGTGCCCTATAGCAAAAACCTCTCAAAAAAAAAAAAAAGTTTGGTTTGTGCATAATAGTTTTGCAATGTCCATTGCCATCTGAATAGAGATGCTGAATAGAAAGTTAATTCATCCAAGTCTAGGACTACTGGAGAGAGGTTTGGGCTGGAGATATGAATTTGAAAGTCAGCAGTACATAGAGAGATGGGAGATGTTTCAGGAGGGGGTGTAAGCATCTCATTCAAATGATTACGACAGGTCAAGTATCGTGAAGAATGGAAATTGACCAGTGAATTGATGACTTTAACAAGATCAGTTTTAGAGGAATCATAGGATGAAAGCCTGTCTCTAAAGGGTCCAGAAAAAAAAAATGGGAAGAGAGGGGAATTACAGACTGTGGACATATACATCTCTTAAAGGAGATTTTGTTGGGAAAAAAAAATGAGAAATGGAGTAGTGTCTGGATGGATATGGAGGGATGGAAGAAACTAGGGCTTGTTTTAGAGGCAGTGTATCGACAGTGGTTTGAAAGGGCCCGACAGTGGCATCACAGCCAAACACAGCACTGCAAGATGGACCCTCACGGGACGGTTCCAGGTTCCAGGAAACCTTCCTGAATTTGCCAGGCATGTGTGTGCCCATGATCCAGGGCTAGCTGAAGCTGAGGGTGGATAGTGATAAGACCTGTTGGGGATGCTATTACTCTGTCTGTCTCTCTGTCTCTGTCTGTCTCTCCCTTAGGAGAAATAAGTAAATAAAAATTGAGCTCAGAAGACATCTCCATGAAGAATACTTCTAGATGTCTATAATTTCCTATGGTTTGTGTTGGTTTGTTTTGAGAGGTTTTTGCTATAGGGAATATGTACTCGCCAGAGAGAGAAACAGAGATAGTGAGAGGGAAAGTGAGAAATCACTTCCCCCTACACAGGAGATGGCCATGTCACAATCCATTCTCTTCTGTTCTCCTCCTGGGATCTTGGGCATGCACGCACATGTGCCCTGCATGATTTTGAAGCCACTGGGTTCAGGACTTGAACTGCGCTTGGTCATGTGGGAGTCCAGCGACATAACCAATATGCCATTTGCTGGTCCCCCATTTTCTATGGTCTTACAATTGATCCTTTGATATAAAATTTAGTAACATTTTTAGGTGACTCGACTATGGTCATTTTTACCAAAACATGCAAGCTAGTTTTCATAGAAAAAAGTGTTCTTTCCTACTTTTCCAGTCTATTTATATACAATTTAACAGACAACTTGGTTTATAGACAGAATAAATAGTGTTGGTTAATGCAGTGAGTCAGTTAAATTGGAGTCAATTAAGATATGCTTTGCAATGAATGAATTTAGAATTAGCCAGGCCTTATATGAAGTGCTTAGAAAGGTCAGAGACCACAAAGACAATTTCTTAAATGAGGGGTGGCAGAAAGAATGGCTGTAAGATGGTGAAAAACAAACAAAAACCCCAGGAACTCTGGCAGATGAAATCAAGAATTAGTTACCTGTATATGTACATAGCTCTCAAAAAATTGAGGACTGAGGCCAGCAGATGGCATGGAGGTTAAGGAGACTGAATCCCACATGGCAGACAGAGTCCCAGACAGAGCATCTTGACAAACATGTATGCCCAAAGTCCCAAGCAGAGAATGAGAAGGGACCGTGACATGGCCATCCCCATAGGGGGAGTGCTTTCTCACCTTTTCTCTCTCTAAGTCTCTGACTCAAGCACACTCATGTGCCTTGTATCAAGCAAACAAACAAAACATGGAAGAAAATCCATAAAATCCATGGAATAAAATCCATATTCATGAATGGAGTAGCCACTGTGGAAAGAGGAGTTGATGAGGATCTTAATTTTTAAGGTTAAAAAAAAATAAAGGCAAAGAGCCCAGCAGGTAGTGTAGTGCTTAAGGTGTTGGACTCCCACATGACTGACCGCAATTCAAGTCCCAGCCTCAGAGGCTTGAAAATCACGCTGGGCATGTGTGCATGTGTGCCCAAATTTCCAAGAAAAGAATGGAGGAGAAGGGATTGTGACTGCTCCCAGACTGTTCCCCTGGGAGATTATTTCTCACTTTTCCTTTCTCTGTTTAGGGCATGTGCCCTATGGTAAAAACCTAAAAAAAGGCAAAAACTAAGGTCAGAAATTTAAAGAATAAATGGAGCAACAGACGAGCATTTTGTTCCTCTCCAATGACTTTTTTTTCCTAACTATAAAAGTGAAACATGGTCATTGTATTATATAACATTTGGAGAAAATGCAAAAATGTAGAGAAGAATATAAAATCATTTAACTCTCAAAGTAGATTTTTTTTTTTTAGTCTTTTTGCGGTAGGGCTTATGTGCTTCCTGGAGAGAAAGAGAGAGACAGAGGAACAGAGAAGCGAGACCCACCCCCACCCCTTAGCTGCGATGGTCAAGCCACAGTTCCATTTCCTCCCTTCTCCTCTTAGGATTTTGGACCTGCAGACACATGTGCCTGGCTTGAGTTTCAAGCTGCTGGGACTCCAGCTGAGGTTGGTCATATGGGAGTCCAGGGCCTTAACTGCTGCACCACCTGCTGGCCCTCCAAAGTAGCATTTTAAACAATTGAGTATCGAAAATTGGGGGGTGAGGGAAGGAAGATGTAAGGAGAGCCTCAAAAAGAAGATATGTAACTGCTTAAATAGATGGTCTCAGCATAATTATCAATAGTTTTATAGACATAATTGAAATTTCTTCTGCAATGTGGTATTTAAAAAAATTAAGAACTCAGTTTTCCATAACTTACTAGAATGTATGAAACACAATGAATCCACACTATAAAAAGTTATTTTATATATTTAGTTTTTTGATATTTTGAAACAGTCAGTAAAGCCTGGTTTGAGGGTAGCATGTTTTTATCTGGCTGTGATCTATGTTGTCTTTATTGTCCAAATATTTCCTTTTCCTTATTATGACTATCAAGCAAATATAAATATCACTTCTGTATCTGCCACTTCATAGATTAAAAACTGTAAAGTTCAAATAAAATTAATTCACTGATTATCTTGGAGTAAAAGTTTACTTACGAGTTAAATTATCTGTTGCAGTCTTAGTTGGCAGTAATAAATCTCCTTGGGAATTCTTCAAGGGCAAAGAAAAACACACCGTTGGAACTGGGAGAGAGCTAAGATCACTGCAGGACATTTAAGGCTTAGATCAAAGACAACCGATCACACTCTGGAGACCTGTTTTTATGGCTTAACGCTTCAGGATACATCACCTCAGAGAGGGGATGGCCATGCTGCAATCCCTTCTCCTCTGTTCTCCTCTCAGGATTTTGGGCACGCACACACATGAGTTTCAAGCCTCCAGGTCTGGGACTTGAACCGTGGTTGGTCATGTAGGAGTCCAGCGCCTTAACCATTACTCCACCTGCTGGCCTCTCTTTGAAATTATGAATGTTTTACATGTACTGAGATGTTCTTTGAATAATATTACAAATAGCTATTTATTCATCATGCAGAGTTAATAGACAACTAAATTTTGCCCTATTTGCATATTATAGACAAAATCAACATATCCCTTCTACCAATTTCCTTCGTGTCTCATTTAAAAACTGTTTTTTTTTTCTTAACCTGAGAAAAAAGTCACACACATATTAACAGTTTCAAACTTTTGGTTTTCATAATAAGGTTTTTTATCCATTTGGAATTTATCTTTCTGTGTGGCACAAGGCTCCTCTGTTCTCCTCTCAGGATTTTGGGCACGCACACACATGAGTTTCAAGCCTCCAGGTCTGGGACTTGAACCGTGGTTGGTCATGTAGGAGTCCAGCGCCTTAACCATTACTCCACCTGCTGGCCTCTCTTTGAAATTATGAATGTTTTACATGTACTGAGATGTTCTTTGAATAATATTACAAATAGCTATTTATTCATCATGCAGAGTTAATAGACAACTAAATTTTGCCCTATTTGCATATTATAGACAAAATCAACATATCCCTTCTACCAATTTCCTTCGTGTCTCATTTAAAAACTGTTTTTTTTTTCTTAACCTGAGAAAAAAGTCACACACATATTAACAGTTTCAAACTTTTGGTTTTCATAATAAGGTTTTTTATCCATTTGGAATTTATCTTTCTGTGTGGCACAAGGGAAAGACTTAATTTCATTTTCTCCCTCTGATGGATAATCAATGATGTGAGTGCTATTTATCAAATGATTCACCCCTTACTGGGCTTTATAATGCCACTACTGTTACAGATCAGGTTTCTTTCTGTGTCAGTTTGGTTCTAAGACCTCTGCTTATTTTATGATATGTTGTCCCTACACTGCTGCCACATCGTGTGAATTACCAATGCTTTCACACGCCATAGGGGATGTTAGTTTTTTGTTACCGATTAGCTTACGTTTTTCAGAAGATCTTATAAATGGAATCACATACTATGTACTCTTCTTTTTTTCAAGTTTAGTTATTCAGACTCTGAAAGAGAGAGAGTATGTGTCCCCACTTACTGCATGCCAAATGTCTGCATTCTACAGTAGAAACAGAAAGACTGGAGCATGCAAAGCATGGAGAATGGTTATGGATACCGGAGACATGTGGGAGAAGGGTGGGAGGTGGGGGAAGGTGAGAGGGAGGGAATCAAGGAGAACAACAGGGAGGCGAGACACTTAAAGGGCACGGAAATGGAAGACTGTTGATAACGTGCGTGATAGTATTTTTAACTGAACTGGTGTGCAGTGTATTTATGGTGGGAAAATTTATTTTACAGGCTGTTGTGATGTACAGTGATTGAACATATAAAGTAAATAAATAAATTGTAAAAAAAAAAGGTTATTTATTGAGCCAGCCTTTGGTGGGGCAGTTAAGGCAGTGGATCCCACAGAGTTGATGGTGCAGTTTAAGTCCCAGGTGTAGTGGCCTGAAAAACAGACTGGGTACATGTGTGGGTGTGCCCGAAATGCCCAGAGGAGAATGGAAGAGAAGGGATTGTGATGTGGCTGTCCTCCACAGGGGACACTTCCTCACGTTCTCTTTTTGTAGCTCTCTCTTGCTTGCTCGCTCTCTTTCTGGTGAGTGCATGTTGCCAAAGCAAATTTTTTTAAAAAAATAGTTATTCTGTTCTTATAATTGAGTTATAGAAGATTTATGTATTCTGAGTACAGGTCTTTTGTCCGATGCATATGAAAATCTTTTATTTTGTGACTTGCCTTTTCTACTTTAGTGAAGACTTTAAAAAGCAAAGTTGTTTCAAAGCTTTTTGTTTGTTTTATAATCTTGCTAAGGTCTACTTGTTAGTTTTTTTTTCCTATATGCTTTAGGTCTCTAATGCATTTCTAGTTTTTGTGTACAGTGTAAGGGTTGATTTAATTTTTTGGTCACATATAAAAATCGATTTGTTCTAGTACCATTTATTGATTTCCCCCCATTGAATTCTATTGACACTTTTGCTAAATATCACATGTAAATGTGGGCTTCTTTCTGAACTCTTTTTTTTTTTTTTGAGAGGTTTCGCTATAGGGTGTGTGTGCTTGCCAGAAAGAGAGAGACAGAGAGACAGAAAGTGAGAAATCACTCCCCCAGGGGGAATGGCCACACCGCAATCCCATCTCCATTCTCCTCTAGGGATCTTGGGCACACATGCACATGTTTAAGCCATCAGATCTGGGACTTGAATCGTGGTCAGCTATATGGGAGTCCAGCAACATAGCCATTATGCCAACTGCTGGTCCCCTGAACTTTCTTTCCTTGATCCAAATCTGTTCTTTTACTACTAACACATTGTCTAAATCACTGAAGCTCTGTAGTAAGTCTTGAAGTCAAACAGTATTAAGTCCTCCGGCTTTTAAATTTTTTTTTAATTTTAAAATGTTTTTATTATGATCATTTATTATTTATACATTCAGTCGTCACACATCATAGATTATAAAGAGATTTTACCCAACATGATATACACCACACACCAGTCTAGTTGATAATACTATACATGACACTAACAGGAAACAAACCATATCTGTGTCCCACAAATGTCTTATTTCTCCATTTTTTCCCAATTTTCCCTTTCTGCACTCTTTCTCTCTCACTCGCCTTCCACTTTGTCCCCAGTGTCCATAACAATTTTCAATACTTTTAATCCTCCAGTCTTTCAGTCTCTACCATAGAGTGTAGACAGTTGGAATGTGTTAAGTGGAGACATACAGTGTCTCTCTTTCATAGCCTGACTTGCTTTGCTCAGCAACAAATCTTCCATATTTGTCCACTTTCTATCAAATGCCGGGGTCTTTTTTTTTTATAGCTGAACAATATTCCATGGAATATATGTGCCACACTTTTTCAATCCATTCATATCTTTGTGGACATTTGGGTTGGTTCCATGTCTTAGCAATTGTGAATAATGTTGTAATAAATACAGTTGTGCAAGTGCTTTTCCAACTGAGCGTTCTTCTTACCTTTGGTTAGATACCCAGGTGTGGGATTACTGGATCATATGGTAGTTTTATTTGAAGGTCTTTGAGGAACCTCCATATTGTTCTCCATAGTGGCTGGACCAATTTACATTCCCATCAACAATGTAGGAGAGTTCCTCTTTCACCGCATCTCCTCCAGCACTTAACATTTTTTGTTTTTTAAATCTTTGCCATTCTGACTGGGATTAGGTGGTATCTCATTGCGGTCTTGATCTGCATCTCCTTTAAGATGAGGGATGTTGAGCATTTTTTTATATGATTTTTGGGTGTCCATATGTCTTCCTTAGAGAGTTGTTTATTCAGCTAATTTCTCCATCTTTTAATTGGGTTCATCATTTTCTTCCGGATAAGCTGCTTGAGTTCCCTGTGTATTCTGGTTATCAGTCCCTTATTTGAGGCACAGTTAACAAACATTCTCTCTCATTTCAAGGGTTGTTGATTCACACAAATTATGGTGTCCTTAACTGTGCAGAAACTTCTGAATTTGATGTAATCTCACCTGTCTATTTTGTGGATTATTGCCTGTGCTTTGAGGTCTTAAGAAATCTTTGCCTACCTCAATGTCTTCCAGAGTTTTCCACCAGTAGTTTTATAGTTTGCTGTCTTAGATTTAGATCTTTGGTCCACTTTGAGTTAATTTTTTGTTAATGGTGACATATATGTGTTCAGATTCATCTTTCTTCAGGTGGATACCCAGTTTTCCCAGTACCATTTGCTAAAGAGGTTTTCCTTTTCCTACTGGATTGATCGGTATTGTCAAAGATCATTTGGCTGTACATTTTTGGGTTTGCTTCTGGGGTCTCTACTCTGTTCCATTGATCTGCATGTCTGTTTTTGTGCCAATACCATGCTGTTTTGATTATCACAGCTTTGTAATATATTTTGGGGTCAGAAAGTGAGATGTCATCCACTCCACTTTTCTTGTGCAGGATGGCTTTGACAATATAGGGTCTTTTAAGATTCCAGACAAATTGTATGATTGTCTTTTCTAGATCTGTGAAGAATGACTCTTGTAATTTTATAGGGATTGCATTAAGTATGTAGATTAATTTGGGTAGCATTGCCATTTTGATTATATTAATTATGCCAATCCAGGAACATGGGATGTCCTCCCACTTTTTTGTGTCCTTTTTGATTTCTTTCTTTCTTTTTTTTTTTTTTTTGAGAGGTTTTTTGCTATAGGACGCGTGCGCTCGCCAGACAGACAGAGAGAGACAGAGAGATAGAAAGCTAGAAATCACCCCCCAGGGGGGATGGCCACGCCGCAATCCCTTCTCCTCCATTCTCCTCTCAGGATCTTGGGCACGCACGCACACGTGCCTGGCGTGAGTTTAAGCCACTGGGTCCGGGACTCGAACTGCAGTCGACTATGTGGGAGTCCAGCGACATAGCCATTACGCTAACTGCTGGTCCCTTGATTTCTTTTTTAAAGATTTGAATAATTTTCCTTACAGAGGTCCTTGACTTCCTTGGTTAGTTTTATTCCTAGGTATCTTATACTTTTTTGTGGCTATGGTAAATGGGAGTACTTTCTTCATTTCTGTCTTTGCTTGTTGTTTGTATATAGAAATACTATAGATTTTCGTAAGTTAATTTTGTATGCTGCCACTTTACTGTATGCATTTATTACTTTGACAAGTTTTTTTTGTGGATACTATTTTGTCTTCTATGTATACAATCATGTTATCTGCAAACAGAGATAATTTCAACTCTTTTTCCTCTACTAGAATGCCTTTTTTTTCATTTTCTTGTCTTATCACATTGGCTAGGACTTCCAATATTATTTTGAATAGGAATGGAGAGAATGGGCAGCCTTGTCTTGTACCAGTTTTTAGTGGAAGGGGTTTCAAGTTCTCCCCATTCAGTATGTTAGCTATAGGTTTTTCATAGATGGCTTTTATTATGCTGAAAAATGATCCTTCTATGCCAAATTTCCTGAGAGTCTTAATCATAAAGGAATGTTGTATTTCATAAAATGCCTTTTCCACATCAGTTGAAATGATCATATGGTTTTTATCTTTCTTTCTGTTAATATGGTGCATTACATTTATGGTTTTGTGTATGTTGAACCACTCTTGTATCCCTGGAAAAAAAGCCTACCTGGTCATCCTGAATAATATTTTTTATATGTTGTTGAATATGGTTAGCAAAGATCTTACTGAGAATTTTTGCATCTATAGTCATCAGAGATATAGGTCTATAGTTTTCCTTTTTTTGTCATATCTTTTATCCATTTTGGTAATGAGGGTGATGGAGGCTTCATAGAATGAATTTGGAAGGATTCTTTCCTTCTGGATCTCTAGAAACAGTTTGAGTAGAACGGGAGTTACCTCTTCTTTAAAAGTTTTGTAAAATTCAACAGTGAAGTCATTAGGGCTTGGACTTTTCTTTATTGGGAGGTTATTTATTACTGATTCAATCTCATTGCTAGTTACAGGTCTATTCAGGATTCCTATGTCCTCCTGAGTCAATCTTGGTAGATTATGTGTCCAGGAATTTGTCCATCTCGTCCAGGTTTTTTTCTTTGTTGGCGTATAATTTCTTCTTTGTTGGCTCATAGTATCCTCTAATGATGTTTTGTATTTCTATTATGTCTGTTGTAATGTTGCTTGATTCATCGTGAATTTGATTTATCTGGTTCCTTTCTCTCTTCTTAATTATTCTAGCTAATGGTGTATCATTCTTCTCTTTTCAAACAACTAGTTTTTTGTTTTATTTATTTCCTGTATAGTTTGTTTATTCTCTACTTCATTTTTTCCTGCTCTAATCTTTATCATATTGTTTCTCCTGATATTTTTTGTGGTTGTTTTTCCAATTTTCTGAGGCATGATGTTGGGTTGTCCTTTTGCCACCTTTCCGCCTTTTTCTTATTCACACTAATTGCTATGAACTTCCCTCTTATGACTGCTTTTGGAGTGTCCCATAAATTATGGAAGCTTGTGGACTCATTATCATTGGTTTCCATGAATCTTTTGATTTCAGTCTTAATCTCTTCAGTGGTCATGAAGTCATTCAAAAGTAGATTATGTAGTTTCAATGTATTTGTGTATTTTTTAGTTTTTTTTCCGAGATTAATATCAAGTTTAATTTCATCATAGTCAGAGAAAATGCTGGACATAGTGCCTATGCCTTTCAATCTGTAAAGGCTGATTTTGTACCCTATAATGTGGTCAGTCTTTGAGAAGGTACCATGTGGGGTTGAGAAAAATGTATATTTGTGGGGTTTTTATGGGTGGTGGAAAGTGCTATAGATGTCTGTCAAGTCCATCTGGTTTATGATGTCACTGAAGTCCTGAATCTCTTTCCTTATTTTTTCTCTCATTGATCTGTCTAAAGGAGATAATGCGGTGTTGAGATCTCCAACAATTATTATGCTACAGTCTATCTTTCCTTTTAGGTTTAGCAGTCTTCTCTTCAAATATTTGGGTGCTCCTGAGTCGAGTGCATAGATATTTATATGTATTATGTCTTCTTGATAAATTATCCCTTTTACTACTATACAATGCTCTTCTTTGTCTTTTCTGAAATCGGTATAGGGATTCTCACTCCTTTTTGGTTTCCATTTGCACGGAATAGCTTTTTCCAGTCCTTCACTTTTAACCTATGTTTGTCTTTATCTATAAGATGGGTTTCTTGTAGGCAGTAGATGGAGGGTTTTTGATTTTTAATTCAGTCAGTCTTGTCTCTTGATCAGAGAATTTAACCCATTAACATTCAACGTTATTATTGATATTTCCAGACTTGTTCCTACTAATTAGTTGGCCCTATTATTGATTGTTTTTGTTCTCGTATTGCTATCTGTCTCTCTTTAGTTTTTTTTTGTATCATACTCCTTTCAGAATTTCTTAAAGAGTTGGACTGGAGTTGGTAAATTCTTTCAGGTTTTGTTTATCTAAGAATGCTTTTTTCTTTTTTTCCCACATGAAGGAGAATCTCGCCAGGTATAGTATTGTTTGTTGAAATGTTTTTTCATTCATCACTTTGACTATATTTCCCCATTCTCTCCTTGCTTGCATAGTATCCAATGAGAGGTCCGGTGTTAGCCTGATGGGATAGTGACTTGACATTTCTCTCTTGCCAATATTAGTATCTTGTCTTTGTCTGTGGTTTTGGCAAATATGGCTATGATGTGCTGTGGAAAAGATCTTCTTGGGTTGATTCTGTTTGGGGTTCTTTGTATTTCTTGGGTCTGAATGCTTGAATGTCTCTCTAGACTTGGAAAGTTTTCTTCCAGGATTTCATGGAATAGATTATCAATGCCCTTTGTAGTGTTCCCTTGTTAGAGATGTATTACTTGATTCTCTCATTCTTGAGGCTCTTCTTGGAGTTTTAGTCATTTGGTAATATACTCACTTTTGGCTGATTTGTTGGAGAAGAATTCTGTAACTGTGCTCATGTGTTTCCCTTTGTTGTGAACTAATTCAGTGCTATTTTCTCCCTTCTGCTGTGTCCTCCAGTGTGGTAATCACAGGAGGAGTTTTGAACTTGGATTTATGAAGGGGAATTTTGCTCTTTTAACAAACAGCACAGTGAGGGGCAAAGAATTCTCTAAATAAATGTCACAATGTTCAGATGTTTAGCTACTATACACCTAGACTTCTCTAGGCAGTGGGAAAGGGCTGAGCAGTAAAATAAGAATGTAAAGTAAAAGAAAAAGAAAGTAGGAAACAAATAGGAAGAAAAAGTAAAGGAAAAAGGAGGAAAGAACTAGAACAAAAAGAAGAGAAAAAATGTCACAGAAAATAAAATTGAGTTAAAAATGGAAAGCTTAGGACTAGCAGGAGTTGTGGTTAAAGGTACTGGATTCCCACATGGCCAACTGCAGCTTGAGTCTCGGACCTGGTGGTTTTTTCACTTTGCCTTTCTTTCTCTCTGTCTCTGTTCAAATTATAAAATAATAAGAGCAAATGGAATTAAAAACTAACTAAATAAATCTCTAAAAAAATGGAAAACTCTACCACATGGGCAGCAGAGGCAGAGATAGAGATGCCTGCAAGGATTCTCTCCTAGGTGAGAGAAGAAGAGACAAATTAGCAAAAGAAAGGCACAAGGAAGGGGACAGAAAGCTGTTTTTTTAAAAGAGAAAAAAGTTAGAAAGGACAAAAGAGATCAAGAAGGAGAAAGAGACTTTGCTTACCTGATTAGCACTGTGATCTAGAAGGGGAAGCCCTGGCTGGGGCAGCTTCACAGCTGTGAAACTAAACCCAGAAAGGGTAGCAGAGGCCCTTGCTTTTTTTCTTTTTATTTCTTTAGCTAGGTTGTTCGTATTTTCATGTGGACGGAAGTTTGACTACTTTTCCTGTTTTTCCAAAATCTTTTCTTTTTGACAGAACATGATGAAGTTTTTATTTGAAATATCTTAAATCTGGAGACATAGTTGGGTGATGTTTACCATATTAATATTAAGTCTTTTATCCAAAGTTTTTCCATCTGAGTTGACAGCAACTGTATCTTTCCAGTGTGTCAGGCCCTAAACTTGGAATTATCATTGACTGACTTAGTAAATGCACAGTGGACCAAGAATCTAACTCTTCTCACCATTTCTACTGCCACCATTCTGGTCCACACCACCCCAGCACTTGTCCAGGTTACTGGTCTTCCTACTGCCTACTGCCTTCTCTTTCTTTCAGACTACACTTAACCAAACAGCCAGAGAAATCCTTTGAATTTGAGCAGTGCATGACTCCTTTCGCTCAAAACCTTCTATGGCTTCTGACTTCACCATGAGCTGGATTCCAACTCCTGACATCTGACACCTGTGGACGGAAGTTTGACTACTTTTCCTGTTTTTCCAAAATCTTTTCAAAAGGGACTGGGGAAGTCATGCCACAAACATTTAACACACCATTTATTTTCTATTAACAGAATTCTTCCTACCTTCTGTCCCTGGCATAGTATCTTTGAGATATATATTTCAACTGATTACAGTATATTCTTTTGCTTATTTCTTCCCAAGACACAGAACTTCCCTTTCCTTGAGATGTAGATTAAGCCTTTCTTTAACTAATCTCTTCCCAAAACACAGATCTTCCCTTCCAATCACCAACCTAAGAATTGTGGAACCCACCTATAACCTATAAGCCCCTGCTCCTACATGTCCCGCCTTTTTGGGCCAGATCAATGGAAAATCTTTTCACTAAATGTTGTCTGTCAATCTCAAAAACAAATAAAAGGAACCTCTGTACGTGATCACCCCGAGAAAGGCATGGGCCTAGGTCACTCATATCTGGCTTGGAAATAAACCACATTAATTATTAATTATTAATTTTACAGCTGGTTATTTTTCCATCGACACACCTTTACCTTTATGATCTCTCTTTGGTCTTGTCCGTCTTCATTCTGCTACAGCCACTCTGGTGTTTTTGCTGTTTCTTGAACATTTCAGGCATGAAGATCATTATGGTACTTGTTCCTTGTGCTGGAATTCTGTTCTTTCAGTCATTTGTGTGGCTAAGTCTCTTATTTCCTTCAAATTTTTGCTCAAATATCTTCTACAGTCTTCTTAGTCGATGCAGAACTCTGGAACTCCTCCCCATCACTCCTAGCACTCTAATCCTATTTGATGTTTTCTTTTTACTCATAGAACTTACAAACTTTCAGTAAACTCTTTACCTTACAAATAGTAAATATTTACATATGTTTATTACTTATTGTAAGTCCTATTTTGATAAAACGTAAGTTCTCACAAGAACAAGAACCTTTGTTTTGTTCACTAATATATTCTATGTGCCTAACACATAGTATATGCTCATTTGCTAGATTTGTGAATTAAAACCCTACTTAGAAAATCTTGCCTTTGTGAATCTCGCCAGTCACCCATGTCTCCCACAAGGTGGCAGTCTTTACCTTAAATACCGGTGCCTTTACTCAGATTTGATAATAGCTGAGATACCCTCCTATTTTATTTGAGCAAAGACAGCCTGACCTACAGGATTTGACAGCTAGAAAATTCATAGAATAGATGTAATTACCCCTGAGATCTAAGTGCTTTTAGGGAAGAGTATTTAGAATGTGAGAGCTTTCCCTGGAGAGTAGCATATTATAAAGGTAATGTTGCTTTATCGATGAGACTTTGATGTAAAGTTGTTATTTGTGGGGAGAATATAATTTTGAGTAGTGTGCCATTGCAGAGTTATGATGTTCAAAGTAGGCTGACTATATATAAACTGGATTTAAACGCCAAATACTGTGTGTCTATTTTTTTTACCTTCATATAAAAATTGAACCCTTTCTGCCCCATTCCTTCTTATATCCCAGCACCTGGGAGTAATTATGCCCTGTCTGGTCTTGAACTTGTCATGTGATCTAGGGAAATGGCAACTTCTGTCTAGGACTTAGGTTTTCATTTCTGTCAGAGACCACTGTGTTCTCAGGGTAAGTTCAGAATGTTGGACTTCCAGAAGGAGACATAATTGTTTAGCAGAAAGAAAGTCTGGCAGATTCTCGAACATTTAGTCTGAGCAACTTACAAAAAATAGGGGGAAAGTTTTGTTATGATTCCCATTATAATATATGTTTATAATAGAAAAATAGAAAATGTAAAGAAGAGGTGAAACACAAAGCCACTCCTCTTAGTCCTAGTAATTCACACCAGGCATGTATGTACATGTGTCCAAAATCCCAGGAAGAGAATGAAGAAGGGATTGCAGCATGACCATAACCCTTGGGGGGTGATTTTTCACTTTCCCTCTCACAGTCTCTCTCTGTCAAGTTTTTGTGCCCCATGGCAAAAACCTAAAAAAAAAAAAAAAAAAAAAAAGGAAAAGAAAGGAACAAAGGTAGAAACATAGGGACAGCTTCTCTCTTCATTTGCAAAGATACTTAAGAATGGGAACACTAGGGACTAGCAGATGGTGTAGCACTTACATTACTAGACTCCCACATGGCTGACCATGGTTTGAGTTCTGGATGTGGTGGCTTCAAAATCATCCTGGGCACATGTAAATGTATGCCTAAGGTCCCAGTAGGAGAATGGAGAAGAGATTGTGGCGTGGCCACCCCCCAGGGGTGATGTCTCACTTTTCTTCTCACTGTGTTTGTCTTTCTCCTCAGTCCCTCCTACCCTCCCCACCAAGCACATGTGCCCTAAGAAAAAAAAAGAAAAGAAAAGGAAAGAAAAGAAAAAAAATTGAACAGGAACCTTTATACTAGAAAAGCTTGAATTTCCTTCAAAACATCACATGATCAGAAGTACACATGAGGGACTGTTGCAGAAAATAGTTGCCACGGGCCCCAGCAGAGGCAGTAACCATGGGGCCCATGTCCAGAGGCCATTCCAACCTGCCCAGGAGTAAGCTGTAGCTTGTTGCTATTTGTAGACTAAATAAGCTGCTTGGCCATGTCTCAGAACATACCTGATTTGTTGGCATAGAAGCAACATTCCTCTCCTAGAAATAAACAGAGTCCACCCTTTTTGGCAATAGGAGATCTATTCCTCTCCAGTTCTGTAGGACCACTTCAGGTAAGGAGTCTAGTTACACTTGTATAGTCTCAATAATATTTGCTACCTGTTTGAATTTATCTGCCAGAGCAGTGGACAGCTGCTGGTAGTAAGCAGTGGAGGAGGCCATCCCTCCAGTCCCAGTCCCTATGTCAGCAGCAATCCCCAGCCCCACTAGGAGGAGAAGAACTGTATCATCCTCCAAACTCTAGTATGTACTACCAGAGGGACATCGACAGTCTCATTTCCCTGTAGAACGTCTACTTACGGCGTGAGAATTGCCCAGATATAAGTCCCAGAGCAGTTTGCTGGAAGGCACTGGTAAACCCCCTCCCCTTTCCACCCCCAGAGAGGACCAGTCTGGCTCCTTGGCAATAAGCAATCCGATACAGAACCTCCACCAGACTGAACGTGTAGAGAGGAAAGGGGTCACTCAGTGCCAATTTTGCCATTTAGCCTTCACAGAACTACCATGGAAATGCAGTTAAACAGACTCAATCATGCTATGTAGTGAGAAGCCATGGAGCCAAAAAAACACATTCGCTCATCACACTCACACTTATTCAGAGGTTATATATTCCCTCCCCACACCGGCCATACACCAGATGAGCCCTGACTGCTGGTTCTGTGACTGAAGGAGAGTGTATGGGTCTCCTCTTCTACTCAATTTGAATAGGTTTCTCTAGGGCTCTACAGATCCCTGGTGGCTTACCAGATTACCAGAGTTGACCAAGGTTGATGCATCAGGTTCTAGGAGTTGGTCCTTCTCTCCAATTGGAGTCTGATGATTCAGAAATGCTTGGGGTGGGCATCCTGGCTGAGGGATCCCATCAAATGAGATGGGGGCATGCCTCTCTCTCCACACTGCAGTGCTCATCCTGGGGGGGAATGCCCTGGGATCGGTGGCTCAAAGGGCCAGTCTGATTTTGTTTCCCAGCCAATGCACCAAAATGTTGCAGAAAACCAGACACTGAGGAATGGAAAGCAGCACTGTTTGCTATGTTGGCGGGCATGGAGGAGTTAACACTGAGTCTCCGGCCCCCACTTGGACCTGGTCTTTTATGGGGGAATTGGGGAAGGGGCTTAGAACCCACCCTATGCAGTGTCAAAGGGAGGAGGCAGAGAAGCAGGAATTATAATCTATTCAAGATACTAATCTATTCAAGGTTTTCAGGTTACCCTGTAGCTCTGGGGAGGGGCAATAAGTTTGTCGGAGAACAGAAACTTCAGGTACCTGTCAGCCTTGAGTTATTCATGAATTCAGGGTCCTTCCATATCAGGACTAGGCCTACTCTTATTGGTAGTAAGAGTGAGGGAAGAGTGTTCACCATGGAGTGTGCACACCAGAAGGAAACAAAATTTATTTTGGACAGACATTTGCTAAGGATACCCAGGGTTTAAGATCTTATGTTAGAGGTGCCAATGGAAATAACCAACTCTGTAGAAGTAATAATTAATGTGGTTTATTACTAAGTATGAAATTGAGTGATTTAACCAGACAAAAATAAATGTGTTTCTTAGGGTGCTGAGATATGGTGGTTTCTTTTATAGCTTTGAGAGCAGGAGCATTTTCAATCAGCAAAATAAGTCCTTTGCATTGGTCTGACCCAAAAATGTGGGATATCTGGAAGTGGAGACTTGTAAGTTTTCAGTGAGTTTGAAATTTTTAGGTTGGTGATTGAAAAAGGTCTGTGTCTTCGGGAAAGACCATTAAAAGAATGTCTGGGATTTACTTTTAACAGAGATAGGAATGCTTACTCTACATTAATGTTTATAGGCATGACTCCCTCTAGGGCTTCTAGAAAGGATTTTGGAAATAGGAAAAAGTAGTCAGAATTCTGTCCTCAGTGGAAATATACTTCACAGTTCAAATCTGTGTGTTCATTTGTACCAGCCCTGCCTTTATCTCCTGTGTCCATCACAATAACTGAGTTCTGTGGCTCTGGAGAAGAACTATTTAATAAAAACTTTTTTCTCTTTAAAATCTTGAAGGGAGGGACGTGTCCTTTGTTATTAGAAGTGGTGTTGTCATGGCCTTATGGGAGGCTATCTGATGAAGTTGTACAGAATGTGGGTGCTGGACTTGGGCAGTACAAGGTATAATTCTAGCTGTGATATCCTGGTTGTGGAATCTTGGGCAAGTTCTTTGGTCTTCTGAGTTTGTAAGTGAAATGGAAATAATGATATTAGGTTTGTGTGAACATAGAGCCAATGAGATGCTTGTGAGAAGAAAGCCCTCAGCAAATGTTAACTGTGATAGTTGTTAAAATCATTGTGATGCTTAGTTTCTGTTGATTATTGGCTAACTAGCCCTAAGCAAGTGAAAATAAAGTAAGGAAAGAAAAAGTAGGCAGAAGGGGTGATGGGAATCAGGAGATATTTGCAAGTCTAGTTCTGACTGAGTTTAAGTGCTCAGTAGACTCTGTAGAATGACTGATTGCCTAAAATTTAAGAGTGACCTTTGGACTAGTCACGCTCGCTTTTTGAACTTCCTGTTTCTCATTTGTGAAATGAAAGAGTTGTTTTTTAATTAATTTATTTTTCATTTCACTTCCTTTTATACATTCAATCACATTATTATTTGTCTTACAAAATGGATATTTCAACAGGTGTAAATAAAAGAGTTTAATTAGATCACTTGTTCTCCCCTGTAGTTGACAGTTAAAATCATTTGGGAGAGCTTTTTAAAGGTTCTCTGCCTTTTCTCTTTGCTGTCTTAATCATTCATATTTTATAAATGTTTAAGCCTTTGAGGACCTACTTTGCATATCAACCTACATACCTAAAGTGGTATTGAACTTTTTAATAAAGACCTCTAAATTTGGAGTTTATTTTGTTCAAAACCAGGTATTACCTTAGTAGTACCCTTATATTTTTAACAGACATTTATTCTGTTGATGTATAACTTTTTAATCTCTTTGAATAATTTGTTGTTGTTAGATTTTTGCTATAGGGTATGTGCACTTGCCAGAGAGATATAGAGAAAGGAGGGAAAGTGAGAAATCAACCCCCCCCATCCCCCAGGGATGGCCACACCAAAATCCCAACTCTTTCATCTCCGGAATTTTGGGCATGCATGCACATGCTCCCAAAAGTCAGTTTTAAGCCACTGATGCAGGAATACAGGGGTACAGAGGTGATCACGCCCAGCACTCAAAGCAGGACATGGGTTCTTGTTTCACTCTCATAAATAATTAGAGACACAGACACATAGAAAGGGTGTAGCAATGCAGGGGGTTTGTTAAAAAAGAGGAGAGAAGAAAGAGAGCTCTCAAGGGAGAAAGGGTCCTGGAAAGTGGGTTCTGAGGAGGAACTGGGGTGAGAGTTTTTTAACTGGGTAAGAGGGGCCTTGTTCAGGCTTGTTTTCAAGTGGGGCTTGCTCATGCATTTCTCTCATGATGGGAGGGGCTCATACTGGATGGGTCCGGTTATTTTCCTAATTTTGGAGTGGATATGATGGCCAGGAGATCTTTGTCTAGAAGTTTTGGGCCATGAATTCTTTTAAGATTTACATGTCTAAGGGCAAAGCAATATAGTAATTAAGAGGAGAGGATTTGTCAGAAGCCACACATCACAGTGGATCTCTTCTGGGAGAATGGGCCCTGCCATATCTACTTGTAAACGGGGTCTAACTCCTATCTCACTCCTGGGTCTGAAACTCAAACTGTGATTGGCCATGTGGGAGTCCAGAGACTTAATCACCACACCACTTGTTGGCCCTGAATGATTTTCTTTTTATTGAAATGAAATGGTTATCATTGTTTTCTTTAATTTTTTTTATTATTTGTTTTAATTTAATTAATTAATTAATTATATTTGAAGACGAGAGTGAGAGAGTAGGCTGCCAGGTCTGGGACTCAAACTGTGGTCAGCCATGTGGGAGTCCAGCATTTTAATCACTGTGTCACCTACTGGCCCTGTTATTGTTTTCTATGATGCTTTTATTTGATTTAAAAAATTTTTTTTAAAAGAAGTTTTGCCTTAGGGCAAGGATAGTGGGTGGGGGTAGACATAGACAGTGAGAGGGAAAGTGAGAAATCACTCCCCCCCCCCCAGGGGGATTGGCCATGCCACAATCTTCCATTGCAGAGACTCCATTCTCCTTCTGGAATCTTGGGCACACATGCACGCACACATACCTAGTGTGAGTTTCAGGCCACAGGATCCAGGACTTGAATCACGGTCAACCATCTGGGAGTCCAACAATGAATCATTATACCATCTGCTGACCCCAATTTTTAAAAATGTTATATTTATTTTCTTTTGATTTTTTTGTAATTTCCATTTTTCAGTTGTTTAGTGTAATTTTATTTAGCTGGTTATTTAAATCAGATTAGAATAGTTTTTTTGAAAGTCCAGGTTCTGCCCCTTTTTACCCATTCTGACTTGGGTGGTTTGGAGCCCAGCACTGTATTTTTTCCAAAGTCTTCCTGAAGGGGCATAATCAGTACCTCCCAGTTATTTTAGGCATTTGATGGGAAGGGTATATTCAAGACTCCCCAGATGCCTCAGGCATTTTCTTTTTTTAGGGATCAATCCTTGGATGTTTCTCTTACTTTGGGCTCTGATAGAGGAAAGGCAGGGTCTCCGGACAGTCTTGAGCACCCTTGGCAGGCAGAGAGAAAGGTCTAAAGGGTCAAACCCAGTCTGGCCAGTCATGGTGAAAGGGGACATGCCCCAGGAGGGAATTCCTTGAGTTAGAGGAATATTTTACCTGGAAGGGACGGAAAAGGGGCTGCTTGATCTTACTGCAAATGGCTGATTCACCCAGAGATAACAACTGACCACCTTAATCACCCAGCCCTAAATCCCTTTTCTTTAAAAATCTCCAACTGAGGGCCTGCAGGTGGAGTGGTGGTTAAAGGTGCTGGATTCCCACATAACTGGCCATGGTTTGAGTCCCAGACCTGGTGGCTTACTTTTTGGTTTCCCTTTCTCTCTCTGGTCAAATTAAAAAATAATAATAACAAATGGAGGGGTCAGCAGATGGCATGGTGGTTAAAGGTGCTGGACTCCCACATGACCGACTGCAGTTTGAGTCCTGGACCTGGCTGCTTGCTTTCTCACTTTATTTCTTTCCTCTCTCTCTCTCTCTGTCCCTTTCTGGTCAAATTAAAACAAACAGATAAATAAATAAAGTTAAATAAAATAATTCTTAAAAAAATAACAAATTAAATAAAATAAATAAACAAACATTAAAAAAAAAAATCCCCAGCTGAGGCCAGCAAATGACATAGTAGTTAAGGTGCTGGACTCCCACATGACCAACCATAGTTCAAGGCCTGGATCTGGAGACTTGAAAATCACACTGGGAAGGTGTGCATGTATGTCCAAAATCCTAGGAAGAGAATGGATAAAAAGGGATTGCAGTGTGGCCATCCCCCAGGGGGTGATTTCTCACATTCTGTCTTGCTGTCTTTCTGTCATTCTTAGGTGAGTGCATGCGCCCTATAGCAAAAACCTAAAAAAGAAAAACAAAACAAAACACACATTGGTGGTGTTATAGAAAACAGACCACTGAGAAACCAAGTGCCACTCAGAGAGTAGCACTCAGGTTTGTTACTCGGGTGGTCCCAGAAGGGCTCGTATTCCAAAGTCTGGGCCCCAACTTGGGGAAGTTACAAGGGTTAGTCTGGGTCACAGATGTTGCAAACAAAGGAAACTGGAAAAGTCACAAAAACAGCTGCAAGATAGTTGTAATACAGCTTGTAATATGTCCCAGCAGGCAATTTACAAAGGTGGAACAGAAACACTTCCTGTTTGCAAGCAGCTTTCAGCAAACAGGATCCATATTACTCCCCTTTTGATGCCCTGAGTTTTCCTTAGGACATCCTAGCATGGCCTTTCAGCCTTTTCTTTCTTTTAGCAGAGCCGCCGTTCTTTTCCATTTTCATTGGCCAAGGTGGTAGTGGCCAAGTCTACAGCAGGGATTGTTACAACTTATTTGGGGAGATTTAGAATAGTTCATGTGTGGTCTCAGATAGGTGTTTCCTTGATTTTTTTGCTGTGCATAGATCGGTGAGTCTCTAGAGTGACCAAAGCAGGGCCATAGATTCCTCACGCTTCTGCGGTGTACTGACTAGTCTAGGTTACTTTATGGTACAAATTCTTTCATATGGCTTCTCTAATCCTCTCTGCCAGGCAGAACTGTTAATGGTGCCAGGCCATCTTTCTAAGAGCTTCTGATGGCTTACTTGAGATCTACTTTAGTTCTATAGTTTTCCTGTTTAATCTTCAGGTATGACATTCCAGTCAAAGCCCTGTCCAATAAGGTGTATTTCCAATTTCTGATTCAAGGCAACAGGTATTATTGAACTTATACAAATAACCATTATGTCACAAAATAAAAATACTCCCAAATATTTTTCAATTCCAGAGTGGTCAGGAAGGGAAAAAATTTTGTTTCCATTTAAAGAAACAAACAAATAAGGAGAAAAAATTTTTTTAACAAATTTCAAAAGAAAGCAAAATCCTTAAATTGGAAAAACAAAGTATAGTAAAGGGAAAATCAGCAAAAGTCATAAATTTCTATTTCCCCAGTTCTGTCTTATGCAATTCATCTCTCTTCTGTTGAATTTTCAGTATGACTGTGATCCGATCTTTCCATTTAAATCCTGAAAGTTAACATTCAACGTTATTATTGATATTTCTTGTCCTTAGCATTAAGTTGGTCATTTTCTTGGTTGCTTTTTGTTCTTTTATTTCTGTATGTGTGTCTTTAGTTTTCCTGGTATAGCACTCCTTTCGGAACTTCTTGAAGAGCTTGGTGTCAGTAAATTCTTTCATGTTTTGTTTATCTAAGAATGTTTTTATCTTTTCCTTCCATATGAAGGATAATCTCGTCAGGTATAGTATTCTTGGTTGAAACTATTTTTTATTTAACACTTTGACTATATTTTCCTATTCTTTTCTTGCTCACATTGTATCTGATGAGAAGTCTGATGTTAGTCTGGTGGGATAACCTTTATATGTAACATGACATTTCTCTCTTGCTAATTTTAATATCTTGTCTTTGTCTGTGGATTTTGCCAATTGGCTATGATATGCCTTGGGGAAGTTCTTTTTGGGTTGATTCTATTAGGGGTACTTTGTATTTCTTGGATCAGGATATTAAAATGGCTCTCTAGATTTGGAAAGTTTTCCTTTAGGATTTCATGGAATAGGCCATCAATGCCCTTATTAGTTTCTTCACCTTCTAGGATACTGATTATCTGGATGTTTGGGCACTTAATGGTATCTAGTATTTCTCATATAGTATTCCTATTTTGGGGGGTTACTTTCTCAATTCTTTGGTTGTTTTTTCTAGGTCTGAGGTTTTGCCTTCAATATCTGAGATTCAATCTTCTGCATAGACCAATCTGCTTTTAATACTTTCGAGGGACGTTTTGATTTCCTGTATTGCAGCCTTCATCTCTAATAGCTCCATTTGATTTTTTTATGGCGTATTTCCTCTTTCAGATCTTGTAAGAACTTCCTCAACTCCTGGAACTCATTCTATTTCCTCCTGCATCTTCTAGAGTTCATTGACTCTCAACTCTTGCATCTCATTTAGTTTTGTCACTATGAATATTCTCAATTTACTGTCAGACATTTCCACAAGTTCCACTGTACTGTCTATGAATGATGAAGGATTGTTCTTTTCACTTGGGGGAGAGATATTTTATTGGTTTCTCATATTTCATGTGCCTCTGTGGTGGTTTCCAGTCATTCTGTGACAAAATCTTCCTTCTACATATCTGAGTGTTTCTGGGGTCTAGAAGATGAGATTTAGAGCATAGCTTTAGTCACTTTGGTCCCTCTGTCTAGTCTATTTTTGCAGTCCAGGGTCTGGGTGGGTCCAGCAAGAGAGAGACAGCCCTCTTGACTCTAGTGTGATGGCTCCACGGGGTAATGCTTGTAACCTTAACAGCAGTAGGAGTGGTCAACACAACCATGTGAGGTCTCATTTAAACTCACTGGAGAGGTTCCTTTTTTTAAGACTTACTCACACTATATCCCTGGGCTGGTAGGGGTGTACCAAGTTTCAAAGGGAGAATGGAACCCTTTCCAGAATGTGTTGTGCTATATGTTGAAGGGCGCACCCCAGGGCTTGTAGATGGTGGGACTAGTTGAGCTCTCCTATCTGTTGAGAACCTCCTTTTACCTTAGAAATAGCAGGAGGAGGGCATCCAAACAAAATTTTAAAAGGAGTGTAGCCTGATTATCTAGGACTGCAATAGACCCAGAGAAGTGCTTAGAGTAATAAGTCCATCTAAGTCATCCCTGTCTCTTGGCATAACTTAGCCAAAGTGATTTTAAGGGTTTGGTTCATGTGCTCAACTCTCCATGAAATCTGGAGATGGTAGGCAGTGTGGAGTTTTCTTTTTATTCCCAAGGTCTTAGCCACTGTCTGGGTGATTTTGGAGACAAAAGCAGGCCCATTGTCTAATTTTACAGTCAATTGCAGCCTATACCAAGGGATAATTTCCTTGATTAATGCCTTGATTAACTCAAGGGCCTTTTTTGTTCTGGTGGGGAATGCCTCCACCCAGCTGGAATAGGTACAAACTAGTACCAGCAGATATCAGTGGCCTCAGCATGACTTGACCTCAGTAAAGTCCACTTTTAGGTCTTTATAAGGACAGGTTCCTATAGCCTGGACTCCCAGGGGCTGGTTTGGTTTTTGAAGGGCATTGTGAAGGTTACATATCTGCTACTGACATGGTCGCACAGGATATGGGTAACTTACTGAAGTACCAGCTTATGGGCCAAAATATATGGGAAAATAGTCGCCCATCTGGTAGTTGCCATTATCCTCTCTAGTCTTTGTTCCTCCTTCTGTTGTTCATCAATTTTTCTCCTTTGGTATACTGTGGATTATGGAGGAGTTCCGCAACAATATGACTCTGGTTGCTTGCATAGCAACAGGAAGGTTTCTTTCTTAATTTTTTACATCTTTCCCCTCATTGAAAGTAGCCCCTCCCTTTATATATGGCTCCATGTGCATGTCGGGTGGTGACAGAGTATTTAGAATCTATGTAGATGTTAGCCATCTTACTGATGGCATATTTAGGGCCTGGATGAGTGCCCACAGTCTAGCCATGTGGTAGGGGCTTTGTTTCTGCCACTTTGTCTTCTGTGGTCACTGCATACCTGGCTCTCTATTGTTCATCCTGTATGTAACTGCTGCCATCTGTGAAGAGTGTCAAATCTGGTCTTTTCATTCAAAGGCAAATGGGCTGGCTATTGGAAACCAGATGGAGACAGAAGAAGGCATCTTTGAGGTCTAAGAATGTGATCCAACTGGCTTCAGGTGACAGGAGGCTCAGGAGCATGTAGGGATTGGCACTGCAGAGTGGAGGGTTACAACAACACTCCTTATGGCACAGAGATCTTGCACTGGCTAGTAATCTCCTCTGGGCTTCCTAACTGGCAGTAATGGAGTGTTCCAAGGAGATTGACCTCCACCAGAATTCCAACTTCTTTGAGATGCTCAATGTGTCCTTGAATGCCCAAGTGTGTGTCTTGTTGTACCAAGTATTGCCTCTGCCTCACTGGGATGGCACCAGGTTTCAGGTTAATGACAATATTGGGCATGGTTTTTCCCCATTCCAGGGCTTACCTTCAACCCAGACTGTTGGGAATTTTTTTTTTAATGTGTTACTCATTTTTTAAAAATTTTATTTAAATTTATTTGTTTACGTTCATTCACTGTACATCATTACAACATACAAAATGAGATTTTCCATCCAGAGTACACTGTATATTGTCTCAATCAAGCACATCAACATACATGTTATTGTCAACAAATAATTTTCCATTTCTTGTTTCCTGTATGTTTTGCTTCCCTCCTCCCCATCCTTGATTACCTATCTCTTACCCTCAGCCATGTCTCACTATCTTCCCACACTGTCTCTGGTATCTATGTTTAC
>NW_006159608.1:736089-736656 GCF_000334495.1 Tupaia belangeri chinensis | reverse complement strand
GAATTACTAAAGATCTTAATTAATCTAAATATTTTCATAGCAAGCACAGCTGATACATACATTTTCATGAACACAAGTCTAACTTTAGGCATCCTATAAAGTAGCACCTAGCTGGGGCTTTTTTTTCTGAAACTTTTTTTAAACTTAATTTACATTCTTTACCTAAGCATCATCACAGCATACAAAATGTGATTTCTCATCTAGAATACACTGCATAGTGACTTAATCATGCATATTATTATCCAAAAATTTCTACCCCTCTTTCTGACCCTCTGTCCTTTCCCACTGTCCTGACCCGGGGGGACAGCCGAACAGGTTTCCTGAGTGAAGGAGTGAGAGCCGGGACAAGCAGCATAGTGTTACAACATGGAGACAACAGTGTACGTCCGTTTATTGTGGGCAGCACGGTACAGCACAGAGACGATGCAGTGTCGCGTCGTCTACTGTGAGCAGCACAGAGACGACGCGGTGTCACAACTCTTCAGGGTCGTCCAGAGACGATGTAGTGTTACAACTCTTCAGGGTCTCCCAGGTCGTCTGGAGACGATGCAGTGTCAGCTCTTCAGG
>NW_006159608.1:729077-735399 GCF_000334495.1 Tupaia belangeri chinensis | reverse complement strand
TATTCTTGGCTGAAATTGCTTTTCTCTTAACATTTTGAATATATTTTCCCATTCTTACCTTGCTCGCATCGTTTCCGATGAGAGATCTGCTGTTAGCCTGATGGGATGTCCTTTGTAAGTAACTTGATGTTTTTCTCTGGCCAATCTTAGTATCTTGTCTTTGTGTGTGGTTTTGGTCAACCTGGGTATAATGTGTCTTGGAGAAGATCTTGGGTTGATTCTATTTGGGGTCCTTTGTATTTCTTGGGACTGGATCTTTGAATGCCTCTCTAGGTTTGGAATGTTTTCTTGCAGGATTTCATGGAATAGATTATCAATGCCCTTATGGGTCTCTTCACCTTCTGGAATGCCAATTATCCGGATGTTTGGACGTTTGATGGTATCTAGTACTTCTCGCATATTATTCTCAAATTTTTGTGCCATTTTCTCAGTCTTCATGGTGGATTTTTCTAGGCCAGCAATTTTCTCTTCTGGTCTGAGATTCTATTTTCTGTATGATCTAATCTGCTTTGTATGATCTAATCTGCTTTTAATACTTTCAAGGGAGATTTTGACTTACTCTATTATAGACTTCATTTCTAACAGTTCCGTTTGACTCTTTTGTAAAGCGTGTAATTCCTCTTTTAGATCTTGCAAGAATTTCCTCACCTCCTGGAACTCGTCAACTTCTTTCTCCTTTCTCTTTAGCAGTTCATTGTCTCCTCTTCCATCTCAGTTAGCTTCGCCATTATGAATGTTCTGAATTCTTTATCAGACATTTCCATGATTTGCATTGAACTGCGGATGAAGAGGAGTTATTCTTTTGTCTTGGAGGAGAGGTATTTTCTTGCTTTCCCATATTTCTTGTGGTTCTGCGGTGATTTCTTGTCATCTGATGGATGGTGTGTTTCTTTGGAATTCTTGAAGTTCAATCGGAGTGTTCAGGAGTAAGCAAAAAGAGGTGATCGGGAATCTCTTTGTCGTTCATGCTAGCTTTGTTTGTTGTAGGCTGAATTATCATTTTTTCCTGTCCCCTGCAATGACTAGTTACCAGGAGCCATGAGGAATCTTGTTCTCACTGTTGGGAATTTCACCCATAGTTTCTGTGGGTTGATATGTTCCTTCTCAGAAGCAAAGAGGTGCCATTCATTCTCTCTTGGCACCATTACTGCCATTATCAGGTCTCCGCCATTTCCCAGAGTTAAGCTAGCCGATCCACCCAGAATGAAAGTGATGTAGGTTTCCATCTTGGCCAAGAGGACTCTCCCCAAGAGTGGAATGGGGCAGTCTGGCAGGTATAGGAATTCATGGGTCACTTGATGACCCTCAAGTTGACATGTCTGGTATTTGCAGAAAGGCTTGGTAGCCTGGGAGCCAGTATCTACTATAAATGTCATTGGTTGCCTCTCCCGCTTCATTTCAATTATGGGCTCCTGGGGACTTAAGAATAAGAGGCCCAGCCTATCTTAGTCTGTGTCTAACTCAGCTGATGTGGAGAGACCCTGAATTCATGAATAACTTAGGGCTGATAGTTGCTGGAGGTGTCTGCCCTCCAGCAAACTTGCTGCCCCTCCCCTGAGCTACAGGTTAACCTGAAACCTTGAATAGGTTAGACTTCCTCCTTCTCTGCCACTTCCATTTTAGGGCAGATTCTGACCCCCATCCCTATTTCTAACATTCTGAGCCTTCCCCTTCCCAAATCCCCCATAAAAGACTGTGTCTAACCCCCAGTTGGGCCAGAGATTCAGTGTTAACTGCTCTGGCTGTTTTCTGTGACCCAGACTATATACTCGCTGTAACTTCTGCAAGTTGCGGCCCACATTTGGAGAAAAAGCTCTGCTGGGATCCCCAGTGTTATAAACCCGAGTTATCCTACTCTCTGTGTGGTGCTTCATTTCTCAGGAATCTATTTTCAGCAACATTTCAAGGTCACCAGAGAAATGCAGATGAGGACCCACTCAGACTCTAGTCCAAAGGTCATAAAAACTGACCCGCACATTCACACAGTCACTCCAGAGTTAATCACAGTGTCCTCTTCCCTTTGAGAGGGTCCCTAACTAGTGGTCCTCCCTTAGGGAGAGGCCCCAACTGCTCTTTCCAACAAGAGAGCATCGCCACCTGAGCTGGTGGTTCTGGCTGGAGACCGTGCAGCAGCCTGAACCCTGAACTGGTGGTTCTGACAAGAGACCACAGGAGGCGATGGGGATCTCCTTCCACCCACACAGGGCGGGCCTGACTGGGTTCCCGGGTCCTGGGACCTTACCTTACCCAGAGGTTTCGGTCTGTGAATTGACTAGATGTCTTCAGCCTGTGAGTTGGTTCATCTCTCTATTGAGTCCAGTGGGGGGTCAGTTGCCTATGGCGCACCAGGGTCCCCAATGGAGGAGGATCCAAGAAAGGACTGGGTAATGCCACCTCATTTGCTTCTCGGGCACCTTTGTCCCTTTAGTCCCCCACCCCCACCCCCCGCACTGAATCAGGGAATCGGTGGCTCAAGAGGTCAGTGCAGTTGGTTCCCAGTCAGGGAACCAGAAGTGTTGCCGAAACAGGCCATCAAGAAACCAAGTGCCTCTGAGAGAATAGGAGAACTCGGGTTTATTACACCGGCAGTCCCAGAGTTGCTCATACTACAAATTCTGAGCCCTAGCTTGTGGACGTTACAGGGGCTATATAGTCTGATTCATGGATGTTACAAAGGAAACCTGAAAAGTCACAAAAACTTTTACATAAAACAGTTGTAATCCAGCTTGTCACATTTCCCAGCAAGCAATTTACAAAGGTGGAATAGAAACTCTTCTTGCTTACAAACAACTTTTAGCAAACAGGATCCATATTAGTGGAAGTATTTGCAAAGTATATATTTGAAAAAAATCTACTCAGAAAATATAAAGAATCTAAAAAATAACTCATAAAAAGTATACAAGAACTCCATTTTAAAAATTCCCCTCTCCCACCCTTCAAGACCAGTGCAACTCTCTGCATCTGCCCTTTTGCTCCCTTAGAAAGTGATTTCATAAACCGCTTCTATCCACTTACTCTCTGAGCCTATGAATTCTTTCACAACCCATAACACAGACCACCCTAATGAGGTAGGAGACAGAGGACCTAAAAATACACTTAGGGTATAGGCCCAAAATGGAATCATAAAATGGCTAAATTTTAAGATGAAAACGAAGTGTTGCTGACTAAAATCTGGCAGCCATTTCTGTGAATAATTGACAAAGAGGGAGAAGAGTTTAATTAGCTGCACTCAAACACAGGGAGTGGCCCAGAGCCAACAAGCTCATGACCAACTAACTCCCTGAACTGAAAGTTCCAGCATGTTATATACCATTGCACTTCTCACTATTCCATTATTTTCTATAACAAAAACTTAGCTAGTTCAGTGTTACTCTTAACCCTCATGATTTTCCCCAACTTGTTCTGTGCACCATTTCCTTTCACATGACATTTTTGAGACTGTTTTTGTTTTTTGGAGAGGTTTTTGTTTTGTTTTGTTTTTGTTCTTGTTTTTTTTTTTTTTTGCTATAGGGCATGTGCACTTGCCAGAGAGACAGAGACAGAGAGACAGAAAGCGAGAAATCATCCCCCAGGGGAATGGCCATGCTGCAATCCCTTCTCCTCCATTCTCCTCTCGGGATCTTGGGCATGCGTGAGTTTAAGCCAACGAATCTGGGACTTAAACTGCAATTGACTACATGGTAGTCCAGCAACATAGCCACCACGCTAACAGCTAGTCTCCAGACTGTATTTGTTTTTATGGTAACACTAAATCTGTTGACTCAGACTTGTGACATACATAGATAAAGGGAAGTTACAACATATTTTTAGAGCTAATTTTTTAAATTTTTATTTTATTTATTTTAATATATTCAATCACTATATATTGCTACAGCTTGTATAGTGAATTTACCCAACATAAATACACTTCACACCAATCCAGTTGAAGATATGTTATCATCAATAGATAATCATCCATTTGTGTGTCCCATAAATGTCTTGCTTCTCTATTATTGTCCTTGATTCCTCTCCTTACCCTCTCCTTCTCATACCCTCTTCCCAAACTGTCTCCAGAATCTGTAACCATTTTCCATGCTTCTATATCCTTTAATCTTTCAGTTTCAACCATAGAGTGAAGACAGTATATATTAAGTGGGGACATACAATGTCTCCTTTTCATAGCCTGCTTTGCTTCATTGAGCACTGTATCTTCCATATACGTCCACTTTCTATCAAATGCCAGGGTCTTGTTTTTTATTACTGAGCAGTATTCCATAGAGTCTATGTGCCACATCTTTTCAATCCATTAATTTTTTCATGGACTTTGGGATTGGTTCAATGTCTTAGCAATCGTTAATAATGCTGCAATAAACATAAATGTGCAAAATGCTCAGGAGTGGAATGTAATTCTATTTGTAGATTTTATTTTATTTTTAAAAGAATCACCTTATTGGGACCAGCAGTTAGCGTAATGGCTATGTCGCTGGACTCCCATGTAGTAAACCATGGTTCGAGTCCTGGACCCAGTGGCTTAAACTCACGCTGGGCACGTGTGCATGTATGCCCAAGATCTCAAGGGGAGAATGGAGGAGAAGGGACTGCAGTGTGGCCATCCCCTCTGGGGGGTGATTCCTCGCTTTTTGTCTCTCTGTCTCTCTCTGTCTTTCTGGTGAGCACACGTGCCCTATAGCGAAAACCTCTCCAAAAAAAGAAAAAAAGAATCACCTTATTTAACTTTATTTATTCATTTATTTATCTATTTATTTTTAATTTGACCAGAGAGGGACAGAGAGAGAGAAAGAGAGAGAGAGAAAGTGAGAAAGCAAACCACCAGATCCGGGACTCAAACTGCTGTTGGCCATGTGGGAGTACATCACCCCAACTACCATGCCACCTGCCAGCTACCTATTTGTAGATATTTGAGGAAGCTCAATATTCTCTGCCAGTGGCTGGACTAATTTATATTCCCACCAACAGTGTAGGGGAGAGTTCCCTTTTTACCTCAGCCTTGCCAGCACTTACCATTTTTTTTTTTTTAATCTTAGCTATTCTGACTGGAGTTAGGGATAGCTCGTTGTGGTTTTGATTTCATCTCCCTTATAATGAGGGATGCTGAACATTTTTTCATATGCCTTTTGGCTGTTCATGTGTCCTCCTTAGAGAGTTGTTTATTTAGCTCATTTCCAATCTTTTCATTGGGTTGATTTTTTTTTTCCAGTTAAACCACTTGAATTCCACGTGTATTCTGGTTAGTAGTCCCTTATCTGATGCATAGTTTACAAATATTTTTCCATTTCAACAGTTATTGATTCACAGTAATTACTGTGTTCTTTGCTGTGCAGAAGATTTTTAATCTGATGTAACCCCACTTGTCTATTTTTGGGATTATTGCCTGTGTTTTGGGGATCTCATTTAAGAAGTCTTTTCCTACTCCAATATCTCCCAGAGTTTCCCCACTCTTTTCCACTAGTAGTTTTATAGTTTGAGGTCTTAGGTTTAGATCTTTATCTACTTTTTATTGGATTTTTGTTAATGGTGAGAGAAAGGGGTCCAGATTCATCTTTCTGCAGGTGGATGTCCAGTTGTTCCAGCACCATTTGCTAAAAAGGCTTTCTTTTCCCCATTGGATTGGATTGTCAGAAATCATTTGGTTGGGGGTTGGCAGGTGGTGTGGTGGTTAAGGGCACTGGACTCCCACATGGCTGATTGTAATTTGAATCCCAGACCTGGTGGCTTGCTTTCTCACTTTCCCTCTCTCTCTCTCACTTTCTCTCTCACTCTGTCCTTCTCTGGTCAAATAAAATAAACAAATATATAAAGTTAAAGTTTATTTCTGGGATATTTATTCTGTTCCACATGTTTGTTTTTGTGCCAATACCATGCTGCTTTATCACAGCTTTGTAATATATTTGGGGGTCAAGGAGTGAGACCTCTTACTCCACTCTTCTTGCACAGGATTGCTTTGGCATACAGGGTCTTTTATGATTCCAGACAAATTCTATGATTGTCTTTTCAAGATCTGTGAAGAATATGTGTGGTAATTTTGTTGGGATTGCATTAAATATGTATTAATTTAGGTAGAATTGCCATTAGTAGAGGTCTTTGACTTCTTTAGATGGAATTATTCCTAGGTATCTTAAACGTTTTGTGGCTATGGTAAATGTGATTACATTCTTCAGCTCTATCTCCGTCTGCTTGTTGTTCGTATATAGAAATGCTATAGAATTTTGTATGTTGATTTTGTATCTTGACACTTTAGTGTATTCATTTATTACTTCCAGAAGTTTTTTGGGGAAACCTGTGGGTCTTCTATGTATACAATCATGTCATCTGCAAACCGAGA
>NW_006159608.1:722389-729009 GCF_000334495.1 Tupaia belangeri chinensis | reverse complement strand
TTGGCTGGCACTTCCAGTACTATATTGAAAAGGAGTGGAGAGAGTGGGTATCCTTGTCTTGTACCAATTTTTAGTGGAAAAGCTTTTAGGTTTTCCCCATTCAGTATAATGTTAGCTATAGAGTTTTCATAGATGACTTTTATTGTGTTGAGAAATGATCCTTCTATGCTGATTTTGATGAGAATCTTAATCATGAAGGGATGTTGTATTTTGTTGAATGCTTTTACTGCATCAATTGAAATGACTGTATTTTTAAAATCTTTCTTTCTGTTAATATGGTGTATTACGTTTATGGTTTTTGTGTATGTTGAACCACCCTCGTGTCCCTGGAATAAAGCCCATGTGGTCATGATAATATTGTTGGATATGATTTGCTAGTATCTTGGTGAGAATTTTTGTACCTATAATTATCAGAGATAGTCATCTGGAGTTTTCCTTTTTTGTCATGTCCTTATCTGCTTTGGTGATGAGAGTGATGGAGGCTTCATAAAATGAATTTGGGAGGGTTTCTTCCTTTTGGATCTTTAGAAATATATTGAGTAGGGGGCTGGCAGGTGGTGTGGTGGTTGAGGGCACTGGAGTCCTACATGGTCAACTGCGGTTTGAGTACCAGAGCTGGCAGTTTGCTGCTTTCTCTCTCTCTCTCTTGTCTCTCCTCTCTCTCTCTCCCTCTCTCTCTCCACCCCCTCCCTCCCTCTCTCTGTGATCAAATTACAATAAATGAATAAAGTTAAATAAAATAATTCTTTGAAAAAATAATTTGAGTAGAATGGAGGTTACCTCTTTTTTAAAATTTTTGTAGAATTCAGAAGTGAAGCCATCAGGACTTGGAGCTTTTCTTTGTTGGTAGGTTATTTATAACTGATTCTATCTCTTTGTTAAGGGTTTATTCAGGCTTTCTGTGTCCTTCTGATTCAATCTTGGTAGATTATTATATGGGTCCAGAAATTTGTCCATCTCATCCAGGTTTTCTTGTTTTCGGTGTATAGGCACTCATAGTATCTGTTAATGATGTTTTGTATTTCTATTATGTCTGGTGTAATATTGCCTGTTTCATTGTGTATTTGATTTATCTGGTTCCCTTCTTTCTCTTCTTAATTAGTCTAGCTAGTGATGTGTCAATCTTGTTTATCTTTTCAAAGAACTAGCTTTTGGTTTTATTTATTTTCTGTATTATAGTGCATTTATTCTCTACTTCATTTTCTTCATGTTCTAATCTTTATTATTTCTTTTCTCCTGGCATTTTTTTATTGTTGTTTTTCTAATTCCCTGAGGCATGATGTTAGGCTGTCCACTTGCTACCTCTCCATCCTTTTCTTATGTGCTCTTGTGCACT
Source organism: Tupaia belangeri chinensis (assembly GCF_000334495.1). Taxonomy (NCBI): domain Eukaryota; kingdom Metazoa; phylum Chordata; class Mammalia; order Scandentia; family Tupaiidae; genus Tupaia; species Tupaia belangeri. The sequence continues at coordinate 727,673 of NW_006159608.1, read as the reverse complement.
ACTTGCTATGAACTTCCCTCTTTTTTAATTTATTTTTTATTTTTTTGGAGATGTTTTTGCTATAGGACGCATGCGCTCGCCAGAAAGACAGAGAGAACAGAGAGATAGAAAGCAAGAAATCACCCCCCAGTGGGGATGGCCATGCCACAATCCCTTCTCCTCCATTCTCCTCTCGGGATCTTGGGGGCACACACACACACACATGTGCTTGGCGTGAGTTTAAGCCACCGGGTCTGGGACTCAAACTGTGGTCGACTACATGGGAGTCCAGCTACATAGCCATTATACTAACTGCTGGTCCCTGAACTTTCTTCTTATGACCGCTTTTGCTGTGTCCTGTAGATTATAGAAACTTGTGTACTCATTATCACTGGTTACCATGAATCTTTTGATTTCAGTCTGGGTTTCTTCGGTAGTTGTGAAATCATTCAGGAATAGGTTGTTTAATTTTCATATGTTTGTGTATTTTCAAGGATTTTTCCTGAAATTAATATCAAGTCTAATTTCATCATGGAGAAGATTCTGGATATAGTTTCCATGTCTTTGAATCTGTAAAGGCTTGTTTTGTGCTCTATCTTGTGGTCTTCGAAAAGGTTTCCATGGTGTTTGAGAAAAATGTTTATTTTGTGGGTTTTGAGTGAAAGATTCTATAGATGTCAAGTCCATTTGATTTATGGTATCATTTAGGTCCTGTAGGGTCTTATTTTTTGTCTAGATGATCTGTCTAAAGGAGATAATGGAATGTTGAGATTCCCAACAATTATTTTGATAGTCTATCTCTCTTTTTAGATCTAGCAGTCTTTCCTTCACTTATTTGGGTGCTCCTGAGTTGGGTGTATAGATAATTGTAAGTGTTCTATCCTCTTGTATTAGCCCTTTTACTACTATGTACTACTGTACTTTGTCTCTTCTTACAGTTTTTGTCTTAAAGCCTATTTTGTCTGAAATCAGTATCCGTACTCCAGCCCTTTTTTGGTTTCCATTTACATAGAATACCTTTTTCCAGTTCTTCATTTTTTGTCTCTGTATGTCTTTATTCATAACGTGCATTTCTTGTAGGTAACAGATAGGGGATTTCTGTTTTTTTTTTTTTTTTTCCCATTCAGCCAGCTTGTGTCTCTTGATTAGATAATTTAATCCATTAACATTCAATGTTATTATTGGTATGTCCAGACTTGTCCCTACCATATTTGCAAATACATTCTCCCACTCTGAGGGTTGTCTTCTCATTCTAATTATTGATTCTTTTGTTGTGCAGAAGCTTCTCAGCTTAATACAGTCTCATTTTTCTATTTTGGGAACTATTTCTGTGCTTTGGGGGGGTCTTCTTTAAGAAGTCTTTGCCTACTTCCACACGAGGTTTCAGCGTGATGCCCAAATCCAAGCACGATAAAGTTTCCTTAACCAAAACTGCCAAGAAAGGCTTGGAACTAAAACAGAACCTTATAGAAGAGCTTCAGAAATGTGTGGACACATACAAGTACCTCTTCACCTTCTCTGTGGCCAACATGAGGAACAGCAAGCTGAAGGACATCCGGAACACCAGGAAGCACAGTCAGATGTTCTTTGGGAAAAACAAGGTGATGATGGTGGTCTTGGGTCGAAGACCAGCTGACGAATACAGAGACAACCTGCACCAGGTCAGCAAGAAGCAGCGGGGTGAAGTCGGTGTCCTTTTCACCAACTGCACTAAGGAGGAGGTGAACGAGTGGTTCACGAAATATGCAGAAATGGACTATGCCCGAGCTGGGAACAAAGCAGCTTTCACTGTGAGCCTGGATCCAGAGCCCCTGGAGCAGTTCCCCCACTCCATGGAGCTGCAGCTGAGGCAGCTGGGCCTGCCCACCGCCCTCAGGAGAGGTGTGGTGACTCAGCTCTCAGACTACGACATGTGCAAGGAGGGCGGTGTGCAAGGAGGGCGACGTGCAAGGAGGGCGACGTGCTGACGCCGGAGCAGGCCCGGGTCCTGAAGCTTTTTGGGTACGAGATGGCCGAATTCAAAGTCATCATGAAGTACGTGTGGGATGCACAGTCAGAAAGGTTCCAGCAAGTGGGAGACGACATGCCAGAGAGTGCGTCAGAGTCGGCAGAAGAATCAGAGGATGATGACAACGACTGATGGGGACTCAGAGCTGGAGGCCTTCGGCATGTTCCGGGTCCCGAGTGGACCACGCAGCACTGCCCCCACCCTCTGGAGAGACGGCTGTTTACTTTGCTGCCAGTGAGACGGGAGCGTGATGGGCACTGACTGATTCTGTAGGGAATAAAACTGTCTGCAGGGTCTGCCTGTAGGCAGCCGGGACTTTCCTTAGGAAAAAGGGCCTTGGGGGTCGTGCTCCTCTGGGAAAACCCATTCTCTCTTCACCTGTGAGCCAGCCTCCAGCACTGGCCCCAGGACCACTGTGACAGTGCAGCTCTGCAGCTCTGCAGACCTCCGAGAGCACCCCAGAGCTGGGGCTCGTCCTCATGGCCTCGTGCCCATTGCTTGGAAGAGGATTTTTTGAGTTCTCCCTGTCTGCCTTTGCTAACCCCACACTCACTCACTCACTCTCTCTCTCATGCTCCCTCTCGCTCTCTCACTCACACACCGTGTCTCTCTCCATGCTCCACCCTTCCACATGAGGGCTGAGAGTCTGACAGGTGCCAGGAAAATAGGAGGAAGGCCGGCAGGTGGTGTGGTTAAGAGTGCTGGACTCCCACATGGCCAACCTTGGTTTGAGTTCCAGACCTGGTGGCTTGCTTTCTCAGTCCGCCCCCCCTTCTCTCTCTCTGTCTGTCTGGTCAAATTAAAATAAATAAAGTTAAACAAAATAATTAAAAAAAAAAAAAAGAAAGACAGGAGGCACCCGCTAGGACAGGGGAAGCCACTGCTGGAGTTGAGAGCAAGGATTCAGTGTTCCGTAGCATCCTGACTGTACTGGTAGGTTTTTGCCCAGATTCCTTTATTTGTAAGCATTTTGTGAAAATAGTAGAAAAGATTTAAAAAAAAAAAAAAAAAGAAGAAGAAGTCTTTGCCTACTTCAAGGTCTCCAAAAGTTTTCCCCCAGTAGTTTTATGTTTAAATCATCAGTCCATTTATTTAAAGAATTATTTTAACTTTATTTATTTATATATATATATACATATGTGTGTTTATTTGTGTGTGTGTGTGTGTGTGTATTTGACCAGAGAGGGGCAGAGTGAGAGAGAGGGAGGGGAAGTGAGAAAGCAAGCTTCTGGGCCCAGGGCTCAAACTGTGGTCAACTATGTGAGAGTCCAGCACCCTTAACCACCATGCCACCTGCTGGCCCTGATCCTCAATCCATTTTGAATTTTTGTTTGTGGTGAGAGATAAGGGTTTGAACTCATAAATTTTTAGTGTAGATTTTTTTGACTACTTAAGATACTGTTTTTTGAACTGGGGTTTACATTCTTTTTTAAAATTTAATTTATTATTTTTATTTTTAAATTTGCTCTAGGATACATGTGCTCACCACAGAGAGACAGACAGAGCAAAACAGAGAAAGGCGAGAAAAGCTAGCTACCAGGTCTGGGATTTGAATTGCAGTTTGCCATGTGGGAGTCCAGCACCTTAACCTTTATGCCACTTGCTGGCCCTGAACTAGGCTCTACATTCTTCAGAAGCATCAAAATAATTTTGGAAGCTTATCAGTTCTCTATGAGACTCAGTAGTTTTTGTAACTAAATAAAAAATACACTCACAAGCTTATCTGGTACTTTTAGATAGGTTCTCAGTTCATGTTAATGTCCTTTTCCAGATCTTTTACGATGGAAAATTCTCTTATTCTTACCTCTTTATCTGCCTCAAATCTTGCAGATGCTGCTAAGGAAGGAGGTAGTCAAGTTTTATAAGGGGGTTGAAATCTGGGATAAGAAGTTTCTGAGGCCACTACATTAATTAATGGAATTAAAATATGATCCCCTAAAGTGGAATAGAAGCCAAACACCTTTTCTCTAAGCTACCCAGAAGGGTGCCCCATAAATTTTGATTGACATTGAAATACATAATGTAATAACTCGTTTTTCTTAAATGTATAATTTATAGAGAAAGCCAGATGGATAATGGTTTTCTGGCACAGCTTTCAAAAGCAAGTGCGGGTAAAGGTGAAATGTCCTGATCAGAAATTGGAAAAAAACTCCTGTTGAACACTTCATATTTTATATATAATCCAGTGATTCTCAAACCTAACCTTATATCAGAATTGCCTGGAGGATTTATCAGAACACAGATTGAGCCCATCTCTACATTATCTAATTACATACAAAACAACTGTATTTGTAAATAAGGTCATGTTCTAAGGAACTGAGAATAGAAGTTCAACATACGTATTTTAGTGAGAGACTTCAACCCATAGCACCATCCTAGTGGGTATAAAGTAGTATCTCCTGGTTTTGATCTTTATTTCCCTAGTGATAAATGATGTTTAGAATCTGTATATGTGCTAATTGAACACTTCTATGTTTTATAGAAAAGTATGTATTTAAAGTCTTTATTCATTTATTAACTCAGTTATCTTTTTATTATTGAGTTATGAAATGTTTTTATTATTTTGGATGTAAGCCCTACATCAAAAATAATTTTTGCAAATATTTTTCATTCATTCTGTAAATTTTCTTTTAACTTTTTTCTTTTAATTTATTTTTTTACATTAATTGACTATACATCATTACAGTATACAAAATGAATGCTCCATCTAGAATACACTGTATATTGGCTCAATCAAGCACATCAACATACATGTTATCAACAAATAACTTTCCATTTCTTATGTCTTGTATATTTTCCTTTTCTTTTTATTTTTTTGCCATCCTTGATTCCCTATCCCTCACCCTCTGCTGTGTTCCACCCTCCTCCCACATTGTCTCTGGTATCCATGGTTGCTTTCTATGCCTCTCCCCCCATTTAATTGATTTGCTAATGAACTTAATTAGTCTAAATATTTCCAATAGCACATACAGCTGATATATACATATACATGAACCCAAGTCTGACTTTAGGCATAAACCTCAGTGAGTACAAGGAACATAATATAAAGTAGTACCTAGCTGGGGCTATATAGCTTACTGCAGTCATCAAATACACATTTTTAAAAATTTCGATAAGAACAATTTTAGTGGGTTTTTTCCTCCTGTAATTTTTTTTTAATAATTTACATTCATTCCCTGAGCATCGTGACAACATACTAAATGTGGTTTCCCATCTAGAATAAACTGCATAGTGGCTTAATCATGCATGTTATCATCAATAATATTCCATTTCTAGTTTCATATATATATATATATA
>NW_006159608.1:720937-721576 GCF_000334495.1 Tupaia belangeri chinensis | reverse complement strand
TTGTGTATTTTTCTAGGCCAGCCATTTTCTCTTCTACATTTGAGATTCTATTTTCTGTATGATCTAGTCTGCTTTTAGTACTTTCAAGGGAAAATTTGACTTCTTGTATTATATCCTTCATCTCTAACAGTTCCATCTGATTCTTTTGTAAAGTGTGAAATTCCTCTTTCAGATCTTGCATGAATTTTCTCACCTCCTAGAATTCTTCAACTCCTTTCTCCTTCCTCTTCAGCAGTTCCTTGTCTCTCTTCTCTTCCATCTCTGTAAGCTTTGCCATTATGAATGTTCTGAATTCTTTATCAGACATTTGCATGACTTCCATTGTACTGTGTGTGGAGGAAGAGGATTTATCCATTTCCCTTGGAGGAGATGTGTTTTCCTGCTTCCCCATATTTCTTGTGGTCCTGCAACGATTTCTAGTCATCTGGTAGATGGTTGGTTTCTTCCCAAACTTGGAAGTTCAATCACATGAGTTTTGTGTGCTGGAGGCTGAATTATCAGTGGAAAATCTTCATTTCTCTGTTTCCCCCAAAATGGCTAGTTCTCAGGAGCCATGAAGGTGTCTCTTCTTCTTTTCGCTATTTTTTTTTTGAGAGGTTTTCACTATAGGGTGCATGCGCTCGGCAGACCGACAGAGCG
>NW_006159608.1:719821-720884 GCF_000334495.1 Tupaia belangeri chinensis | reverse complement strand
GCTCGCCAGACAGACAGAGAGAGACATAGAGACAGAAAGCGAAAAATCACCCCCCAGAGGGGATGGTCATGCCGCAATCCCTTCACCTCCATTCTCCTCTCAGGATCTTGGGCACGCACGCACATGCGCCCGGCATGAGTTTTAAGCCACCGGGTCCGGGCCGCAAACCGCGGTCGACTATGTGGGAGTCCAGCAACATAGCCATTACGCTAACTGCGGGTTCCCCTGATGTGAGTTTTCAGCCACCGGGTCCGGGACTTGAAACACGGTCAACTACATGGGAGTCCAGCGACATAGCCATTACACTAACTGCTGGTTCCCTTCTTTTCACTTTTCTGATGGCATCATTTGAAGTATATGAGTTTTACATTTTCTTCTTTTAAAAAAGTACTTATTTATTTAATTTCCTTTGTTATTATTTTTTAATTTGACCAGAGAGAGAGAGACAGAGAGAAAGGGAAAGTGAGAAATCAAGCCACTAGGTCCAGGACTCAAACAATGGTTTGCAATGTGGGAATCTAGTGCCTTTAACCCCTATTTCACCTGCTGGCCCCTAAGTTTTACATTTTAAAAAATATATAGTTATTGGGGCCAGCAGGTGGTGTAGTGGTTAAGATGCTGGACTCCCACATGGTCAACCATGTTCGAGTCCAGGACCTGGTGGCTTGCTCTCTCATTCTCCCATTCTCTCTCTCTGTATTTCTCTGGTAAGTGCATGTGAACTATAGAAATTAAAATAAATAAATACATAAGATGAAATAAATAATTATTTAAAATATGTTTGTTTTTTTTAAATTTGCTATAAGGCATGTGAGAGAGGAGAGAGCCAGAGAGAGGAGAAGTGAGAAATCACCCCCCCAAGGGAAATGGTCATGCCACAATCCCTTCTTCTCCATTCTCCTCTAGGGATTTTGGGCATGCATGCATTTTTACCCAGTGTGTTTTTCAAGCTATCAGGTCTAGGACTCAAACCATGAAGTCATCCATGTGGGATCCAGCTACATTAACCTCGATGCCACATGCTAGTCCCTTTATTTGTAATTTGTTCAGTGTTCTTATTATG
>NW_006159608.1:682632-719790 GCF_000334495.1 Tupaia belangeri chinensis | reverse complement strand
AAAGAGTGTTAAGTTTAGTCTAATGGTTTTTTCATGTATATTGGGATGATCATAAGGATTTCGTCCCTTATTCTATTAATATGGCATATTTACTAGTCAAGGTTCTCTAGAGAAACATTACCAACAGATAAATATATATAAAAGAGCGGATTTGCTATAGGAATTACTACACATAGTCACAAGGCAGAGAAGTTCCACAATAGGTCATCTGTAAGCTGGTGGAACAGGTGGAAGACTCAAAATCAGAGAAACCAATAGTGTAGCTCTTAGTCCAAGGGCTGAGCACTCTCAGAAGGCCACTGGTATGAGTCAAGTGCCAAAAATTAAAGAATATGGAGTCTGGCCAGAGGAGTATGGGGGCTAAGAACCAATGGAAAAATAATGCAGCCAAGAGCCAAGCTGTGGAACAGGAATAAAGCAAGATGATGTCAGTCAGCAATGAGAGAACATTCACCATGCTTTGCAAGAAAGGGCAGAGAGGAAACAGAATCCACCACTTCCTGTTTACCCCTTCTGTGGTCCCAGTGGATTGGATGGTACCCACTCACATTAAAGGCAGTTCACAGACTCACTGTTGTCTGGAATTACTCTCACAAACATACCCAGAAATAATGCTTTACCATGTAGTCATCCCTCAGTCTAAGAATAACCACCACAGCATATTACATTGGTTGATTTCTATATGCATTCCTAGGATAAATTCCACTTGGTCATGGTATATAATTGTTTTTCTTTGTTACTGATTTTTTAAATTTTATTTTTAATTTTAGATTGACAGATTATACTTGTACATGTATATGGGGTATAAAATGATGTTATTATATATGAATACAATGTGAAATAATTAAATCAAGAGAATTATTGTTGATGAATTCTCTTTGCCGATATTTTATGAAGATTTTTGTGTCCATTTTCTTTTTTTAAGAATTATTTATTTTCTTTTCCTTCTTTCTTATTGTTTTTTAAATTTGACCACAGAGAGAAAGAGAGAGAGGAAAAGTGAGAAAATAAGCCATGAGGTCTAGGACTCAAACCATAATTGGCCATTTGGGAGTCTAGCACTTTAACCACTATACCACCTGCCAGTCCCTGTGTCTGTTTTCATAAGGTATTTAGTCTGTAGTTTTCTTTCTTTTTATGTTAGCTATAAGTTTTTAACAGATGTCTGACTTTGCTATCAGGGTAATACTATACTCATGAAATAAGTTAGGATGTATTCCCTTTTTTCTATATTTTGAAAGCATTTTAAAAGGATTAGTGTTAATTATTCTTCAAGTGTTAATAGAATTCATCATTAAGCTATTCAAGCCTGGTCTTTCTCTTGTGCTATTTTTTTTAAAGAATTATTTATTTATTATCATTATTTTTCAATTTTGACCAGAGAGAAACAGAGAGAGACAGCGAGAGAGAGAGTAAGCTGCCAGGTCTGGGACTCGAATCGTGTTCGGCCCTGTAGGAGTTTAGCACCTATAACCACCATGCCACCTGCCAGTCCCTGTGCTAATATTTTGAGTATTATTTTACTCTCTTATTTACTATAGGTTTCATTATTTATTGTTTTAAGTGCTGGACATGTGATCTTATCAGAGAGAGACACAGGGACAGAAGGAAAGAGGGAGAAAGTAGCCCTCAATGAGGTGTAGTCACTCTGCAATCCTTTCTTCTAGGATTTTGGATACACATGCAGACATGTCTGGTGTGTTTTTATTTTGATTTTTTCTTACTTTTGACAACTGTACATTTAATCATTGTACATCTTTACCGTATACAAACTTGTTTTTTCCAGCAAGAATACAGTGCTTATTGGTCAGCTCAGAGATATTACCATATACGTTATCATCAACAGATACCTTTACATTTCTGTGTCTGTTAAATGCTTTTCTTTTTTTCCCTTTATCCCTCACTCCCCACCCTCCATACTATCTATAGCATGCACAGTTATTCTCCCTGCCATTATACCCTACAATTTTCAGTTTCTGCCATAGAGTGCAGATATTTGGTATATATTAAGGGGGCATGCAATGCCTGTCTTTCATCTTTCTTGCTTTGCTTAACATTAAATCTTCCATATTAGTCCACTTTGTATCAAATGTCAGGGTCTCATTTTTTTCATAGCTGAGTAGTTTTCCACAGTGTATAAATGCCAAAAAATTTTAATATGTTCATTTGTTCTTAGATATGTCCATGTCAACCCAATTGTGAATAACAATGCAATAAACCTGGATGTGCAAGTGGTTTTCTGACTATGTTTTTCTGTCCTTTGTGTAGATACCCACGAGTGGAATTACACGATCATATGGTAGTTCTATTTGTAGATTTTTGAATTTTCATATTGTTTTCACAGTGGTTATACTAATTTGCATTTCCACCAACAGTGTAGAACGGTTTACTTTTCACTGTGGCATCACCAGCACTTATGATTCTTTATTATTATTATTTTAAAAGAATGATTTATTTATTTAACTTTATTTGTTATTATTATTCTCCAATTTGACTAGAGAAACAGAAAGAGAGAGAGAGAGAAAAGGAAAGTGAGAAAGCAAGCCGCCAGGTACAGGACTCAAACTGCAGTTAACCAGGTGGGAATCCAGTGTTCTCAACTGCCCACGCCACCTGCTGATCCCTCTTTATTATTATTATTATTATTATTATTTTATTTTTTTGAGAGGTTTTTGCTATAGGGCGCATGTGCTCGCCAAAAAGACAGAGAGAGACAGAGAGATAGAACGCGAGAAATACCCCCCCGGGGAGGATGGCCACGCCGCAATTCCTTCTCCTTCATTCTCCTCTTGGAATCTTGGGCACACACGCAGACGCGCCCAGTGTGAGTTTAAGCCACCGAGTCTGGAACTCGAACGACGGTCGCTTACATGGGAGTTCAGCAACATAGCCATTACACTAACTGCTGGTAGCTATTATTATTATTATTATTATTACTTTTGGAGAGCTTTTTGCTATAAGGTGTGTGCACTTGCCAGAGAGACAGAGAGAGACAGAGAGATAGAAAGCGAGAAATCACCCCACAGGGGGGAATGGCCATGCTGCAATCCCTTCTCCTCCATTCTCCCCTCGGCATCTTGGGACGCACCCGGCATGTTTAAGCCACCTCGTCTGGGACTCAAACCACGGTCGACTATGGGAGTTCAGCGATGTAACCATTACATCATCTGCCGGTCCCTGAAAATATTAAGACTTATTATTCTTTTTTAACCTTAGCCATTCTGATTGGATTGAGTGGTACCTCATTGTAGTTTTGATTTGCATTTCCCTTATGATAAGAGATGTTGAGCATTTTTCATATGCTTTCTGGCTGCTCTTATGTCTTCCTTGGAGAGTTATCTATTCAGCTTCTTTTCTCACCTTTTAATGGATTGATTATATTGGGGGGATAAACTGCTTCAGTTCTTTGTATATTCTGGTTATCAATCCCTTATCTGGGGCATAATTTGCAAATATAGTCTCCCATTCTGAGGGTTATCTCTTCACTGCAATTGTAGTTTCTTTTGCTGGGCAGAAATTTTTTAGTCTGATGTGATCCCACTTGTTTATTTTCAGGATTATTCTCTGGGTTTTGAGGAGGTCTTATTTAAGAAGTCTTGGGACCAGCAGTTAGCATAATGGCTCTCACCCTATAGAAAAAAAAAACTCTAAAAAAGTCTTTGCATACTCCATTGTCTCCAGAACTGCCCCTGTATTTTCTACCAGCAGTTTTATAGTTTGAGGTTTACGTTCAGATTTTTGATCCATTTTGAGTATTTATTATTTTTTTAATGGTGAGAGATAGCGGTCCAGTTTCATTTTTTTTGCAGGTGAGTTCCTAGTTTTTCCAGCACCATTTGCTGAAGAGATTTTCTTTTCCCTACTAGATTGTTTTATACCCTTTGTTAAAAATCAATTGGCTGGGGAACCAGCAGTTAGCGTAATGGCTATGTCGCTGGACTCCCACGTAGTCGACCACGGTTCGCATCCTGGACCTGGTGGCTTAAAACTCACGCCGGGCGCGTGTGCGTGTGTGCCCAAGATTCCGAGAGGAGAATGGAGGAGAAGGGATTGCGGCGTGACCATCCCCCCTGGGGGGTGATTTCTCGCTTTCTGTCTCTATGTCTCTCTCTGTCTGTCTGGCGAGTGCATGCGCCCTATAGCAAAAAAACCTCTCAAAAAAAAAAAAAAGTCAGTTGACTGAAGGCCAGCAGGTGGCATGGTGGCTAAGGGTATTCAACTCCCACATGACTGACCATGGTTCAAGTCCCTGACCTGGCAGCTTGGTTTCTCACTTTCCCTCTCTCTCTCTCACTCTGTTCTTCTCTGGTCAAATAGAAATAAATAAATAAAGTGAAATAAATTAATTATTTAAAAAATCAATTTGCTATATGTTTTGGCATTTATTTCTGGGCTCTATTCTGTTCCATTGGTCTATATGCCTGTTTTTGTGCCAGTACCATGCTATTTGGATTATCACAAAATAACGGGTTGGGAAATGAAATGCCTCCTACTTTATTCTTTTTATACAGGATTGCTTCAGTGGTACAGGGCCTAGCATTTTTTTTTTCCGGAGAGGTTTTTGCTATAGGGCATGTGCACTCGCCAGCCAGACAGAGAGAGACAGAGAGACAGAAAGCGAGAAATCACCTGCCCCCCCAAGGGGGGATGGCCACACCGCAATCCCTTCTCCTCCATTCTCCTCTCAGGATCTTGGGCACGCACGCACACACGCCCGGTGTGAGTTTAAGGCACCAGGTCTGGGACTCAAACCATGGTTGACTACGTGGGAATCCAGTGACATAGCCATTACACTAACTGCTGGTCCCCTAGCATATTTTTAAAGCTGCTGGATCAGGGACTTGGGCTGTACTCAACCATGTATATCCAACTCCCTGAACCACTATACTACGTGGTCAGCCCAATTATATTTGGATTTTGATGGTGAGTTAGTTTCAATAGTTTATGTCTTTTTAGGAATTTGTTCATATACCTACAGAATTTGTTAGCACACAATTGTTCAGAGCATTTTATGATAACTTTTTTTTTAAGTTTTGCTGTGGGCATGTACGCTTACCAGAGAAAGACAGAGAGACAGAGACAGAGAGGAAAACTGAAAAATCACCCCAGGGAGGATGGCCATACCACATTCTTTTCTCCTTCATACTCTTCTAAGGATTTTAGGCACATACACGAGTCCAGTGTGTTTTTCAAGCCACCGTCTGGGAATCAAACTGCACAGTTAGCCATGTGGGATCCTTCACCATCCACGTGAAAGACCTTAACTACCCTGCCACTGGCTGGGCCCCTTTTTTTTTTTTTTTGGAGAGGTTTTTGCTACAGGGCATGTGCACTCACCAGAGAGACAGAGACAGAAAGCGAGAAATCACCCCCCGAGGGGGAATGGCCATGCCACAATCCCTTCTCTACCTTTCTCCTCTAGGGATCTTGGGCACACACACATACGCACCTGGTGTGAGTATAAGCCAGCGGTTCCGGGACTTGAACTGCAGTTAACTACATGGGAGTTCAGTGACATAGCCATTACGCCAACTGCTGGTCCTGTGATACCTTCTTTTTAAATCTTGATTTTCTTAAGTTAGGCATTTTTTTTCTTATCAGTCTAGTGAAAGTTGTTTCAGTTTTGTTGGTTCTTTCAAAGGACCAGTTTTGGTGATGGTTTTTAAAAACATTTTATTGTTTTGGTATTCTCTGTTCATTAGTTTCTACTATAGTCTTTATTCTTTTCTTCTTTATGCTTGATTTGGATTTATTTTGCTCTTCTTTTTCTCATTTCTTAAGATGTAGAGGTTGGATATTGAATTAAGATTTTTCTTCTTGGCCTAGCTCCATTGCTTAGTGGTTAGGGTGTCAGATCCCACAAGGCCAACCGCAGTTCAAATTCTGGCCCTTGTGGGTTGAAAAACATGTTGGGCATGAATGCGTACACCCCCAAAATTCTGAAATGAAGAGAAGAGATTGCAGCATGACTGTGCTCTACGAGGGTGTCCTTTGTTACTCTCTCTCGCTCTCTGTTTCTCTCATGAGCACATGTGCCCTTTGGCAGTGTAAAACAAAAACAATTTTTGTTCTCTTTTTAAAAATTTTTATTTATTTAATATTATTTGTTATTATCATTTATCTTTTTAAAATTAGACGAGAGAGAGACGAGAGAGAGAGAGAGAGAGAGAGAGAGAGAGAGAGAAAGTAAACTATCAGGTTCAATATTTGAATCACAGTCAGCCAGGTAGGAGTCCAGTACCCCAGCCACCACATCACCTGTCAGCCCCAATTTTTCTTCTCTTTTAATGCATCTACAGATATTCTTAGCAATGATTTGGCTACATTCCAGAAGTTTTGTTATACTGTGCTTTGTTTTCCTTTATTTCAATTTTCCTTGTGATTTCTTCTTGGTTGACTCATCGGTTGTCTGAGAGTGTATTGTTTAACACATATTAGTAAATTTCCAGTGTTCCTTCTGTTACTGATTTATAGTTTCATTTCTATTATAAACAGGAAAGTTACTATGTGTTATTTTAATCTTTTTAATTATAAATAATAATAACAAGTCATTTTACTTCCTTTTAAAAGTTTCAATCTTTTTAAATTTTTCAAAACTTGCTTGGTGGCTTAGTATACGATCGCTCCTAGGGACTGTTCCATGCGCTCTTGAGGAGAAAGTGCATTGTGCTATTGTTAGGTGAATTGTTCTGTCTGTCTGTTAGGTCTGATTAGATTACTGTTATTCAAGCTCTTTGTTTCCTTGTTGATCTTTTTTTTTTTTTTAAGGAATTATCTAATTTACTTTTATTTTTTATTTTTGTTTTTTAATTTGACCAGAGAGACAGAGAGAAGGAAAGTGAGAATACAAGCTGCCAGCTCCAGGATTCAAACAGTGGTCGGCCATGTGGGAGTCCAGTGTCTTGACCACCACACCACCTACTGGCCTCTTTTATTGATCTTTTGTCCAGTTAATTAGTCACTTTGCTTTTGTTACTCTTCAAGATTCTCTCTTTGTCCTTTCATAGCTTCGCTAAGATGTGTTTAGGCGCGGACCTTTGATTTTATCCTATTTGAAATTTGTTGAGCTTCTTGAAATATAGGCTAATATTTGGCAAATTTGAGACATTTTCAAGCATTTCTTCAATATCTTTTTTTAAATTTAACTTTATTTATTTATTTATTTTTAATTTGACCAGAGGGGGACAGAGGGAGGAGAGAGAGAAAGCAAGAAAACAAGCCACCCGGTCTGAGACTCGAACTGTGGTCAGCCATGTGGGAGTCCAGCACCCTTAACCAACAGGCCACCTGCCAGCCCCTCTTCAATACCTTTTTCCTACCACATTTTCTCTCTCTTCTCCCTTGTGACTCCAACATACTCCTGGTATATCTGATCCCGAGTTTCTTTTTTCTTCTAATTCAAATCTGCGAACCCTTCCAATAAAATCCAGTTATTTTACTTTTACTTTCAATTCCAGAATTTCCATTTGATTCTTTTTAAAGAAGTAATTTATATTGGGGCCAGCAGGTGGCATGGTGGTTGAGTGTACTGGACTCTCACATGGCTAATAGTGGTTTTAGTCCTGGGCCTGGCGGCTTGCTTTCTTACTTTCCCTCTCTTTCTCTCTCTCTCTCTCTCTCTCTCTCTCTCTCTCTCATACTCTGTCCCTCTCTGGTCAAATTAAAGTAAATAAATAAAGTTAAATAAGGTACAAGCAGATGGTGTAATGGTTACATCACTGGATTCCCATGTAGTCGACAGCAGTTTGATTCCCGGACCTAATGGCTTAAAACTCACACCGGATGCCTGCTCATGTGTGCCTAAGATCCCAGGAGGAGAATGGAGGAGAAGGGATTGTAGTGTGGCCATCTGCCCTGGGGGGTGATTTCTGTCTTTCTGTTTCTCTGTCTGTCTGGTGAGTGCATGTGTTCTATAGCAAAAACCTCTCTTGAAAAATAAAATAAATTAAAATAAAATAAAATAAAGTTAAATAAAATAATTATTTACAAATAATTATAATAGTAATTTCTCTATATTTAATATTGTTTATTTGGAGAGACACTATTCTCTTAAATTCCCTATAGATACTTAATTCCCTATGAATATTTGATTCTCCAGGTTTTCCTTTTAGACTCTCTTTTCAAGTTAGCCCCAACAGCTAAGCCCACCTGGTGCTCCTGTGCTACATAACGATCACTGATTGCTGTCCTAAGTTATAATAGTAATTTCTCTATATTTAATATTGTTTATTTGGAGAGACACTATTCTCTTAAATTCCCTATAGATACTTAATTCCCTATGAATATTTGATTCTCCAGGTTTTCCTTTTAGACTCTCTTTTCAAGTTAGCCCCAACAGCTAAGCCCACCTGGTGCTCCTGTGCTACATAACGATCACTGATTGCTGTCCTAAGTGCTCTGTAGCTGGGGTTGTTCACCTAAAGTGGACTATGAGTCATGTCAGATAAAGACAAGCCCCGAGAAATCTTATTTTCAGCAAGTCTCAGACAGGTAAAGTAGTGGGAGTTTTCTTGAAATGGGGCTTTTGGGGAGATTCAAACCTGTCTCACACCCTCCAGAGCCTCCTAGGCTACTAGTTTTTGTAGCTCTCACAGTTGTGGAGCTGCTGGCTTCAAGGTTTCCATAGAACGAGGGAGAAGGAGGTGGAATTAGGGCAAGTTAGTTAAAATGCCACAATATTTACTGTTTTAACCGTTTTTTTTTTTTTTTTTCCTGAATAAAGGCTTTCAAATTGCTATAATGCCTAAAGGTTTAAAAAGCTTGTATTGGGGACCAGCAAATGGCGCAATGGCTGTGGCTGGACTCCCATGTAGTTGACTGTGGTTTGAGTCCTGGACCAGGCAGCTTAAACTCACGCTGGGCGCGTGCGTGTGCATGCCCAAGATCCCGAGAGAATGGAGGAGAAGGGATTGCGGCGTGACCACCCCCCCTGGGGGGTGATTTCTTGCTTTCTGTCTCTTTGTCTCTCTCTGTCTGTCTGGCAAGTGCACACGCCCTATACAAAAACCTCTCCAAGAAAAACAGAAAGAAAAGAAAGAAAAGAAAAGCTTATATTGGGCCAGCAGGTGACATAGTGGTTAAGGTGCTGGACTCCCACATGTCCGACTGTAGCCCTGGTCTGGCAGCTTGTGCATGTAGGCCCCAAATCCCAGGAGAATGGAGGAGAAGAGATTATGGCATCACCAGCCCTTCCCCCACCAGGGGGATGATTTCTCACCTTCCCTCTCTCATTGTCTCTCTCTGGGGAGCACACACTCCTTATGGCAAAAACCTTAAAAAAAAAACTGTATTGATAGTTCTTGCTGACATTCTTACTGCTTAATGGAAGAACAGAATTTCAGAGTTCCTATCCTCTCCATTCTGCAAGTGAGATCTTCCTCCTTTAGTCTTACATATGTTTTGAATCTTATATGAATCATACCCAATCTTCCACTCAGTCTATAATAAGCATTACTTTGAATCTAGTCTTAGGGACAGAAGGATGAACCAGACAGTCTCTGGTCTCAAGACACTAGCATTCCAGATAAGCCTATTCCCAGCTAGATTTTGTTTGAGACAGGATAAATTTGAGGCAGAGTAAGGGAACAGATTTATTCTTCTTTAGAGAAACAGAGGCTTCCCTGAGAAAAGTGGGATTTTAGCTGGGATATGATTTAAGAAACTCTTAAGTCCACCTGTAAATTATAGCCTCATACTTATTCATCACTCATTGCTATAGAATCTCACAGCACACATGAGTTAGAAGACCTCCTAAATGACAGGGAATAGCAGAGAGACATCCCCCAGCTCTGCTTACTCCAAAGCATGGTCATAAAGTATGGATAGGATTTCAACAGGCAGTGGACTCTGGGTTAACAAAACATGGGAAAATTCAGAATTTAATGAACAGTTTGGGTTTTTCTGAGGGCAGCAGAAAACCTTATGTTCTTGTTGTTTGTTTTTACAGTGTGCTGTGTGACCAAAATTTAAAAACTAGCTGCTTTATATGATCTTCTCAAGCTTAACACTTAGATAACGGAGGATTAGTGACTCAGCCCTGCCATTCGAAGGAGAGAGATCTGAATCTTGGCCCTACCATTTTGCCATCTGTGTGGACAAATGTCATCTTAAACTTGCTCAGCCTTTGCTTCCTCTGTGAATCAGGGAGGACAAAGGCCCTCTCTTGAATATGTTGAACAAATTAGATGAGATGATGCACATGGGCTCCCTGGCACGCAGCAGATACTTCCTAAGTAGCAGTATTTTAGAAATCTTTTAAAAATCTAATTAACATATTCTATTTTACAGAGATAAAGACTGCCAAAAGATATGGGATGCATTTAAAAATGCATTTATTTCAAAGAGTCCTTGCAACATTACAGAAGACGACTATCAACCACTACTGAAGTTGGCAAATCAAACCTTACCTTGCAACAAGGTAAACAGGCAATTGTGGACTTTGACACTGGGAATAGGAGCCAGAGGAGAGAGGTCACTGAACGAAATTTTGATTAGGATAAAGGAAGAGGAAAAGCCAGGATATTGGATGTGGGTATGATTGGTAGGAGTGGAATTTGTGGGGTCACTGAGGAAGTAGGATATCAAGATTTAAGATATTTGAAGAAGGGAGATAAGAGAGAGAAATGGGGACACAGAAAAGGAAAGGAAAATTGACTAAAAATCAGACAAAACAAATTTAACACCAAACTCAACTCAAAAATCCAGACAAACAGGGAACCAGCAGTTAGTGTAATGGCTATGTCGCTGGACTCCCCCGTAGTCGACCGCAGTTCACGTCCCGGACTCGGTGGCTTAAAAATCACGCCGGGTGTGTGTGCGTACGTGCTCAAGATCCCGAGAGGAGAATGGAGGAGAAGGGATTGCGGGGTGACCATCCCCCTGGGGGACGATTTCTCGTTTTCTGTCTCTAATGTCTCTTTCTGTCTGTCTGGCGAGCGCACGCGCCCTATAGCAAAAATCTCTCAAAAAAAAAAAAATCCAGACAAACATACAAATGAATGTCACCTAACCTTATATAATTACAAAACTTATCACAACTTCTGATAATAATAAAAAATAATAATATCAATTTGCATTTGTAGAGTTTTTTGTGTTTGTTTGCTTGTTTTTGCTTACAAAGATGGGGTTAAAAAAAAAAAGACTCTATTATCTCCTTAGGCCTTTCCAGTGATCCTGAGGAATAGGCAGCAACACCTCCATTTCACAGTTAAAAGACTGAGGTTTGGTGAATTTTGGTGCCCAGTGAGTGCCTGCTTGTCAAGCTTGGAAAGTGACGAGTACCAATGTAAATGGTGTAAGCCTTGGAGCCAGAGAACCCTGAGTTTCGATATGTTGCTTATACTGAAAGAGGTCTACCATGGACTGTATTTTTCTTCTTTTTTAAAAAAAGAATTATTTTAACTTTATTTATTTATTTATTTTAATTTTGACCAGAGAGAGACAGATCAATTGTGAAAGTAAGAGAGGGAGACAGTGAGAGAGAGAGGGAAAATGAGAAAGTAAGTCACCAGGTCCAGGACTCGAACCATGGTTGGCCATGTGGGAGTCCAGTATCCTTAACCACTATGCCACCTGCCGGCTTTATAAAAGACTGCATCTTTTATACAGTCATCATTTAATGCAAAAACTCCATGTGTCGTCTAAAATTGTTTTTGTGAAGCCTTTAAGTCCATCCACAAATTGCAGCTTCTCATCTCATTACTAGCCAACCGGAGTTGTGGTGCTTCTTGGTACACCAATACACACAGGTGGTGCTAGGTAAATAACCCAAACTGACATTTGTCAAGTCGGTGACTGTGTGATAGACACTTTGATAAACAATTTATTTGCATTGCCTTATTTAGTCTCCCCTGCATCTCATGAGCTTATTATAGTCATTATTACCATTTTATGGGTGTGGAACTTGGTTGTCCAAGTTCAGACAGGCTTCATAAGGAGTAACTCCAGGGCCTATACTTTAAACCATCACCCTCCACTGCCTCATATTAAGAATGAATAGATTCGCAGAACAACACATTATTCTGATATTTGAGTGTCTGGACCTTTAAGAGGAGACCCCGCTGACAGGGAAAGGGGAGAAACCATTGTGTTCTTTCTTTCTTTTTTTTTTGGTTGTGTAGAGAAAATTTAGGAGTTATGGAGCTCTTTAAGAATGAAAGAGCACCGGGACGAGCAGTTGGAGTAATGGCTGTGTCGCTGGACTCCCACGTAGTTGACTGCTGGACTCCCACGTAGTTGACTGCTGGACTCCCACGTAGTTGACTGCTGGACTCCCATGTAGTTGACTGTGGTTCAAATTCCAGACCTGGTGGCTTAAACTCACACTGGGCACATGTATGTGCGTACCCAAGATCCCAAGAGGAGAATGGAGGAGAAGGGATTGTGGCGTGAACACCACCCCCCTCCGCCCCGGGATGATTTCTCACTTTCTATCTGTCTCCCTCTGTCTTTCTGGCAAGCACATGCACCCTATAGAAAAAAAAACTCTCAAAAAAAAAAAAAAAGGAATGAAAGAACACCTCCCCTAGAAAATAACACAGAAATGACCAGATAGTATGGTGGTTAGGCACTGTGCAGAAGCTGGATCCCATATGACAACTGGTCAGGGTTCAAGTCCTGGCCCTGTAGACTTGAAAAACATATGGGGCATGTGAGCATGCCCAGGATCCTGCCAGGATGGAGAATTAGGGGAAAAAGGATTGTGGCATGATCAGGCCCTAATGGGGGATACTTTGTCTCCTCTCCCCCACTTTCTGTGTACATTCTCCAGCATTTAAAAAAAAAAAAAGAAATCAGTACAAATTTTTTTTTTTTTTAGATAACAAAGATTAGGAATATTGGAATTCTCTATTCTTCCTCCAAATGCAGCCTAGATCCCATGTTAATTACAAGCTTTTTTTTTTTTTTTTTTTTGAGAGGTTTTTGCCAAAGGGGGGGGGCGCTCGCCAGACAGACAGAGAGAGACAGAAAGCGAGAAATCACCCCCCAGGGGGGATGGTCACGCTGCAATCCCTCTCCTCCATTCTCC
Organism: Tupaia belangeri chinensis; assembly: GCF_000334495.1. Classification (NCBI taxonomy): domain Eukaryota; kingdom Metazoa; phylum Chordata; class Mammalia; order Scandentia; family Tupaiidae; genus Tupaia; species Tupaia belangeri. Next base: position 706,763 of record NW_006159608.1, on the reverse strand, counting down.
TCTCAGGATCTTGGGCACACATGCACACGTGCCCGGTGTGAGTTTAAGCCATAAGGTTCAGGATGCGAACTACGGTTGACTACATGGGAGTCCAGCGACATAGCCATTACGCTAACTGCTGGTCCCAATTATAAGCTTTTGATGAGTGACTTTCATACCCTTTTGACTAAAACCAGAATAATTCATTTATTTTACAGTGTGGACTAAAACACACACACGCACACTCGCTCTCTCTCTCTCTCTCTCACCTCACTCTCTCACTCAGGAAGCAATGATGACTATAGCAATCTTTACCCTTACTATATATGATTTACTCTATTTTCTGTTTTCTTCATTTGTAAAAAATTCAAATGTATTTATTTTTGCTGTCCGAAATAGATCTCAATAATAGGTTGTGTTCATTTTTTCTTAGACCCTCCTCTGGAGCAAAACGAATGTGCTGGCCCATCAGTACTCACGGGTCCAGGGGGACATGCTCACCCTGGAGGACACGCTGCTGGGCTACCTTGCTGACGGTCTCATGTGGTGTGGAGATGCAAGCAGCTCTGGTGAGGATTGGGGCCACGTGGGCTTGTTTTAAGACGTGCAGGTAAAGAAACCCAGAGCTCTTCACGGGGGTGCTGAAAAAGCAGTGCATAGGCAGAAGAGGCAGGCACCCGCTCTGATGCCACCTGTGCCCTCAGCGACAGCTCCGGTTGCTGTCCAGGAGCATTTCCTAGCCTGTCACCTGTTTTCAGAGGTTGGGCTGCCCATGGTTCATGATTCTTTCCTTCTTTCTGAATGCTCACGTAGCCAGCTTCTAAATTCTTGGGATTTTGATTTCTATACGGGCATCATTTAGATTAAAAAAAAAAAAAATCTAGAGCAGGATGAGTTAGGCCAGAGCCCTCGCTCCACAAAACAACCACTGTAGCCATGGGTTGGGCTCCTCTGTATCTCAGGCCAGTCTGTGGCTTTGCCATTATTTTTAAGATGTAGCCTTATTGCGCCTAGGAAGAACGAGAATACCTCACTGAGATAAGATAGATTTTACTCACAAAACCATTACACCAATTTTCACTTTTTAAAATTTCTATTTAGGTGGTAGATTTTTTTTGGGGGGGGGGAGGTTTTGTTATAGGGTGCGTGCACTCGCCAGAGACAGAGAGAGAGACAGAGAGACAGGAAGTGAGAAATTATCCCCCGGGGTACACTGCAATCCCTTCTCCTCCCTTCTCTTCTCGGGATCTTGGGCACGCCTGCACATGCGCCTGGCATGGGTTTTAAGCCACCGGGTCTGAGACTCGAACCATGGTCAACTACATGGGAGTCCAGCGACATAGCCATTATGCTAACTGCTGGTCCCGGTGGTAGATTTTTTAAAAAGAATTATTTTATTTATTCTTTTAAGAATTGTTTTATTTAATTTTACTTATCATTGCTATTCATTTGTTTATTTATTTTAACTTGAGCAGAGAGAGACACAGAAAGAGAGAGAGGGAAAGTGAGAAAGCAAGCTGCCAGGTCTAGGACTTGAACCATAGCCATGTGGGGGTCCAACATCCCAACAACTATGCCATCTGCCGGGCCCTTTATTTTTCTTTCTTTTTCCTTTTTTTTAGAGGTTTTGCTATAGGGCGTGTGCGCTCGCCAGAAAGACAGAGGGAGACAGACAGACAGAAAGCGAGAAGTCACCCCCCAGGGGGATGGCCACACTGCAATCCCTTCTCTCAGGATCTCGAACATACACACACACTCACCTGTCATGAGTTTAAGCTGCCGGGTCCAGGACTCTAACCGTGGTCTACTATGTGAAACTCCAGCGACATAACCATTACGCTACCTCCTGGCCCTGAATCTTTTATTTTAGTCATTGTTTTATCTCTAGGATTTCTGTTTTGCTTCCTTTTATTGTTTCTATTCCTTTGTTAAACTTCTCACTTTAGGCTAGCTCCATGGTATAGAATAATGTGGTGGTCAAGAAAAACTGGATCCCACATAATGACCATGGTTTGAATTCCCAGCTCAGTCAGCCGGAAACATGCCAGGCTGGGACCAGCAATTGGCGTAATGACTATGTCGCTGAACTCCCATGTAGTCGACCGCAGTTCGAGTCCCAGACCCGGTGGCTTAAACTCATGCTGGGCGCATGTGCGTGCGTGACCAAGATCCTGAGAGGAGAATGGAGGAAATGGAGAAGAAGGGATTGTGGCATAACCATCCCCCCTGGGGGGTGATTTCTCACTTTCTGTCTCTCTGTCTCTCTCTGTCTGGCGAGCGCAAGCCCCCTATAGCAAAACACAACAAAAACAAAACAAAAACAAAAACCAAAACAAAACAAAACATGCCAGGGCGTGCACTCGCCAGAAAAGATCTGATGGGCAGGATGATTGCAGAAAGGGGATTATAGTACAACCATATGCTATGGAATGTATTACTCTTTTTCTTCCTCTCTCTCTCTTTCTTACTCTTACAAGTGCACACACTAACTCTGTCATAAATAAAGAAGAAAGACTTTTTTTTTTAAGGTTTTTGCTATAGGGTGCGTGCACTCGCCAGAAAGACAGAGAGAGACAGAGAGACAGAAAGCAAGAAATCACACCCCAAGGGGGGATGGCCATGCCACAATCTCTTCTCCTCCGTTCTCCTCTCGGGATCTTGGGCACGCACGCACACGCACCCGGTGTGAGTTTAAGCCACCAGGTCCAGGACTCAAACCACCGTTGACTACATGGGAGTCCAGAGACATAGCCATTACGCTAACTGCTGGTCTTGAAGAAAGACTTTTAAAAAGAAATTTCTCACTTTGTGTATCTGTTTGGAATTGCACCTAGTTTTCTGTCTATATTTTCGTGTAGTTCACTGATTTACTTTAAGGGAATCATTCTGAATTCTTTGTCAGTCATTGCGTAAGTCTCTATATCCTTAGGATTCATTATTAGAGTTTTATTAGTTTCTTTTGGAGGTGTCATGATTCCTCAGTTCTTTATAATGTTTATGTTCTTGTTCTATTGTCTGTGTTTTTGAGAGCACAGCTCTCTCTTCTGGCTTTCAAAGGTGTTTGTTAGCAGGGATAGACCTTCACTTTTTAGTCTGGATTCTGGAGGTACCACCTGGTGATGACCCCAGGCAGGTAGAGTTAATTATGGATTTTCTTTTTCTTTCTTTCTTTTTTTTTTCTTTAAGAATTATTTATGGGACCAGCAGATGGTGTAATGTTTGCGTTGTTGGATTCCCATGTAGCTGACCACAGTTTAAGTCCTGGACTTGATGGCTTAAAACTCGTGGCACATGAGCATGAGTCCCCAAAATCCCATCACCCCTGGGGAGTGATTTCTTGCTTTTTGTCTTTCTGTCTCTCTTTTTCTGGTGAGTGCATGTGTCCTATTGTAAAAATCTCTAAAAATAATAAAATAAAATAAAAAGTAAGTTAATTTTACTTACTATTATTATTGTTTTTAAATTTGGTCACATGCACTCACCAGGGAGATAGAGATAGAGACAGAGATAGAGATGATAGAGAGAGAGAGAAAGAGAGAGAAAGTGAGAAAGCATGCCAATAGGTCTAGGACTCAAACCATGTGGGAGTCCAGCACCTTAACCACCATGCCACCTGCTGGCCCCAAATTGTGTATTTTCTGGCTAGATGGGCTGCTGCCTTTGCTCTGATGTTGGTTGGGAATGCTGGAGGAACTGAATTATTTGGTGACACCCCTGATTGGGCTCTTCTGTCAGAAAGAGCTGCTGGCCGGGTACTGCAATGGCTTCTGGTGAGGCCAGTAATTTTCCTTGGTTGAGAAATTTGCAACTTGGAAACTGAATTTGGTCAGGGCTACAGGCTGAGCTCTGAGGTTAGGTGGTGGGGAGGATTAGAGGCCATGCTCCTTATAAGTACATAGTTGAAGATTTCCTCCCCTATAAGAGTTGAGTTATGGGGAGTGCTTTTGGATGAGCAGAGTGGCTATTTGACTTCCTGGCTCAACTATATCTAGAGCTGATGCTTCTCTGAAATGCAGGGAAGTGGAAAAAGGGTCATTGAGTTGGCTTTTAGGTTGAGTGGAGCCACAGTTCTAGCCCCTGTGTATCTCTGAATAGGTGGAGGCAGTCATCTTCCTGCATGGGAACGGTCACTGGGGTGGGCTCTAAGACTAGAGACTAGACATTGAGGGACTCAGAGCAGGTTGAACTTTCCAATGTGATTCTGAAAACAACCAGTTCACCTTTGCAAATGGTCTATGAAACTGGTTGGTATTTCTGATTGGGCACAAGAGCTGGCAGGAACACCAAGATCTGTTCCCTGGTAACTATGAATTGTGCCTCTTTTCTTTTATTTTAGAAATTTTTTTTCTTATAATCATTTTTATTTAACTTTATTTATTTATTTGTTTATTTCAATTTGACCAGAGAGGGACAGAAAGAGAGAGAGAAGGCGAGCCGCCAGGTCCGGGACTCGAACCGTGGTTGACCATGTGGGAATCCAGCACCTTTAACCACCACGCCACTTGCTGGCCCCATGTGCCTCTTTTCTTGATTTCCCTTGACCCCAGTTGGTATAGCCATAACACTAACCCAATATCCCTGTGAGGTGAGACCGAAATGAACCTTTTAGGAAGTATCTCTGAATGGTAAGGAAGTTGCCTCTGGTTCTCTTATTCCCCTGTAGAAACCAGAAGCCCAAGGAAATCCTCTGACTGGAGGATGGGGAACAGGAGTGCAAGTCAAAGTGTGACCTTCCTTTTTACCCAATTCAAATTTAATTTTCATTTAGTTAGGCAGACCACAAAGGTGTCTCAAGCTTGTTTCCAAGTCTAAAACTGTCTTAGTCCATTTTGTCTTGCTATGATAGAATACCACAGACTGGGAAATTTATTCATTTATTTTAAAAATATTTATTTAATTTTATTGATTTATTCATGTATTGTTATTTAATCAGAGAAAAAGACACACAAAAAGAGAGAGAGGGAAAGGGAGAAAGCAAGTCACCAGGTCCAGGACTCAAATTGTGGTTGGCCATGTGGGAGTGTTCAGTGCCTTCACAACACCCAGACTGGATAATTTATGAAGAACAGAGCTTTATTTCTCACGGTTCTAGAAGCTAGGAAGTCCAAGAGCATGGTGTTAACATCTGACTAAAGTCTTATGGTGAAAAGGCAAGGAAGCATGCAAAACATGCATAGATGCAATTAATAATCATGGAATTAAAAGATGAATTTGGATGCTATTCCAGTACAGCAAAAAAATGTGATGATGAACATATATTTTGTAAGGTACTTTATTTTTCCTTCCTCCTTTCTTATCTACCTCTTTTCCTCCTCTCTCTTGCTAGTCTTTTCCCCTTTTGATTTTTTTTCTCTCCCTCTCTTTCTCTCTCTCTTCTTTCCTTTGTTCCTACCTCCCTCTCCATCTTTTTCTCTCTCTTTTTTCCTCCTTTCTTTCTTCAGGGACTGGCCCCATAAGCCTTTATTTATTAACTCTTTTATTCTTTTTTTAAGATTTAATTAATTTATTTATTTTAAATAAAAACTATCTATTTAATTTTATTCATTCATTCATTTATTTTAATTTGAAAAGAGACAGTGACAAAGAGAGAGAGAGAGAGAGACAGAGAAAGAGGGAAAGTGAGAAAGCAAGTCACCAGGTCTGGGACTTAACCCATGGTCGGCCATGTGGGAGTGTCCAGCACCTTAGCCACCTCACCACTTGTTGCCTCTCTTTTAATTTTTAAGAAAGATGTTTGCTCTAGGGTACGTGTACCTTACAGAGAGACAGAGAGAGTCAAAAAGAAAGAAAGCATGAAATCACCCACCCCAGTGGGGTGGCCACACCATAATCCCCTTTCCTCCACTTTCCTCTCAGGATTCTGGGCACACATGCACATGTGTGAGTTTTAAGCTGATGTGAGTTTTAAGCTGCTGGGTCTGGAACTCAGCGGTTGACTACATGGGAGTCCAGCGACATAACCATTATACCATCTGCTGGTCCCTATTTATTTTAATTTTTTGACCAGAGAGAGAAAGTGAGAAAGCAAGTCTCTAGGTCTGAGACTTGAACCACGGTTGGCCACATGGGAGTCCAGTGCCTCAACCACCACGCCGCCTGTTGACCCCTTAACTATTTTATTCTCATTGCATAGTTCTTGGACACTACATTGAGTCATTTTTTTTTTCTGTAAAGTTTTTAATTTTATATTTAAGATGTATATTTTGATATATGTATAATATTGAACAGATTACTACACTAAGGATAATTATTGTATCTGTCTCTTCCATAATTACCATACTCTTTTTTGGTGATCTGCCCCCACTCTGGTTCTTACCCTATAGTTCTTAATCTCCTATAGTTAGTCACCAACCTAATATATTTGTTTAATAAATTATCATTTTTCTCTATCGCATTACTATGCAGAGTCACACTCTCCTTTCTTGCTGAGACTGTTGTAGAACTCTTTTAGGATATTGCTTACCTGTTAGGCATCTGGCAACTAGAGTGTTTCTCCTAAAACAGAAATGTGATGGTACTGTCTCCTATGTAAAACCTAAATAGGTATCTTTTGCTTCTAGGGTAAAGTCCAACTTTCTAAATTCCTTCACTTTGCCTGGCCTCTGTCTTTCATGTGCCTTATCTTTCATCCTCCTCTTCCTTACCGCTTCTGCTCTAGTACTAACCTAAACTCATTAGTCTGTCTCAGAGAAGTTCTCTCTGTGTGGAGCAGCTTATTCAATCTCATCTGTCTGAAGACTTCCGTTTATCCTTCAAAAACAAGTTCAATGTCAACCTTCGCTGATGGTGCTACTTTAAAATACATACCCACCCCCAACCCAAGTTGATCTTTCTTTGGTTTATTTGATTACATAATATCATGTGTTCTCTGAAGGCAGGGATCCCATCCAACTCACCTCTTTATCCCCAGGACCTCATACTTATAAATGTTTGTGTATTAGGTCAGATATCCTTGAGAGATGTGACACAGAAATCATGTATTCCTGCTCTGTGTCTCTTGTGTCTCACTGAAGTCTGAGCCTGTCTTGGTGGGCAAGTATGCAGGAAAACTCTGAGGCCATCTTAGCCTAAGCATTTGGAAACCTATGAAGGTGAGGGAGAAAAGTCTGCATAAGAGACAATCCTCAGGAAGCAGAGAAATTGTTGGCAAGAGTGAGCCCTGAGACCTGGCCTATCTCTAATTCTTCCTGCACTCAGTGATAATATTGGGGGCTTGTCTCTGCCAGAAAACTTTTGCTGCTATTTCCCAGAATAATGACTCAAAACTCATCACTGTGTTCCTCTCTGGATTTAGACGGTAAGGTCAGGACTTGGAAAGGGATTCAGGGGACACTTAGTTAAATTGGATTGAGATGTGTCCATTCTCCATCTTCCATCTTGGCAGTGAGGTCATTGGAAAATGGTTCTACCGTGATCAAATAGCTACAGGAGAATGGAGCTTATTTATACTCTTTTTTTCCTTCCAACTTTAATTATTTTCTATAAACTATGTCTTTTAGAAATAAACTACAAGTCTTGCCCAGACTGGAGAAAAGACTGCAGCAACAACCCCCAGTCAGTATTCTGGAAAACAATTTCCCAGAGTGTAAGTACCAAATAGTGAAATTCTAGAATTTTGAAGACCAAAGATGTCATCCAGTCAGAGGTTGGTTTCAACACTTTTTGGATCATAGATTTTTAAGGAAATTTTTAAGGGTTTCACAATTTAATTTCAAATCTTTCCATGGTGTCAATTTCACCTATACAATAAAATTCAGATTCCTTGACAAACAGTCATGGTCCTCCATGAACTAACTTATCTACCCAACATTCCCTTCTCAAACACCATTGTTCGCTTAAACCCTTAGGTCTTGCCATTCATGGCTATCTCAGCCTTTATCTGGGGAAAACCTTTAGGACTTGGTTTCGCTTTGTCTGTTCATTCCTTACCTCCACTACAAAATGCTGGACGCTTTGCTTCCTCATTTCTTCCTTCTCCCCTCTTTTTCTTCCATGCATTTTTATTAGGTGCTCACTTTGTGCCATGCACCAAGTATAAGGCACCCAGTGCTGTAAAGGCAAGAGGGCAGTGAGCCTGTGGCTCTAACAGCCCTTAGTATTGGCAGCTAAACCAGCATTGGGCTCATCACTACACTGTGATATAGTTGATTAATGTGAAGGAGACATGGGGTATTGCAGGGTTCAGAGAAGGGGACCTGAGCTTCAGGAGTCTGGGTAGGTCTCCTGGAAGAAGCACATAGACCATTTTAACTTGTTCATTTTGTTTTCCCCAATGCCTAGCCAAGATTTCTGGTGAATGTTTGCTACACGAAGAAATAAAACTCCTTGATCCATCATATTTATTCATTCGTTCCATTCACTAATTCAAACCTTCTCTCTCTTTTCAGGCTTCAGGTTGCCTCTTCTCTCCTCAGTTTCTCCTTCTGTGATGTTTCTATTTTTCTTACCTCTGAATCATCTTCCCTGCTCCCACTAAATAGTATGTAGGACATGGCATTTAGGGAGAGCTTTCATCTTCCTCCACTAGCAATATTCCTCCTATTCTTCTGGACTTTCGACTACTGAAACACCAAATTGTGAGCAATAATGTTTGAGTTCATTGTTCAAACACTTACAGGAGTCAGCAGATAGTGTGGTGGTTAAGGTGCTGGACTCCCATCAAGTACTGGGCTCAGTGGCTTGACATGCATGCCAAGCATGTGCGTATCTCAGGAGGAAAATGGAAGAGAAAGGACTACAGCATGGCCATCCCCCCCAGGTGGTGATTTTTCACTTTCCCTCTCACCATCTCTCTGGGCACACACGCCCGATGACAAAAACCTTAAAAACAAAACAGAACAAAACTTGCACAATATATAATTGCTTTAAGAAATTTAATGTGAAGCACAATCCCTCCAATGGCTTGGAATAAAAATCACATAATGTTTCTGTGCTAAAATCATAAAGGATATTCTCTCCTTAACCAGCTAATACTAAGCACTATTTTTGGATGGAGCATGCTGAGGAATAATGAGCACTTTTTTTTTTATAAGTTTGCAGAAGCTGCCTGTGGTATGGTCCATGTGATGCTCAATGGATCCATCAGTAAAGCCTTTGACAAAAACAGGTAAGTATTTCTTTGCATCCTATTTGTGGGATTTATCACAGCCTCCTGTTGGCTATTTCATTCCTAGATAGAATTTGCTTTTCATGTTTCAGACCAGGTAAAGATTTGGGCTAGGGACCCGCAGTTAGCGTAATGGCTACGTCGCTGGACACCCATGTAGTCGACCGTGGTTTGCGTCCTGAACGTGGTGGCTTAAACTCACTCCGGGCGCATATGCGTGCGTTCCCAAGATCCCGAGAGGAGAATGGAGGAGAAGGAATTGCGGCGTGGCCATCCCCCCTGGGGGGTGATTTCTCGCTTTCTGTCTCTCTGTCTCTCTCTGTCTGGCGAGTGCATATACCCTATAGCAAAAACCTCTTAAAAAAAAAGATTTGGGCTAAAAAAGGTAACAATTTCATATTCTCTGGAGAAATTTGTTTTTCTAAGTCAGAGATTTTGTCTGATTTTTTCTTTGTCTAAAATCCTGTAATGGTCCTAACGGCCATTGCACTATATCAACCCCTGCTTTTTACTTTTCAGGGCCTGTATAATTCTCCCAACTTTCTCCCCATTACACTACACCTGCACATTTCCCACCTTCGTTCATGCTGTTCCCCCATATGGTCTGCCTCCCTTTGCTGCTGCTTCTGCCTGTATAAACCCACACCATCCACAAAGGTCTAGTCTGACTCCTTGACTCCTCTATTCCCCGTAATGGGTGTGAATCTCAATTCAGCAGCAAAACTACTGCTGGGAATACCTGGCACAGTACTATGCTCTGGACCTTCAAGATCTCTTTGCAGGCGGAATCGACATCTGATTAAGACTGTTGACAGAAATTACCAACTCTGCAAAAATAATAATTAATGAGGCTTACTTCAAGCAGAATGTGTGTGACCTAGGCCCCAAACATGCCTTTCTTGGGGTGATTAGGTACAGGGGTTCTTTTTACTTGATTTTGAGAGACAAAGTTTGAAATTTAGTGAAGAGTTATTTTAGGGGCCAGCAGTTAGAGTAATGGCTATGTTGCTGGACTCCCACGTAGCCAACTGCGGTTCGAGTCTCGGACCCGGTGGCTTAAACTCATGCCAGGTGCATGTGCGTGCGTGCCCAAGATCCCGAGAGGAGAATGGAGGAGAAGGGATTGCAGCGTGGCCATCCCCCCTCGGGGGTGATTTCTTGCTTTCTGTCTCTCTGTCTCTCTCTGTCTGGTGAGCACACGTGCCCTATAGCAAAAAAAAAAAAAAAAAAAAACTCTCAAGAAAAAAAAAGATTTATTTTATTAATCTGGCCCAAAAAGGAGGGACATGTGGGAGAGGAGGGACTTGTAGGCTATAGGTGGGTTTTATAGTTTTTAGGTTGGTGATTAGGAAAAGAGAGGTTGCTGGAGTTGGCAGGTGGCGTGGTGGTTAGAGGCGCTGGACTCCTATGTGGCTGACCTTGTTTTGAGTCCTGAAACTAGCAGCTTGCTTGCTCACTTTCTCCACCCTGCTCCCCTTTCTCTCTGGTCAAATTTAAAATAATGATGATAATTATAAATAATGTTAAATAAAATAATTCTTTTTAAAAAAGGAAAAGAAAAGGTGCTAAAATCAGAAAAGAATGTTCTTTAACAGAGATAAGGAGGCTTAATATACATCCCAATGATACTATGCCAGGGACAGGATGTAGGGTGAGTCCTATTACCAATGGATCAAAATGGTCTGTTAATGTTTGCAGGTGTGACTCCCTCCAGGCCCTCTAATAACTTTTTTAAATAGAAAAAAAACAGACTTCTATCCTCAAAAGTGACCTCAAGAGGTCATTATTATTACCTGTGTGACCTTAGCCAAGACACCTAACCTCTGTGAGCCACTGTACTATACACCTGAAGAGGTGATGGTGATACAAAGATTAACTGATGGTGTGCGAAGTGATGAGCCACTGAATGCACACTCAGTCTGCTCACACCCATGACCTCTTTGCTTGACCCCCCTCTATACTTACTGTTTACACATTGATAGTCTTTTTTGGCCTTATGCTCTCCAATCTTTCCCCAGATAAGGCCGATTGAAGGAGGTAGTATATGTTAATTTGCCCTGGTAACTCTAGGTGCCCCAAATTTTCCCTCTTACCTGTTTTAATATTTAGTCCAAAAGAAGCATTCATCCTTTTGTCTTCAGATCTCAGTCTTGTGGATGAAAGTATTAACAATTCAGAATTTTATAATCTGATATTAGGAATACAAGTATTTGCAACAGAAGTGGCAGTGTCAGAAACTAACAGGGAAGAATTTAGGAATGGGATTGGGACAGCTCTAAGGCTTGCTTCTCAAATTTCACTGTGTTTGTAAACTGCCTGAGGATTGATCAACTACAGAATAACTCAGCAAGTGGTGGTGGGCTGCCCTTCTGCAGGTCTCCTTAGATCCCAGCTGGTGCTCATTATGCTGGTATAGGACTACTGTTTGAATGGCAGATTGCTTATTTATTTATTGAGGTCAGAGGGTAGGTAGGAATTGGCAGCAAAGGGCAAGAGGAAAAGGATTAAGAAATGTTCTATATCTTGATTATGGTCGTATGAGTTATGATTCATGGTCAGTTCCCTTAAAACGGGTGCATTTAAATGTGTATGAATTACACCTCAAGAGAATTCATGTTTTGGGACCAGCAGTTAGAGTAATGGCTACGTCACTGGACTCCCATGTAGTCGACCGCAATTCGAGTCCCGGACCTGGTAGCTTAAAAAACTCATGCCAGGTGCGTGTGTGAGTGCCTAAGATCCCAAGAGAGGAGAATGGAGGAGAAGGGATTGCAGCACGGCCATTCCCCTGGGGGGTGATTTCTTACTTTCTGTTTCTCTGTCTTGTGAACACACGCACCCTACAGCAAAAAACCTCTCAAAAAAAAAAAAAGAGAGAATTCATATTTTGAACTCTACAAAACTGAAAAGATTGAGAAGATATGGAATAATGAGAGAAAATAAGTTCCCAGGAAAATATATATTCAGTTGATTTTGACAAAGGCACTAGTTATTTTATTTATTTATTTATTTATTTATTTATTTATGGAGAGGTTTTTGCTACAGGGCGCATGTGCTCGCCAGACAGAGAGAGACATAGAGACAGAAAGTGAGAAATCACCCCCCAGAGGGGATGGTCACGCTGTAATCCATTCTCCTCCATTCTCCTCTTGGGATCTTGGGCACGCACGCACACGCGCCTGGCGTGAGTTTCAAGCCATCGGGTCCCGGACACGAACCGCGGTCGACTACGTGAGAATCTAGCGACACAGCCATTACGCTAACTGCTGGTTCCCGGAACTAGTTATTTTAATGGAGAAAATTTTCTTTTTTCTTTTTCTATCCAAGCAAACGATATAAAGAATACAAAAGAAAAAAATACAAGACAAGTCAACAATTAGCTTGTCATTATTGGGATACATAGAAATATCATCATGCATACTAAAATCCTAATAAGCATACATAATTAAACCAATTTATGAAATAGACTGCCATGCAACAGAAGTTAGTTCATTTCATAATACACATGTTCTATTTTTCTTTTTTTTAACTTACATTTTTCCATCTGTCAAATGTTTCCTACTCTTGTACCTTGAATGGCAAGTATTCAAAGAATCAACATCAATGCACAGATTAAGAATCTTATTTTGAAAATCTTGTTAATTGATGGTCATGTTGAATGAGAAATGTGACTGATGGGTCAGTTTCCAAAGTAGATCCTAACTGGTGGTCTTGCTGGGTTTCACTAGGTGGGAGAGGGATGGAGGGATCAGGGAAGGTGGGCAGTAAGGATACCTGAATACATAGGTTGAGGTTGACAGTGTTCCTTTTCTCCTCTGTCTTAGCATTCTTGGAAGTGTGGAAATCCTTCATTTGAATCCAGAGAAGGTTCATACACTACAGGTCTGGGTGATGCATAGTGTTGGAGGAATTTCCAGGTATATTTTACTACCTGTACCATGAGAGCCCCAAATCTGACAGGGCCTGCCCATAATGTATATCAACTCCAAAAAAGTCACCCAGGAGTCCATGAGTTTGTTCAATTTAAGGGATGCCTCAATGGCAGCTGATCAACAAGAGATCCATGCCACATTGCTGTATAGCAGTCAGTTACATATACAGTCAGATCAAAGCAACTGTCATTAGTGGGGTCCGGTAGGCTTTCTGTCTCTCAGTACCTGGATCTGGTTATTGTCTCTACTGTTTGAAGATGACATTAATTACAGTAAAAATTACTTATCTACTAACAGAATTAACAAATTATGCTCCCTATGTATGAGTGCCCGGGGCCTTGCTATATGTATGTGCTTACTCACTCTCTTAGACTGGGCTCCAGCTGGGAGCTCTTAGGGCACAGGGAAAGGCTGTATTCCTGTGAGAACAGTCTTAGCTGGGGGTTTGGGGAAGAAATGTCAATGTGCAAGGCATACCCTACAGTACCAAGTGATTTATTAAATCACTCCACAAAAACATCCATAGTCACGAGAATGCAGTGGGAACAGACTGGCTTAGGAGGTGAATGGAGCCTTACTATACATTTAACCCATCCCAACAACCTCTTAATCTTATCTCCACAATGGATCTCTAAGTGGTTCACCATCAGTTCCCTTGCACCTGAGAGCTCCTATAGGCTGGATTTATGCTGCACCTCTTTCTCCCAGGGTCTTGTCAAGGGTCTGCTTCAAAAAAATAAATAAATAAATAAAAACTAAGGAAATGTTTGTGAAGGCTTGCCATTTTAATACTTTCTTCTTTCTTCCGCAGTGATTCATGCTCAGGTTCCTCAGTAAATGAACTGAAAATGATAATAAACAAAAGGAATATTGCATTCGTCTGCCAGGATGACTACAGGTAATGGACTTCTGCTTGAAGGAAACAGGACTGTCTTGACATCTGTAGGCATTTCTCCTTTTCTTGGCCTCCTCTGGGATGGAAAGGCTGCATAAGTCTCCCTTAGGCATTGATGGGGCTCTCAGATAGTGACCTAGGATGTTCTCTCTCCTTCCCCCAAGCATAGCCAGGGCCTTCACATGGCCACCTATCCCTCATCCTTCTCTTCCTTTCTATCTGCCTCAAGCAGCAACTCACCTTTGAAGCTGACCTAGCCTGTGAGGGCATATTTCTTGGTTTCTAGTGTGAGCAGTCCAGCCCAGGCCTTACAGGCCTGCTAGGTTTCAGGTAAACAAAAGCACATTTTCCTAAGACCTTTCTCCCAAGTCATAAAATCTTTGTGACTTGGCATAATTTTGCATATGAAGTTTACTTAGTTGGTTCTAGGTATAAGTTGCCATATAGCAGTCTACCAGAATTTACCTAATTTAAATTTTAAAAATTACCAATATTTCATGTTTATTGTAAAATAGTTTAAAATATAGATAGTACTTATTTTTCTTTTTTAAAGTACATTTTATTTCTTCCATGAGTAAAGAGACAGAGAAAAAGAGAGACAGAAAAGACAAAATGCCAACACCTCCAACAGAGTCTTGATGTCAGATCCACCCCCAGCTTCAGCTGGCCCTGTATCATGGACACAAACATGTTTGGCATACCCAGGATGGGCTCTGGGATGTGACACTAGAACCTACTCACGTGGGTCAGGCTTGTAGAGCATTGCATTTTACCGTTGTGCCACCATCCAGATGGGTACATTACATTTTTTTTTTTTTTTTAATTTGCTATAGGGTGTGCATTCACTGGAGATGGAGAGCAGGAGGTGGGGGAGAGAAAGCGAAAAAGCAAGCCCTCCATCACCGGGGGGAGGGATGACTATCCCATCTGTTCTCCTCTCCGGATTCTGGGCATGCATGCACATGTACCTACTGTCTTCCTTGCGCCAGCAGGTCTGGGATTCGAACTGCACGGTTGGCCACATGGGATCCAGCTGCCATCTGATTGGTCCAGGGCATGCATTTTTAAAGTCACTTGTAACTGTTTTCAAAACTGGGACCAACCTCCTCACGTTTAAGTAGTTGTGACCATTGATGTAAGGTAGGGACTCATTGCTAATAGCATCTTTGGAGATTTTTCTCTCCCCATGTGTGATAGCTTAGAACAAGACTTATAGGGAGGAAAAGTTTTCTAAGAATGTAGAAGCTGAAATGCTAAAATGTTTTTCCTGTCTCCTTCATGTTAGCACTCTCTCCCACCAGCCACATCACAAAGGTGAGAGAGATTCAAGGGGCTCTTGTTTCCCAGTGACCTGAATTCCTGCAGTCAGCTGGATCCTATCTGCAAACTGCCAGAAAAATCACATAAGCATTCTGCAGCAGTTAGATGATAGAAAGAGAAAAAAAACAGCTAACTGTAAGATAAATCTCACAGACATCTGACCAGTCTACACTATTTGAAGGTATCTTGTATGGGGAAAATAGAACAGTAGAAACTTCAAAAAAGATTGGGAAATGAAAGTGAGGCTTGTCTTTTTTCTGATATTAAACATTTCCCTTTCTCTCATCAATGGCCAGAAGTTCTTGTATTAAAGCCCTTCAAAGGGATTAGCAGTTGGCATAATGGCTACGTCACTGGACTCCCATGTACTCAACCACGGTTCGAGTCCCGGACCCGGTGGCTTAAACTCACGCCAGGAGTGTGTGCGTGTATGCCCAAGATCCCAAGAGGAGAATGGAGGAGAAGGGATTGCGGTGTGACTATCCCCCCAGGGGGTTATTTCTTGCTTTCTGTCTCTCTCTTTCTGGCAAGCACACATGCCCTATAGCAAAAACCTCTCCAAAAAAAAAAAGAAAGAAAGCCCTTCAGGTACTCTATTTGTGCCTATTCCAGGTCCCAGTAGAGCTCTCTCCTATCTGGAAAGAACACATAGGCAGAGCTTCCACCTGTACTTGTACAGACAGCGATCTATGTAGGAAGCAGGCCATTTGTTAGCCAACACCTGTTATTAGAGCACAGGGCCCATGTTATAACTGAGAATCATGACTTTGAAGTACAGATGGTTTTTTTTTGTTTTTTTTTTGTTTGTTTTTTTTTTGTTTTTTTTTTTGACAGATTTTCACTGTAGGGCGCGTACGCTCGCCAGACAGACAGAGAGAGACATAGAGACAGAAAGCGAGAAATCACCCCCCAGTGGGGATGGTCACGCTGCAATCCCTTCTCCTCCATTCTCCTCTCGGGATCTTGGGCACGCACGCACACGCGCCCGGCGTGAGTTTTAAGCCACTGGGTCCGGGACACGAACCGTGGTCGACTACGTGGGAATCCAGCGACATAGCCATTACGCTAACTGCTGGTTCCCGAAGTACAGATGTTTTGTCTCTAGGAAAGCCCAAAATAAATGTCAGGAAGATAGATATGGATGGTAGTTTAAATCTTTTCATATACATTTACAATGTATATGAAATATACATTTCTATTTTAGTAAACTTTTGTCTAGCTGTTTTGGTGTAACTGTTTAGTAAGCAAATGGAAGTGTGCACATTTATACAGATGAGGCCTCCTAATGATTCTAATATTCCCTTAACTAATCCTACTAAATATTTGGCTGCATATCCTTCAAGACTCCTTTTCTTTTCCATACTCACACAGTTCTGATAAAATGTACACAGAATTGCCTAACAATTTAACCAGTAGAGTGAACAGAACACGACAATACTTTTTTGGATTACTTTACCACCTAATGGTCAGCATGTTAACATCTGGTTAGCACTCCCTATGGTTTGTAAAAAAAAAAAAAAACATCTTTTAAAGGGCACACTCACCTCTCTATATCCACTTCTAAATGCTTCAAAATATACCCTGTGTCCATCAAAACGTTATCCAACATCTGAAGGCTCATTTTAGTGGACCACTGGATATGAATATTTACATATTTATATAGAGAGATCATATTTACAGCAAAATTGCTGCTGCTTTTCCAAATTAAACAATACTACTAATAAAATAAAATTTAGTAGGGCATGTGTGCTCGCCAGAAAGACAGAGAGAGACAGAGAGACAGAAAGCGAGATTTCTCCTCCATTCTCCTCTCGAGATCTTGGGCACACATGCACACGCGCCCAGTGTGAGTTTCAGCCGCTGGGTCCGGGACTTGAATCGTGGTTGACTACGTGGGAGTCCAGCGATATAGCCATTATTCCAACTGCTGGTCCTTCTTTTCCAAAACTGAACTCCCAATAAATTAGAAACTAATTTAAAACCATTGTTATATTCGTCTCATTTAATATAATGCAAAGAAAACTTTGAAAATCCTTAATAGTCTTAGTAAGATTCCTTTTTCATTATAGTTTTTCTTTTAAAAAGATGATACTTTTCCTAGAATGTTTCATGTGGGGGATCCCAGGTTATATTTGTGAGGATAGAGTGACCCTACACTTGTAGCCTTTGTTCCCAGTGAGTCATGATAGTTACCCGAACATAAACCTGAGATGACCCATTATGGAGAGCAGCCAATCTGAAAACATGTGATTAAAACATGTGCCTGTAGACACATGCAAATATGTGCTTCCGTAGCTACTCTAGCAGGGCTATTGAGAAGCATCTACATACGAAAGCAGTACCTGCCAGTTGTCTACTGCCGGTTGTCTAGTGATAGAAAATTGTTTGCATAAGGAACTAGTATTTTGCTGAAAAAGGTTGTGTAATTGCTGTGCCTGTGTTTCTGGAGTGTCTGAAACAAACCACATTTGCTCTTACCAAATATAACAGCACCAGGGAGGCCGGTGTGAGATCTAATGTGGCAAATGAAAAGTGGGCACTTCCATCCACGCACAAAATCTTGGATTATAGCCATTTGGAAAAAGTTTTTAGAAAAATGTTAAACAAAGTAATTACCTATGGATAATAAGATCTGAACAACCCTAGTTAAAGATTTGACAATGATTTACAACTGATAAAGAAATTTGGCAGTATTTATGCATATACTAGTTTAATATTATCTGTAACCACCTGATTAATACCATATCATTGACTTTTAGGAATTTTAAATTATTTTGGAATATAAATACATATATAAATACAGAACACATATATAACATTTATTTACAAATATATAACTTATTTAAACATATAACAATAAAATTAAAATTACTTGATTTGACAATGTTTTCCAATATCATTTAATACCTTAAAAGAAGCCCGATTGATTTAACACATCTTTTGGATGTTTTAGGGGGCCTCTGTAAACATCCAAAAGGTATTCTGAGGTCAAAAAAGCTTAATTTAGAATTTGATTTTGAGGAAAACTTGTCAAAGATAGCAAAAGCTTAAATATTTAATTGTCTGTAGAAAATGAAAGTTAACTGTTTTAAACATTTTAGGGATGAAAAGGGTTAACTTAGTTGTCATTAAAACAAAATACATGGCAGACTACATAAATAAACAACTCAAAGACCAATATATGGGTTACATATATTGTTATTAGTTATAAATAACCCAATACACGGGTTATTTATAATTATTATAAGAAATGTACTTTTTATTATTTTTAGCCAGAAGTCCTGTAACTGAACCACAGGAAAATTAAAAATTAAACTTTAGGAAAATCAGTCTTATTAAACAGGACCTAAACTTTTTTTTTTTTTTTTTGCTTTGTTTTGATTACCTCTGAAAAACAAAATGTTAAAGTTTAGTCACTAATCCATTTTCCCTGTTGGTCATATATTTACTAAGTAACATATAACATATAATATAAATATTAGCTGTTTCATTGAATGGATGACTAATCATCCATTAATTATTAATAATTCAATAATTATTCTCAATTATAAATTAAACATGATGTTGCCTGACAAATAAAATTTTGGACAAAATATTAGTCAGAAATCGTGAAGATCTTCATTTATATTGAAACTAGCTTATTTGTTAATGATTTTAAGTTACGTGAACTAGAGGAGTATTTAAATTAATTTGTCTGAGCGCTCTTTTTCATAAACCAAATTGAAAGGAATTCCTTAAGGCCTTCAGGCCACATGATTGGCTGCTCTCCACAATGGGTCATCTCAGGTTTATTTGCAGGCAACTATCACGACTCACTGGGAAGAAGGGCTACAAGTGTAGAGTCACTCTACAGACATACAACATACAGTATGTAATACAACGTATCATATGTATGCACACACGTACACCTGCAAAAAGATTTTAAAACAATCTCCTAAGTCGGTTTTATGAGAAAATGTTTGTGATAAGACAAGATTTTTGAAGCGAATTTCTAATGGGAGTGCCTTCCAGTTGATCAACAGCGAATACCACTAGAGCACTTGGAATGGGCTTAAGTGAGAGTACTTTGGGAAAAACAAATGCAGTAACACAGGCAAATTATGTAACATGATCAGACGGGTAATGACAATCAATCTATTGGGAAGAAAATAGCCACATTCACACTGTCCTTGATCATTTTTTATTCCAAGGCAAGAGATTACATTTACTTAAGAGGCCAGTTGTAAGCAGTAAGCGAAAGTAACACTTGTCCATTAGTGTTTATGCCTGATTTTTACAGAACACCAATACTAGACATTTTCTTCTCATAAAACTGTAGTTCTAAAAGCGATTTATCAGAAATTATTTATGTGGTTACATAATTTAAAAATTTTTGTTATTTTCCCAATCATTCCCCTTTTTAAAAAAAATTTTTTTTGAGTATGGGTTGGGCAGTTTATAACAGAATGTTAGGACTAAACAGTATTTAGAGGAAGCTCTGAGATTCACAGAATTTTTCAAAGGGAAGCTACAGGTGGGAACTGTGGAAGTCAAAAAGAACTTTAAAAGATTAGTATGTTGAAAATTTTCTAATTAATGAATTTAAGAATAGCATTAACAAGTTTTGGAAGGATTTTGGAGGATATCCATACCTTTGTAAAAGGAGGCAAACAAGTAGAGTCCTAATTATTTAATGTAAAGCAGATAGGAGAGATTCCAGAAGTCTTTTGAAAATAAAATTAGCTCTTTTACAGTGTTCTTCAGAGGTTCTAACAACCTAGGTACTTGTTAGAATCTGTTCCATTGGAAGCAATCTTGAAACTGTCAATGACAAAACTGAAAATAGTGAGAACAAAGTATACAGTTATTTTTATTGTATAAATAGTATTTAAAGATAATTACCTAATTTGTTACTAACGGCATTACATTAGTACAATTAGTTTTATTTATTATTTATTATTACTATGTATTACTATTTACTATTTATTACTACTTATTATCTTAATAGACTGGGGAATTAAATGCCTCCAGAAAGGCCATTAAGGTTACAGTTTTGTATGTAGAAGTTTACATATTTACCAAAACACTAAATTTTTAGCAGTTTAGCTTTTAGTACGTAGCAGTGTCATTTTCATTGTCCTAAAAATGTCTAATATAATCTACTGTTCCCCCTTTCTTTTTCGGAGCAATAGCTGCTTTAGGAGAGGCATAGTTTTAACAAAATGTGTCCTGCCTCCTGATCAGAGACCATTCACGATATGGCCTGTGACAAGCGGGAAATAAAATCTTGATACAACTCACTAGGTCCCTGTCGTATACTGATCAAACCACTTGTCCCTCGATCCTGACCAGGGCGCCTTTTCCGGCAATTCCTGCATCTCATGCTAATCTGCTGGTATGCCCGTGGAGTGTATCCAATTTGTGCGCCAGTATTGGCCTGCTTTCTTGTTCCAGTTAACATTTCAACTGTGATGGGTATTCCATGTTGTTCACTCCTATTCGCCTGTTCTTGGGCTTCCTCAAACCAGTTAGATTTCCACAAAAGATAATCTCCTCCTGATAAGCATGCCTTGCCTAGCACCTGCCAATCATTGGGGGTAAACGCAGATTGCGTAGCTGTCTCTAATACCGCAATTGTATAAGGTGCCCCGGGACCATATTGTGTACAAGCCGTTTTCAATTCTTTTAGCGTTTTAAAGGATATTGGCTCATGCTGACGTTGATTTGATTTGGATTGTCAGGATTGGGAGCCTCTATAACCAGGCACAATTTAAATCCCGATGTATCCTCTCCTCTGCCACCAATGCCAAGCTCTCTGGAGGGGCGTTAAAGTGGGAGTTGTTCTTTCTGTCCTAGCGCCATTCGATGTGCAGTTAGGTTTTGACTGGGAAGTAGCAGGTCACAGCGGGGGAGTACTAGGCCTAAGGGCAGCAGCTCCTTTCTCCTCCTGCCCTGCAACCCCTTTGGAATCTGCAGTCTTAAGTCTAACTTTACAAGACTGTCGTTTTCTTTACCAGGTATTACTCTGTATCCTCGTCTTTAGTTACAAACTCTGATATTTTAGGACAGAGGGAGGCATAGCCCTCCGGAGTGTTATTTGGTGGTTACTGAACCAACTCCAGTTTCTTTTGGAGGGTTTTGTTTCAAGTACTCCTTAATTAAATTCCACAGGGAGAAAGCAAAGATGGGAATCTTGTTAGGACCCTCTGTTGTATACCGTTTCCTGATCCTGTCCCAAATTTCCTCATAAACTGTTCCTTATTCTGGGAACCAAGGGCATGTTTTCTGCACAAAAATGAAGAACTGACGTAACTGTTTGACACTAACTTTATCGCCCCTAGCTTTTAACATATAAGACAACACATGAACATACATTTTCCTTTCTTTCGACAATTTTGTCCCCATGTTTTACACCCAGTAATAATAGAATCCACTCCTTTTCTTATTCTATAATCTCTTTATTTTACTCTGGTATCTCCTTACTCTGGTATCTCTCTCTTCTACTCTGGTATCTCTTTTACTCTAGCATCTCTTTCTCTTTTACTCTTACTTTTTGCTATAGGATCCTTACCTTACTCAATAATATCCGGCCAACTGCTAGGATGTCCACTCGTCCGACTCTTTCCTCATCTAAAAGCGATTTATCAGAAATTATTTATGTGGTTACATAATTTAAAAATTTTTGTTATTTTCCCAATCATTCCCCTTTTTAAAAAAAATTTTTTTTGAGTATGGGTTGGGCAGTTTATAACAGAATGTTAGGACTAAACAGTATTTAGAGGAAGCTCTGAGATTCACAGAATTTTTCAAAGGGAAGCTACAGGTGGGAACTGTGGAAGTCAAAAAGAACTTTAAAAGATTAGTATGTTGAAAATTTTCTAATTAATGAATTTAAGAATAGCATTAACAAGTTTTGGAAGGATTTTGGAGGATATCCATACCTTTGTAAAAGGAGGCAAACAAGTAGAGTCCTAATTATTTAATGTAAAGCAGATAGGAGAGATTCCAGAAGTCTTTTGAAAATAAAATTAGCTCTTTTACAGTGTTCTTCAGAGGTTCTAACAACCTAGGTACTTGTTAGAATCTGTTCCATTGGAAGCAATCTTGAAACTGTCAATGACAAAACTGAAAATAGTGAGAACAAAGTATACAGTTATTTTTATTGTATAAATAGTATTTAAAGATAATTACCTAATTTGTTACTAACGGCATTACATTAGTACAATTAGTTTTATTTATTATTTATTATTACTATGTATTACTATTTACTATTTATTACTACTTATTATCTTAATAGACTGGGGAATTAAATGCCTCCAGAAAGGCCATTAAGGTTACAGTTTTGTATGTAGAAGTTTACATATTTACCAAAACACTAAATTTTTAGCAGTTTAGCTTTTAGTACGTAGCAGTGTCATTTTCATTGTCCTAAAAATGTCTAATATAATCTACTGTTCCCCCTTTCTTTTTCGGAGCAATAGCTGCTTTAGGAGAGGCATAGTTTTAACAAAATGTGTCCTGCCTCCTGATCAGAGACCATTCACGATATGGCCTGTGACAAGCGGGAAATAAAATCTTGATACAACTCACTAGGTCCCTGTCGTATACTGATCAAACCACTTGTCCCTCGATCCTGACCAGGGCGCCTTTTCCGGCAATTCCTGCATCTCATGCTAATCTGCTGGTATGCCCGTGGAGTGTATCCAATTTGTGCGCCAGTATTGGCCTGCTTTCTTGTTCCAGTTAACATTTCAACTGTGATGGGTATTCCATGTTGTTCACTCCTATTCGCCTGTTCTTGGGCTTCCTCAAACCAGTTAGATTTCCACAAAAGATAATCTCCTCCTGATAAGCATGCCTTGCCTAGCACCTGCCAATCATTGGGGGTAAACGCAGATTGCGTAGCTGTCTCTAATACCGCAATTGTATAAGGTGCCCCGGGACCATATTGTGTACAAGCCGTTTTCAATTCTTTTAGCGTTTTAAAGGATATTGGCTCATGCTGACGTTGATTTTGATTTGGATTGTCAGGATTAGGAGCCTCTATAACCAGGCACAATTTAAATCCCGATGTATCCTCTCCTCTGCCACCAATGCCAAGCTCTCTGGAGGGGCGTTAAAGTGGGAGTTGTTCTTTCTGTCCTAGCGCCATTCGATGTGCAGTTAGGTTTTGACTGGGAAGTAGCAGGTCACAGCGGGGGAGTACTAGGCCTAAGGGCAGCAGCTCCTTTCTCCTCCTGCCCTGCAACCCCTTTGGAATCTGCAGTCTTAAGTCTAACTTTACAAGACTGTCGTTTTCTTTACCAGGTATTACTCTGTATCCTCGTCTTTAGTTACAAACTCTGATATTTTAGGACAGAGGGAGGCATAGCCCTCCGGAGTGTTATTTGGTGGTTACTGAACCAACTCCAGTTTCTTTTGGAGGGTTTTGTTTCAAGTACTCCTTAATTAAATTCCACAGGGAGAAAGCAAAGATGGGAATCTTGTTAGGACCCTCTGTTGTATACCGTTTCCTGATCCTGTCCCAAATTTCCTCATAAACTGTTCCTTATTCTGGGAACCAAGGGCATGTTTTCTGCACAAAAATGAAGAACTGACGTAACTGTTTGACACTAACTTTATCGCCCCTAGCTTTTAACATATAAGACAACACATGAACATACATTTTCCTTTCTTTCGACAATTTTGTCCCCATGTTTTACACCCAGTAATAATAGAATCCACTCCTTTTCTTATTCTATAATCTCTTTATTTTACTCTGGTATCTCCTTACTCTGGTATCTCTCTCTTCTACTCTGGTATCTCTTTTACTCTAGCATCTCTTTCTCTTTTACTCTTACTTTTTGCTATAGGATCCTTACCTTACTCAATAATATCCGGCCAACTGCTAGGATGTCCACTCGTCCGACTCTTTCCTCAT
>NW_006159608.1:677319-682482 GCF_000334495.1 Tupaia belangeri chinensis | reverse complement strand
TGAGGAAGGCTGTGGATTAGAAATAGACGCAATAACAAACACACAAAGACACACAGGTATAGAAAAGCGAGGATCGGGTGGGCACAGCTTCTCTGATGGAGAAATTGCGACCAGAACCAGCCTCAGGTTTATTCTTTTAAAGGGCAGAGAATGGGGCAAGGGGGAAATGGGATGCAAAAGGAATGGGAAAGAAAGAAGTGGAATGCAAAGAGAATAAGGGAGGAGAAATTAGAATGTAAAGCCAGTTGTTTTTGGATGTAAATCTACTGAAGATGTGAAACTGACTGGACATATAATTTCTCAGATCCTTTTGGGGGACAATCTGATAAACACTTGTCACTTCCTTTAGCTCCATAGTGGGCAGTATCATTTATTAGGTATCAAGAACAACAAGAAGACAGCCATTGGCAACAGGCAGGTACTGCCTTCGTATGCAGATGCTTCTCATAGCCCCGCTAGAATAGCTTATGGAAGCGCATATCTGCATGTGTCTACAGGCACATGTTTTAACCACATTTTCAGATTGACTGCTCTCCGTTACCCATCACTGGCAGGTTCTGGTACCTCTCCTCTCTAGAAGACTTGGGGTATCAGAAGCTTCTTCTAAGGGTCTCTCTATCTCTCTCTTCCTTAACTTGCATTTAGCAAAATAAGATTTAGCCACAAAGTGAACTGTTTTCTGCTCCGCTCCAGTCATGTGTCAGCCATTCCCATTGGACCCTATTACTTTGTTATTTCTTTCTTTTGAAGGTGGAAGTCATTCTTCTCTTAGATGCTTGCTTATCTCAGGTGTATTCTGTGTGGAGATGCTGATGGCCACCAGCCTTCTTCCAGAGGGTCTATAGTCCCAATGCTGCCTCTGACCTTTTGGTCCAACACTCCCCCAGGAAGCTTCTAAGGAGAGGAAAGCAAATCATCCACAGAAGCTATGGGGGTCCCTGGCCCCAGTGTTTCCTTTTGTTCTTTCTCAATAATTAACTGACATTGATAGTGATGTAGGAAAATTATGATGCAAGTGGTTGGAGTGTGTGGGCCCAACATCTGGTGCAGTAATGGCAGTGAGCCTGATTCTTTGTCACATGCTTATGAAGAATTAAAGATGTGACACAGAAGAAATAGTTAAGTGGAGAGTGTATTAAGAGAGGGAAAGAAGATCAGATCTCCCAGGCAGGGAATAGGTCCTGAAAAATGGGTTGCCAATAAAAAACTGAGGTGAAGGCTTTTTTTTAAAAAAAAAGAATTATTTTATTTAACTATTTATTTATTTATTTATATTTGACCAGAGAGGGACAGAGAGAGAGAAAGAGAAAGAGAGGAGGAAAATGAGAAAGCAAGCCACCCCGTCCAGGACTTGAACCTTGGCTGGCCATGTGGGAGTCCAGCACCCTTAACCACCACACCACTTGTCAGCCCCATGAGGTGAGGGGTTTATAATCTGTGTCAGAGGGGCTTTGTTCAGGCTTCTTTCTTTTATTTAGGCTTGCTCAGGCTCTGAGAGGTTGACTTTATGGGAGAGGAACAAATCAGTGTTCAGAAAGACTGGTTATCATATTGAGGAGAAATGTCAGCTTGTTGACAAGCTTAGTGTTGCTCAAAAGGAGCTTGTAGGGAGTGCTGTTATAGGATGGGGGAGTTGAGCTGCATTGTGTAAACCTAGGTTCTTTAGGTTCGGATCTCCAAGATTAGAGACCTGTCCTGAGACACAGAATGAAAAACCACAAGCACATGTAAAGTAGGAAAAAGGAAATTTTAATAGAGAAGTAAAGATTTTTAACAGGAAGAAAATACACCTCCATGCCTGAAAGGCATGTGGGTGGGCAGCTGCTAGAGAAGGACAACTGCCTTGGGCATGAGGTTAGGTGTTACTTTTACCCTGGGGGTTGGTAATGAATATTTAGCAGGGGACTGACTGTCTGTCACAGTACCTGGGCTCTTAGGTTTCACTGGCTTTTCCCTGAACTTGTGCATCTCTATCTCAGGTAAGGAATTTATCTAATCACACATGCCTAGGGTGGTCTTTGAAGGCATAAGTGTCCATATCTGGATTCATTGCCTGGATGTTGACTTAGTGTCCCATCCCAGTGGTGAATTTTGTGTGTACATTTGGGGTGGCAGGAAGGAAGATAACAACCTTCCTGGTGCCAAAATCCAGGTGGGAGGGATGGGAAGAAGGAATCTTCAAAAAGGATCTGGTTGCATTTCCTGATAGACTGACTACCAAGCAAGCTGCAAAACAACTCCGGTTTTAAGAAACTCTGTGTGAGCAAGCAGTCAGAGCTAATACTTGATTTTTAGTGAGAGCAGTGAACAACCCTTCTCAAAAGCTTAACCAGAAGGAATCCATTTTAAAAGTTGGCTCTATTTGGGACCAGCAGATGGCGTAATGATTATGTTGCTAGATTCCCACATAGTCAACCATGGTTCGAGTCTTGGACCTGGCAGCTTAATAACTCACACCAGGTGCATGTGTGTGCATGCCCCAAATCCTGAGAGGAGAATGGAGGAGAAGGGATTGAGGAGTGGCCATCCCTCCTGGGGGATGATTTCTTCCTTTCTGTATTTTGTGGTGAGTGTATGCACCTTATAGCCAAAATCTCTTTCTAAAAGAAAAAGGTTGGCTCTTCCTTAATGTCTCTGTGTGTTCATTTCCTATCATAGAGACTCTTCCTTGGGAGTTCCCTGCCCTATTTACCAACTCACTGGGTCTAATTCCTGAGTCAGTAGCGCACATCTGTGAACACAGTACCTCCACATGGTACCATCAAACACATTTCCTCAGCATTTATTCTATAGCTATATGAGTGAAATGAAACTAAAATGGGCCATACTTTGCCATTTCCTCCTGGATTAGGCTTTTTCCAGTGATGTTATTGCAGGAGAGCTTGTGGGGAAGCTAGGTGGTCTTTGCATGCTTTTGTTGCTAATAAGGGGGCTTCTTTCATTAATGAACTGAACCACAGATGTTTCATACT
Source organism: Tupaia belangeri chinensis (assembly GCF_000334495.1). Taxonomy (NCBI): domain Eukaryota; kingdom Metazoa; phylum Chordata; class Mammalia; order Scandentia; family Tupaiidae; genus Tupaia; species Tupaia belangeri. Next base: position 679,510 of record NW_006159608.1, on the reverse strand, counting down.
GCATTTTTTTTTCCCTCTTCTTCTCCATTCTCCTCTTAGGATTTTGGGCACACATTGCCCTTGCACCCAGTGGGAATTTTAAGCCTCTGGGTTTGGGATTCAAACAGTGGTTGACTATGTGGGAGTCCAGCAACAAAACCATCATGGCATCTGTTGATCCCCATACTGCATCTTGATGTCCTCTTTTGCTTTCTTTTCATAGACCTGCCAAGTTTGTTCAGTGTGTGAAGAATCATGAGCATTCATCTTGCAGATCTGTCGTCTGAGCCAGTTGTCATGGTTGTTTTCGATCTTTGCTTGCTGTGCACATCAACACGTGTGCCTCAGCAGACTGGACTCACTAGTGGAAAGCCGAAGATCTTGGGGGGGTCCTCTGTCATCATGTCAACACCACAGATGAAAGCCTTTCCTCCCAAAGTCTCAAATAAAAATTATTTGATTAAATTAGAATGAAAATTTTACATTGTTATTTCATTTTACTTTCATGTCATTTATGTTGTTTTTATGTTCATTTCTATTGGAAAATAACCACTTCAAACCTCTCTTCTTAGAACAGGCAAGAAAAGAAAGTGAAAGCTTTTCAGAAAATAGTACGTTTCCAAATGAATGACCTATTCTTATGCTATATTTTTGTAACTTTCTTACAGATAGTCAAATTATAAGTGCCATGATCATGAGTCAAGTTGAAAAACACTATTCTGCAGGAAATGAGCTACCCATGCACTTGGTGCTTTATCCCTTGCCCTTTGTCAATGGAAAATAACCAACTCTAAAAATTAATAATTAATAATTAATGTGGTTTATTTCCAAGCAGAATATTGCCGAGACTAGCTCAGCATGAACACGTTTCTCTGAGTGGGGAAGGCTGTGGATTAGAAATAGACGCAATAACAAACACACAAAGACACACAGGTATAGAAAAGCGAGGATCAGGTGGGCACAGCTTCTCTGATGGAGAAGTTGCGACCAGAACCCACCTCAGGTTTATTCTTTTAAAGGGCAGAGAATGGGGAAAGGGGGAAATGAGATGCAAAAGGAATGGGAAAGAAGGAAGTGGAATGCAAAGAGAATAAGGGAGGAGAAATCAGAATGCAAAGCCAGTTTTGATGTAAATCTTTCGAAGATGTGAAAATGACCGATGCCATATAATTTCTCTGACCTTTTTTTGATGTAAATCTTTTGAAGATGTGAAAATGACCGATGCCATATAATTTCTCTGACCTTTTTTGGGGGACAGTCTAATAAGTGCATGTAACTTCCTTTAATCTGATACGGGGTATTGGGTATCAACAACAACAGAAAGACAACCATTGACAACAGGCAGATACTGCTTTCGTATGTAGATGCTCCTCAATAGCCCTGCTAGAATAGCTTATGGAAGCGCATATCTGCATGTGTCTACAGGCCACATGTTTTAATCCCATGTTTTCAGATTGGCTGCTCGCCACAGAATATGAGTGACCTAGGCCTGGAGAGGAGGCATACATACCTTTCTCAGGGTGATTACATACAGGAGTTTCTTTTATTTGATTTTGAGATTGACAGACAAAATTAGTTAAGAGATATCCATTGGTCTGGCCCAAAGAGGCGGAACATGTGGAAGCAGGGTGGAGGGGGGCTTGTAAGTTACAGGTGGGTTTCACAATTCCTAGGTAGGTGATTGGAAGGTAAGATCTGTGTCCTGGGAAGAGATTCCTAAAGAAATGCTTATTCTACATCTCAAGGAAAGGGAAGTTCTATGTAAATTGCCCAGAAATTTGAGAATAATATGAGAAATACTAGATACCATCAAATGTCCAAACATCGTGATAATTGGCATTCCAGAAGGCGAAGAGATTCATAAGGGCATTGATAATCTATTCCATGAAATCCTGCAAGAAAACTTTCCAAACCTAGAGAGACACTCAAAGATCCAGTCCCAAGAAATACAGAGGACCCCAAATAGAATCAACCCAAGAAGATCTTCTCTAAAAAACATTTTAGCCAGATTGACCAAAACCACAGACAAAGACAAGATACTGAGATTGGCAAGAGAGAAATGGCAAGTTACCTACAAAGGATATCCTATCAGGCTAACAGCAGACCTCTCATCAGAAACAATGCGAGCAAGGAAAGAATGGGAAAATATATTCAAAGTGTTAAGATAAAAGCAATTTTAACCAAGAATACTGTACCTGGCAAGATTATCCTT
>NW_006159608.1:661810-676507 GCF_000334495.1 Tupaia belangeri chinensis | reverse complement strand
TATATATATATATATATATATATATACACACACACACACACACACACATACAAATGTGAAATAAACTCAGTATTTTAATAAAGTAAAGTAAAAAAAGTCAGACAAAAAGATTACATAGCATATATTCCACTTATAAAACTATAGAAAATGAAATATAATGATATGAAACAAATTGGTAGGGATAAATGGAATTAGGGGAAGGAAGTTTGGGAGGGAGATTACAAAAGTACATGAAGAAACTTTGGGACATGATTAATAAGTTCACAATATTAATTGTGATGGTTTCATAGCTATCTACATAGGTAAATATGCATATTAATGAATATTGTACATTTAAAAAGAGAGAATATACTGTAATCAGTTGAATATACATCTCAGATACATGCCAGGGACAGGATGCAAGGAGAATCCTGTTAAATGGGAAAAAAAATGGTCTGTTAATGTTTATGGGCATGACTCCCCCCAGGCCCTCTGGAAAGGACTTTGGAAAAATAGGAAAAAGCAGTTAGACTTCTCTCTACACCATGCAACAGGTCTGTGAGGTTATCTTCCACATCACCAGTGAAAATGGTAGTCATAAATCTAGTATCAAAGTTAGATGCTAGATTTAAACTCAGCTCTCAAATTCCCAAGTACATTCCCAAGAACATATTTTCTCTCTTTTAAGGCTACAGTACTAAACTAGTCTGCACTCTCTTCTAACATGCATGTTTGAAGTACATCAGCCATAATAGAATCTGAAATGTGATTTTTTTTTCTGGATGACTCAAAAACAGGGGCCAGCAGGTGGCATGGTGGTTAAGGCTCTGAATCCAACATGGCCAAATCTGCAGTTCCAGCCCCCAACTTAGTAGCTTGAAAAACATGCCAGATTCATATATGTGTGCATACATACCCAAAAGCTCAAGAGGAGAATGGAGGAGAATGGATTGCAAGGAGGCCAGCCACCCATAGGGGTGACTTCTCACTTTTTCTCTGTCTCTCTCCAGCAAGTATACTTGCTCTATGTCAAAAAATTAAAAAAAAAAAAAATTCTTTTTTTCTTCCTCCTTTTTCTATCTCTCATGCTCAGTTTCTTGTGCTCAGTAGTATCAGGAATAGACAATCTGTGTTTTCTCTTTTTTCTCTGAAATCAGCCTTGCTTTCAGGGTTTATCAGTTTTACTACTTAAAAATTTTTTTCATTCATTCATTCATTCATTCATTCAAATTTGACCAGAGAGAGAGAGAGAGAGAGAGAAAGAAAGAGCAAAATCAAGTCCAAGTCCAGGACTCGAACCATTGTCAGCCGTGTGGGAATGTCCAGCACCTTAGCCACCACACCATCTGCTGGTCCCCTAGTTTCATTACTTTTTAAAAACAAGCTTAGGACATTTATTTTTTTTTAGGACATTTACTTTTCTTTTTTCTTTTCTTTATTATTATAATTGTTATTTTAATTTGTTGTAGGGCATGTGTGCTCGCCAGAGGGGTGGGTGGAGGGGAGTAAGAAAGCAAACTGACAGCTCCAGCACTGGAAACACGGTAGGCCATGTGGGAGTCCAGCGCCACCTGCTGGTCCCTGCTTTCTTTTCTTATACATACATTTTAGTATGAATTTTCTTCTGAGCTCTGTTTTAGCTACATATAGCTCTTAATTTTTTCCTTTTTAAGATGTCTCTCTGAGAGACAGAAAGCGAGAAATCACAGCCCCTCCCCCAGAGGGGATGGCCACGCTGCAATCCCTTTTTCGCTCAGGATTTTGGGCATGCAAACCCAGGCCTCTGGAGTGAGTTTTAAGCTGCAGTGGGAGTCCACGGAGCACCATGACGCCACTTACTGGTTCCAAGTTCTCGATTTATTTAGATTTGTGCTGCTTAATTTGCACATCTGGAGATTGTCTAGCTCTTTAAAGAAAACTCAAGTGTACTGATTTGAGACTCCTTTGGGGACTCCGCCGGGTTGGTTGAAAAGTACACCTGAGCTCCGGTCTGGGGTGGGGCTGGGCTTCCTGGGTCCTCCGTGACGGAGCCGGTGGGCGGGGCGCCTGGGCCTGGGGCTCCCTCCGCACCCCCAGGCTGAGCGCCCCCTCCAGCCCCGGCTCCACCCTGGTGGCGGCGCCCGCCCTGCCCGGACCGGTTTGTCTGGTTCTTCCCGAGAGGCTGGTTTCTCGAATAACCGCCGCCCGCCCGCTCCCCGGGGCCCCCGCGGGCGTCTCCCCACCCCAGCTGCTCCGAGCCTGGTGCCCGGGGCTAACCCCGCATTGCCGCTGCCCCGCCACCGCGCGCGGCCTCAACTCCGGGCGTTCTTCGCCTCCGCGCGGCCGCGGCCTGGGCGCCTCTCTCGCCCGTGCCAGGTTGGGGTGGGGACCTGGGGGAAGGGACCTTTGAGCCTCCGCTGAATCCTCGCCCACACGCGGGCAGGCTGCGGGCGCAGGGGGTCGGAACCGGAGCGCGGCGAAGGCCTGCAGGGCGCACAGTGGTCCGGTGGCCCCGGAAGGGCGCCCTCCGCAGCGCCGGACTGCAGCGCGATGTAGTCGGCCGTGCGCGCAAGGCGGAGGGTGCAGACGGTGGACACCCACCCTGCAGGCAGGGTTCGCATTGGGAAAGCCTCTCTCCCCTTCCTGGGGCCCCAGCCGTCAGCCAGGTCTCAGTTTCCGCCCTCCTCCCTTCGCCACCCCTGTCTCACCCAGCCAGCCCCACTGTAGGTTTCCCATCTGTCAGTCAGCCTTCCTCTCTCCACGGGGCCCTCCTTATCTGCTGCTACCCTGGGCACTTCATCAGCTCCAGGACCCTGTCCAACTTATGACCCAAAACCCTCTGTTGTGTGCCTCCGTTCTTCCCACCCAAGTCCCGCCTTAGACCCTAGCAACCCCTTGAGGAGTCCCCTCCTCAGCCAGCGGCCCCACCCAGCCCCTGCCCCATTTCTGACCCAGGTTCCCAGCCCCAATCCCAACACTTTCTCCAGCACCCATAGGGTCAGAAAGTTGCTAAAAACACTACAACACTAAAACGCTCCACCAGAAATGTGACCTAGAGGGCAGTCCCAGGGACAGGTGACGCGGGGGCTAATCCAAAGGATACAGTGAGGTTGGGGGGTTTGCTCAGTGTTGGCCCAACCTTGTGAATCCAGAGTCCTTGGGAAGATGCCCTTCCATCTCCAACCTCCTCGCCCTATTGGACATTTCTCTAGGTTTGAAACTGAGATGTTCTGTTTCCTTAACTACTTTGACAGCACATGAAGAAAGACACAGGCAAAAATATTTCATTACTATTCTCCCCAGGGGTTGGATGGTGGCTTGGCTAAGAAATTCAAAGCTCAAGCCTAACCTACATGGGGGTTCGAAGTCTGCATCTGGAGCTCTCTGAGAACTTCAGGCAGGTGTGTACCTGTGATCTGGGGCTAGCTGGGGGTGGATCACTGTCAAAACCCCATGGAGGTACTCTCTCTCTGTTTCCCTTGTTTATGAAAGAAATTAATATATAGGAGACCAGTAGATGACTTGGTGGTTGGGGCATTAGACTCTCACACTGGCTGCCTGTGGTTTGAGTCCTGGAGCTGGCAGCTTGCTTTCTCACTTTACCACCACCCCACCCCCACCCTGTCTCTGGTGAGCACACACACCTTACAGCAAATGTAAAAAAAAAAAAAAGAAAATAATAAATAAAATTAAATGATTCTTTTAAAAATTGATATATACATGTAATGCGCACATGTGTGTATTTCCTGCTCCTAACATGGGAGCCAAAGTACCCACTAGTGCCAGATCTACCTCCTTTTATTTTTTTCCCAATTTCGCCAAGGGGTGTATGTGCTGGCTGGAAAGAGACAGAGGGGAAGTGAGAGGGGAAGTGAGAGAGCACCCCTCATGTGGAACGGCAGGCTTCATGCCTTCTCTTCCCATTTCTCCTTTTGGGATTTCGGGGCATGCATGTGTGCACACCTGGTATAGTTTTCAAGCTGCTAGGTCTGGAATTAAGCTGTGCAATTGGCCATGTAGGATCTAGCTCCCTTAACCACCATACAAAGGGATGGCCCTCTTAGTAGCTGTGTGACCATGACTGCGAGCAAGTTACTTAACCTCTCAATTCCTCAATTTTCTCCTGTGCCAAATAGGCATAAAAATGGTAGCTTCTGAGGCCAGCAGGTGGTTAATGCAGTGGATTCCCATATGGCTGACTGCTGTTCAAGTCCTAGACCTGGTGGCTTGCCCCCTCCCCCCCCCCGTGAGCACATGTACCTTGTAACAAAATTTAAAATAATAATAATGATTAATTCATTTATTATTATTATTATTTTTAATTTGACCAGAGAGAGAAAGTGAAAAAGCCCATTAAAATGTTATGAGTACTGGGACCAGCAGTTAGCGTAATGACTATGTCACTGGACTCCCATGTCATCGACTGCAGTTCGAGTCCTGGACCCAGTGGTATAAACTCATGCCGGGCACATGTGCATGTGTGCCCAAGATCCTGAGAGAATGGAGGAGAAGGGATTGTGGCGTGGCCATCCCCCCTAGGGGGTGATTTCTCGCTTTCTGTCTCTCTGTCCTTCTCTTTCTGTCTGGCGAGAGTACGTGCCCTATAGCAAAAATCTCTCAAAAAAAAATGTTATGAGTACTAAAGAAAATGGCAAAAATTGACAGTGTAGCTCAGAGTCTTGTATATCAGTAAACACTTGGCTAATGCCTCCTTTCTGTCTCCCTCTGGCTGACAATCCAGTTTCTTTCAGGAGCCCAAACAGCTATAGCCATCGGGATTAGTCCAAGAGTTCTTCACCAGCTGCCATCTCTCCACTTTGGTATGTCCTCAGGGAATTTGATCTTGGCTAGATGTGAGAAAGGATGTTTGATAGGAGCTCTCATTGAAATTCAGAATTGCCCCAAATTTCAAGTAGCTCCATGTGCAACATGTGTTCAGTAACAGGTCCCTGGCAGTCCACTGGGACGCTTGGCTCTTTTCCTCTCAAGACTCCACCTTCTTGTTATGCTCAGTTCTGGTTTCTGGGCTCGCCAGGATACCCCTTTAAAGTGGATATCTGTGCCCGAGAATTTTGTCCCTCACATCCCCTTCCAAAGTAATGGATAGAGTAGAAACCTGTTTTTAAGAATTCTCCCAGGAAAACACATTTGAGTATTTCAGTTCTATGTATGCACCTTAGGAGAAGCTGGTCCCCTTTGAGTTTTCTTTTGAGACATCAAAGAAGGAAGATGGTTGTTTGCTTTCCAGTAGACTCCCAGGGTGATTCGAGCAGCAGTGGTTTTCAGTGCTAACACGCTACCCCACAGATTGGGGCCACACGAGAGGCCCGGGTTTGATTTCAGGTCTATCCAAAGGCTAGGCACAGTGGTATGCACCAATAATCCCAGAGACTCAGGGAGCCCAAAGCACAAGAATCATGAGTTCAAGGCTGGCCTGGGCATATAGTGAGACACTGTCTAAAAAAGAGCTGGTTATGGTGGCATGGGCCTGTAACCCTAGCTGAGATGCTGAGACAGGAGGATTGTGACATAGCAAAACCTTGTCTAAAAAAAAAAACAAACCAAACCAAGCTAAAACGAAAACTCTCCTTGAGACCTTCCAGGATCTTATGTAATGCCATTGCTATGTATGTGATTCTTTTTTTTTCTTTTAAATTATTTATTTTATTTATTCATTCTTTTTTTTTTTTTTTTTTTTGGGTGGTTTTTTCTATTTGCTTACCAGACAGACAGAGAGAGACAGAGAGGCAGAAAGCGAGAAATCACCCCCTAGGGGGGATGGCCACGCCACAACTCCATTCTCCTCTCGGGATCTTGGGCACGCACGCACATGCGCCCGGCATGAGTTTTAAGCCACCGGGTCTGGGACATGAACCGTGGTCGACTACGTGGGAATCTAGCAACGCAGCCATTACGCTAACTGCTGGTCCCCATTCATTTATTTTTTTAGTTTGACCAGAGAGAGACAGGGGGTGAGAGTGAGAGAGAGAGGAAGTGAGTGAGAAAACAAGCCACCAGATTCAGGACTCGAACCCTGGTCAGCTATGTGGGAGTGTCTAGAGCCTTAACCACCACGCCACCTGCTGGTCCCCTGTATGTGACTCTTAATACCTGACATAAAGTAAAACATTTAATAACTTGATGTGAAATGCAGACCCAAAGGGAAGAGAAAACACATTTACTGTACCAGGCATTACACATATTATAACAGCCAGTGATCTCATCTACAACAGAATATGTCTCTGGCTGAAAATAAATTTTCTAGTGGATAACAGGAATTACTTCTTCTGGAGGAATAGAAAACAATTGGAATGCATCTAGCCAAGAATAACACCCTGAATTACTCCATTGACTGATCTGGTAAAAAAGTCCCTCTATCACTGCCGTTTCTGTGGGATTCAGGTAATAAAGGTCCACAATGATTGGCGGAAGTGCTGCTGTCTGCTTCCTTACATCAGTCTCAGGTTATGGTCGTATAGCTCGGTCTGACTTGTGAGGTGAGATATACATAAAATGCTTGAAACAGAGCTCGCTTTCTTTGTAAAATGGAATGACAGGGGCCAGCAAGTGGCATGGAGGTTAAGGGATGCAGTGTAGCCATCCTTCCTGGGTAAGATGATTTCTCATTTTCCCTCTTTCTCTCTCTCTGTCTCTGGCAAGAGCATGCACCCTGTAGCTAAAGCAAACAAACAAAAATGGAGTGATAATAGTGCCAACCTTTTTATGTTGTATTGTGTTATGCAAGATGATTGACACATATGAAACTCTATCAGTGTTAGCTTCTGTTTGTTTCTTATGTTGGAACCCGCTTTTATCCTGGAGGTGATTGCTTACAAGCCTGTTTAGTGGCGAAGAGGGTAAGGAATAGCCTCCTTGCCAATGATTAGGATCAGTCACAATCTCTCAAAAACTTTGAGTTGTCCTAGATGGTTAGATTTTCCAACCTGATGAAAAAATGGACCAGTGTCCTTCTTAGAGCCTCCTCTAAGAGCTGGCTCCCATCCCAAGCTGGATGACAAAGGTAGCAACAGAACTCTGCTACTCCCAAATGTAAGAATATAACATTGTAATTTTCATTCTTTTTTCTCTTGCCAGTCTTAGTATCTTGTCTTTGTCTGTGGTTTTGGTCAGTCTGGCTATAATGTGTCTTGGAGAAGATCTTCTTGGGTTGTATTTGGGGTCCTCTGTACTTCTTGGGAATGGATCTTTGAGTGCCTCTCCAGGTTTGGAAAGTTTTCTTGCAGGATTTCATGGAATAGATTATCAATACCCTTATGAGTTTCTTCGCCTTCTGGGATATCTGTGCCCAAGAATTTTGTCCTATTTTCTGGATGTTCGGACGTTTAATTGTATCTTCTATTTCTTGTATATTATTCTCAAATTTTGGGGCCATTTTCTCAGTCTTCGTGGTGGATTTTTCTAGGCCAGCAATTTTCTCTTCTACATTAGAGATTCTATTTTCTGTATGATCTAGTCTGCTTTTAATACTTTCAAGGGAAATTTTGACTTCTTGTATTATAGCCTTCATCTCTAACAGTTCCATCTGATTCTTTCGTAAAGTGTGAAATTCCTCTTTTAGATCTAGCATGAATTTCCTCACCTCCTGGAACTCTTCAACTCCTTTCTCCTTCCTCTTCAGCAGTTCCTTGTCTCTCTTCTCTTCCATCTCTGTTAGCTTTGCCATTATGAATGTTCTGAATTCTTTATCAGACATTTCCATGATTTCCATTGAACTGTGTGTGGATAAAGAGGAGCTATCCTTTTCCCTTGTGGGAGAGGTATTTTCCTGCTTCCCCATATTTCTTGTGGTCCTGCAGCGATTTCTAGTCATCTGGTGGATGGTCGGTTTCTTCCCAAACTTGGAAGTTCAATCACATGAGTTTTGAAACTTTTAAATAAAACTAAAAAAAAAGAAAAATTAATATTCAAAAAATTTCAAAAAACCCCCAAAATTAGAAAACCACGTGGCGCGCTTGCACTCCACATAACATGGCTAAATCGCAGGAGTCATGGAGCTGGTCCTTGAAGAAGGGCTGTTCTGTTCCCTTCAGCCTCTCCTGGGTGGGGAGTGGGAGAGGGAATTATTAACAAGATAAAGGGCTAGGCAGGGCCAACAGGCCCAGAAAGATGCCTTACCTTAAACAAAATTCTAAAAAGCAAAAATTAAAAAAATAAAGAAAGAGAGGAGTCAGAGACAGAGACAGAGGTAGAGAGAGACAAAGTCAGATACAGAGAGAGGAGGCCTGAGAGGAGTCTTCCTACCACGCGAGTTTTCTATACTGGAGGCTGAATTATCAGTGGGACCTCTTCATTCCTCCGTTTCCCCCAAAATGGCTAGATCGCAGGAGCCATGGAGCTGGTTCCTGAAGAAGGGCTGTTCTCGTAATTTTCACCCTTTAAGCCAGCCGAGAGTTCAACAGCCTCCCTCGGCATTGACAGGCCAAGTCCCTGCTCTCCCGACCACACCTGCTATGCTGGCAGTAGTAAAGTATGCAGCCTTCTTGGTAGAATGAAGCCAGAATACAAAATGTCACAGGTAGGGCATGGCCAGTCCTAGAGAATAGACTTCTCCTGTCATAGAATGGGAGAATGCTGAGCTGCGTTGTGTAAAATCCTTAGTTCTTTGAGTCCAAATCTCTAAAATTAGAGACCTGCCCTGAGGCACAAAATAAAGCCACAACCACAGTTAAAAAGTAAGTAGAAAAGAGAATTTAATAGGAAAGAAAGATTTTAGAAAAGAAGTACACCCAAAAGTCTTTTGGATGGGCAGGTTGCTAGGTAGCAACTCTATTTGGAACTGGTTAGGTTTTATTTTTGTTACTAAAGTTGATAATATTTAACAGTGGGAGGTCTGACATAGTATCTATGTTCTTACTTTGAATTTGTGGACTTGTTTCTGTATTTGCACATCTTTCTCCCAGGTGAAGAATTTGAGGAATTTGATGATCTAATGGCTCATGCCCAGTGTGGGCATGATGATAGGAGCATCCTTATTTGAACGAACTGCCCTAGTTACTGCCTCAGTAGGAATCGGGATGTTGACCAGAAAGTCTTATTGGGTCTTTTTGTATTTGTGAGGAATGATAAGAGGGAAATTTACAAGTCACTCTGTGTCTTTCTTAGGAACTAAAGAAGGCATATGGAATCTGTCTTGCTTTCTTGGTGCCAGGAGCTGGGTGGGAAGAAGGCCTTTTCATGGAGGGTCTGGTTGTAACTCCTGATAAATTGTGATTGATATGACAGGTGTCCTGCTGTTCTCTTAGTGCTGCTCGTTCATTTCTAGCTAACTACCTATCACACTTCCTCTCCGTATCTTGATCTATATTCACCTAGAATCTCAGTTCCATGATGCTAATATGTGGTCTCTTGTTCATTGGTTTATCTTCAACCCAGACACATAGCAGAAACTCAATTAAGAATTTGTTCTTGGGACCAGCAGTTGGTGTAATGGCTATGTCGCTGGACTCCCATGTAGCCAACCGCAGTTTGAGTCCTGGACCCAGTGGCTTAAACTCACGCCAGGTGCGTGTGTGTACATGCCCAAGATCCCGAGAGGAGAATGGAGGAGAAGGGATTGCAGCGTGGCCATCCCCCCTCGGGGGTGATTTCTCGCTTTCTGTCTCTCTGTCTCTCTCTGTCTTTCTGGCAAGCGTATGTGCCTTATAGCAAAAACCTCACAAAAAAAAAAGAATTTGTTCTTGGCACTCCTGTCTCTCTGACACCCTCTTTGATTTTTGCCTCTGCACTTCAATTATCTTTCAGATTCTGCTTTGCTGGTCACTTCACCCTCACTATTACATAATTGGCTTACTAATTCAATCACCAATATTAGTTGATCTTTTTTATGTGTGAGATGCTAGTGGTAGAGTATTGATGGACATGGGTTATCTTCATGAGCTTATAGCTCACTTGCTGTGGATTCAAGGGAGAAGCTCTTAGCTTCAGTTTGATTGGCTAAAGTCATTCTCCTAATTCTCTTTTCAGCTGTCCATTGTGCTGTCTGGGCAGCTCTGGTCTTTCAAGAAGACTGAAGACGAGATAATTAGTACTGTCAAGAACACAGACATGTTCCATGAGCAAAAAGTATACATCTAGATTGTGGGAGACAGGTGATAAAAGTTTCTCAAAAGAGAGATAATTGGTGTTTTTTCTTTAAAATTGTTTTATTAATTAAGTTATCATTTCTTCAATATAAGAAATAGATCATCAAAAATTAAAAGAAATGGGGCCAGCCCATGGCCTCATGGCAGTTAGATCCCACATGGCCGACTATGTATTTCAAGTCCTGGATTTAGTGGTTTGAAAACACACTAGGTGTATATGTATGCATGCCTAAAATCCTGAAAGGAGAGAGAAATGGTGGAGAAGGGATTGTGGCATGACCATGAACCATGGGGTAGGATAGTGCTTTCATGCTTTCTCTCTCTGGTGAGTGCATGTGCCTTCAGGCAAACTTTTAAAAAATCAATAACAACTGGGCCAGCTGTGGTAGAATGTATTGGTTGATGCTGCTACTTAGCAGGCTGAGGTCATATGGGAAGCCTGGGTTTGAGTCCTAGTCATTAAAAAGTAGAGCATGGTGGGCCCGGCAGATGGCATAATGGTTATATTGCTGGATTCCCACGTAGTCGACCGCAGTTTGAGTCCCAGACCTGGTGGCTTAAAACTTATGCTGGATGTGTGTGTGTGCATGCCTAAAACCCCAAGAGGAGAAAGGAGGAGAACGGATTGCAGCATGGCCATTCTCCCGGGGGGCAGCTTCTCACTTTCTGTCTCTGTCTCTTTGGTAAGCATACATGCCCTATAGCAAAAATCTCTTGGTTAAAAGTAGGGCATGGTACACACCTGTAGTCAGGAGGTTGAGACAGGAGGAACACAACATAGTAAGACCCCATCTAAAACACCACACTCACACACACACACGCACACACACACACACACACACACACACACATGTTGATAATTTTAGCACCTAGGGGTAACCACTACTAACATTTTATGACTATATTGTACAATTTTTATATAAATCACATTTTTCACATCAATCACACACATACAAGCTGAGTAATTATTTTCACATTTCAGAATTTATATATATATATATATTAAATTTTATTTATTCATTTATTCATTTTTAGTTTAACCAGAGAGAGACACAGAGAGGGAAAGAGAGAGACACAGAGAGTGAAAGAGGGAAAGTGAGAAAGCAAGCCACCTGGTCCAGTACTTGAACCATGGTTAGCCATGTGGGAGTGTTCACCTTAACCACCTGGCCACCTGCTGGTCCCAAATAAGGATATATTTTAGCATCAATGTATAATACTTAAAAGGCAATGAGTTGTGGTTTAATTCAAATTATCTTTTTTCTTTTTTACTATGATATTTTTTAAAGTTTACATTTAATCATTGTATGTTTTTACAGCATATGATACAGGCTCTAAATGCATTATATCAAGCAAGTCAAACATGTTACCATACACAGTAACTTTCCCTTCCTGTGTCTGATAAATGTTCTTTCCTCCTGAGACCCTCTCTCTCACTACCAGCTATCCACCACACCAGTGCAGTCTCTGGTGTCTCCACTTACTGGCTCTGCTACTGGATCTTTCAGTCTTTTAGTTTCTGCCTTAAAGTGTAGACATTCAGTATTTTTTGAGCAGAGACATACAAAGTCTATCTTTCATAGTCCGACTTGCTTTGCTTAGTATTAAATCTTCTCTATTTATTCACTTTGTATCAAATGACTGGAGAAATGATCTTTTTTCTTAGTGATGAATAAATTAGTAGTCTATCTTACAGTTGACTTAATTTTTTGTTGGTAAAAATATTTCATAACTTATATATTATAATTTATTTTTCCTCTTTTTGGGTACATTTAGTTTATTCCCATTTAGAAAAACAAGTGGATGTTAGCATTCAGAGTAAGACTCAGGAGGTACCATCTCAAGAGAAAAAGAAAAGTTTATTGAGAGAAAGAGCACCCTGAGGTCTGAAGCAGGAGATGCTCAGCCCACCGGACAGTGGAGACCAGGATCACAAGAGGGCAGGTACTTTGATTAGCTTATTTGCCACCGTGACCTTATAGGCCCATCTATGGGTGTCGGCTGCCAGTAAGGAAGGGCTCTGCCCAGAGGATTCTGGCCAAAGTCACTGCAACTATCTCTTCATTTTCTGATGGGGAAATTACCTAAAGGTCATTCAGGGGCTGATCTAACATGAGTCCTTAACTCTTCTCAAACTGTGTCTTGATTCTTCTGCAACTATGTCCCTGGACAGGAGTTTCCCAGCCCCTGTCTCCCATACCAAGGCCCACCCAAAGCCAGTTTTGGAACCCCTCTCATTATAGAGCCACCTGGATATTTATCTAAGCAAGTGAGCCGAGGGGAAAACAAAACACTTTAGCCTGAGTGGGTGTAGGGGCTTGTAAGGAAAGTTATTTTTATTAATTTTATTATTATTATTATTTAAAATTTGACCAGAGAGAGAGAAAAGGAAAGGGAGAAAGAAGGCTGCTAGGTCTGGGACTTGAACTATGGTGTGCCATGTGGGAGTCCAGTGCCCTAACCACCACACCAGCTGCTGGCCCCTTAAGGAAAGATTTTTTTTTTTTTTTAAGAGAGATTTTTGCTACAGGGTTTGTGCCCTTACTGGAGAGACAGAGAGAGACAGAGAGACAGAAGGTGAGAAATAACACCCCAGGGGAGATGACTACATCACAATCCCTTCTCATTCAGTCTCCTCTTGAGATTTTGGGCATGCACGCACATGTGCCCAGCCTGAGTTTTAAACCACCAGGTCTGGGACTTGAACCATGGCGACTATGTTGGAGTCCAGTGAGGTAACCATTATGCCATCTGCTGGTCCCAGGAAATTTTTTAAAGAAGGAATCTCTAATGAGAGTGCCTTTGAGTAGGCTTTTAATGACCATGTTTTTCTCTCTTTTCTCTTCTCCCCCACTCTGGAGAATCTGATATCCTAGAGGAGCCATTAAGATTGTAATTATATATATTTTATATTAACCAGAATTTTTAACTTTTAGCAATCTTAATTTTTAGCATATACTCTTGTGAAATTTAAAAAGCAAAACTGTAGATCCTTCTTGAGCCTAAAATACTCCTTCAATTGTAGAGGCCATCATTTGGAATACCTCATTTTGATCTCAGGACTGTTACCAATCTCATTTTTAAAAAAACAAAATAGTAGATTTAAGTTTTATGTTAATCGAAGTATGTTAACTTGTTTAAAGATGACTTAGACATTTTATAAACATCTGCTCAATTAAACTCAGCTTTAAGATCTTAAGTTATCTGAACTATTCCATTTACAATATTTAATTTTTTCTTTAGCCATTATGTCTTGACTACTGGTAAAAACTAAGATACTAGGGAAACTAGTCATTAATCTAGCTCCCTGTTAATTATCTTTACAGCATGTTAGATATTTACTATAGCACATATAACACATATATTTTATCTGTTTTATTAAACCAATATGATTAAGACAAATGATGTTATCTGAGCAATAAAACTAGACAAAAATACATTTTGGAGATTGTGAAAATCTTTACCTATTAATTTTTTAAACATATTTGAAGCCAGCTTATTTTTTAAAGATTTACTTGTCACATGAACTTAAAAAGTATTTAGATGAATTTATATGGCCATTTTTACTTAATTATAAGCCAAAATGAACAGAATTTTTAAAGGACTTTTACCATATAACATGCAACGTTCTACAAGTACAGATACACACATGTATACATAAATAAAAGATCTCATCCTAAGAGGGGATTCGGGTAATTGGGAATTATTAGAAAGGAAGGACTTGGTCTCCCAGAGCACAGAATAAACTTGGAGTCTATAAAATAGGTTGTGGACTCTCTTTGGCCCCTATGATGGAAACAGGCAAAGAAGATAAGGGACTGGAAAACTCAGGAAGAATAGGAATAAGTAGGTGTGATATCAATGAACAAATCAATGAACTTACTCATGATGCAGAGTTCCTGAAGGCTCAGCCGATTCAGCGGAGCCAGATCTAATGTCGGGGCCCGTTAGTACAAGCTACGGAGGATGCCAAGAGTCCTTGTTGTGGTTTGTTGGGAGACCTTGGGTAACTCCTTCTTGAGCCTGAAATACTCCTTCAATTGCAGAAGCTGTCATTGGAAGACCTCACTTTGTTCTCAGAACTGCTACCCATCTCATTCTCTTTTTTCTCTTTTTCTTTTAAAATATTTTTTGCTATAGAGTGAGTGTGCTTGCCAGAGAAACAGAGACAAAGAGACAGAAAATGATGAATCACCCCCACCCCCAAGGGGATAGCCACACCGCAATCCCTTCTCACTACTCCTCTTGGGATTTGGGGCATGCATGCACACACACACACCCAATGTGAGTTTCAAACCTCTGGATCCGGGACTAGAACTGTGTTTGGCCATGTGGGAGTCCAACGATGTAACCGTTATGCCATTTCCCGGTTCTTATGTAGACAGAAAAAATAACCAACTGTAAAATTAATAATTAATAAATAATGCAGTTTATTTCCAAGTCAAATATGAGTGACCTAGGCCCAAAGAAGAGGCATACATGTCTTTCTTGGGGTGATCATGTACAGAGGTTCTTTTTATTTGTTTTTTTTTTTTTTTTGGAGAGATTTTCACTGTAGGGCGCGTGCGCTCACCAGACAGACCGAGAGAGACATAGAGACAGAAAGCGAGAAATCACCCCCCAGGGGGGATGGTCA
>NW_006159608.1:657052-661394 GCF_000334495.1 Tupaia belangeri chinensis | reverse complement strand
GCCAGAGATCGCACCCCGGAGGGGATGGTCACGCCGCAATCCCTTCTCCTCCATTCTCCTCTCGGGATCTTGGGCACGCACACGCACCCGGTGTGAGTTTTAAGCCACCGGGTCCGGGACGCGAACCGTGGTTGACTACGTGGGAGTCCAGCGACATAGCCATTACGCTAACTGCTGGTTCCCAAGTAGTCAGACTTTTGTCCACACTTCATTCCCCTTTATTTCTATTCACATATTTTCATCATAATTATTATTTTAAAAAAAGTTTAAGTTTTTTTTTTAATTTTTAACTTTATTTCTTTATATATTTAAATTTGATTCGAGAGGGACAGAGAGAGAAAGTGAGAAAGCAAGCTGCCCGGTCCAGGGCTCAAACCGCAGTCAGCCATGTGGGAGTCCTTAACCACCACTCTGTCGACAGAAAAATATAACCAACTGTAAAATTAATAATTAATAATTAATGCGGTTTATTTCCAAGCCAACTGTGAGTGACCTAGGCCCAGAGAAGAGGCATACATGCCTTTTCTCGGGGTGATCATGTACAGAGGTTCCTTTTATTTGCTTTTGAGATTGACAGACAACATTTAATTAAAAGATTTCCCATTGGTATGGCCCAAAAAGGCGGGACATGTAGAAGCAGGGTGGAGGGGGGGCTTGTAGGTTATAGGTGGGTTCCACAAATTCTTAGGTCGGGAGATTGGAAGGGAAGATCCCTGTCTTAGTTAAAGAAAGGCTTAATCTACATCTTAAGGAAAAGGGAAGTACCCTGTCTTGGGAAGGGATAAGCAAAAGAATACACTAATCAGTTGAAATATGCATCTCAAAGATACTATGCCAGGGACAGGAGGTAGAAGAATCCTGTCAATAGAAAATAAATGGTCTATTAATGTTTGTGAGCATGACTTCCCCAGTCCCCTTTTGAAAAGATTTTGGAAAAATAGGAAAAGTAATCAGACTTCTGTCCACAACTCTACCTGCTGACTCCCATCATAGTTATTAAAGACCTTGAAGGCTAGGTCTGTGAGTTTGGATCATAGGGTCTGAGGACCCTTTTCTGGTTTTTGTAGTCTATGCCAAATATCAGGGGCTGGGATTAGCCTTTCTGGTGTCGGGATCTAAGTTAATGTAGAGGTGAAGAGTCTCTGAAGGCCTAGAGAGGGAGAGCAGAGGTTTTATCTGGACACTGGGTACATTTATCTAAGCTTATTTTATCAATAATTGATGGGCTTAGTGTGGCCCTTTCATCCCTCCAGTATGGCAAGAGCATGTGGTCTCACATCTACAATCTGCAGGCCCATGCTGATAGCCTCAGTGAGGATCTTGGCCTGAGACAGCTGTGGAGCCAGAGGCAAAACTTTGGCTGCTTCAGATCAAGATCATCTTCGTATTTCTTTTTTAGTCCAAACGTAACCTCTCTACAGGATTAGTGCAAGTGGAGAAAATGATGTGAGTGTCTTCTTGCCAGGATAGATCATGAGACAGAGTGGGGTATTTCAATTTTTTAGTAAATTTAGTTGGATTGAAAGAGAAACTGACAAGTTTAACCTCAATTTGCGAGAGATCAGACATTGAGAAGACTCCTCTGTAGGAACACAGGGGGATGGTCACGAAGGAGAAGGATTTGAAAAGTGGTGTAAGATTGGCAGAAGGGAACCTCAGACCTTTGCCACTACATTGGCAGAAACTGTTAAGACTGCCAAGAACTTAGAAGATGAAAGTGCCATTTTTTGGCTACTGCCATGTTGAGTCAGAAGATGGTGTGCTGGGGCTTGGCTTCACCTTCAGGACACAGCGTGTGGAGGCTTCTCCAGAGACAGGAGTAACCTTTGGAATATGATTTTGTGCCTGGAGGGAGAAGTGAGAGAATCAGAGACCCGGAGTAATTTAGCAGACAGAATATCCCCTCGTCAAAGGCCTTTCAGGGACCTAGCAGTGGGGAGGCTATATATGAGCAGGGATAAGGGAACTCTGCTTCCTATTCAGTGTTTCTATGAGCCTAGACTGACTCTAAAAATAATGGCTATTAAAGAGGGGCGGTAAAACAGATAAATCGTTATAAATAATACAAGTTAAAAAGTCACATAGGTAAGCCCAGATTCAAGGAATAGAGAAATGAACTCCCCTCCTTTTGAACAGGGAACTGCATATATGCATTGCTCAGAAATGTTTATACAGGGGGACCAGAAGTTAGTGTAATGGGTATGTCACTGGACTTGCATGTGGTCCACCGCAGTACGAATCCCAGACCTGGTGGCTTAAACTTATGCCGGGCGTGTGTGTGTGTGTGTGTGTGTGTGTGTGTGTGTGTGTGTATGTGCCTGAGATCCTGAGAGGGTAATGGAAGAGAAGGGATTGCAGCATGGCCATCCCCCCTGTCAACAGAAAAATATAACCAACTATAAAATTAATAATTAATAATTAATACGATTTATTTCCAAGCTAACTATGAGTGACCTCGGCCGGAGAAGAGGCATACATGCCTTTTCTCGGGGTGATCATGTACAGAGGTTCTTTTTATTTGCTTTTGAGATTGACAGACAACATTTAATTAAAAGATTTCCCATTGGTCTGGCCCAAAAAGGCGGGACATGTAGAATGGGGGGGGCTTGTAGGTTATAGGTGAGTTCTACAATTTCTAGGTTGGTGATTGGAAAGCAAGATCTGTGTCTTGGGAAGAGATTAGTTAAAGAAAGGCTTAATCTACATCTCAAGGAAAAGGGAAGTTCTGTGTCTTGGGAAGGGATAAGCAAAAGAATATACTGTAATTGGTTGAAATATATATCTCAAAGATACTATGCTAGGGACAGGAGGTAGAAGAATCCTGTCAATAGAAAATAAATGGTCTGTTGATGTTTGTGGGCATGACTTCCCCAGTCCTCTTTTGAAAAGATTTTGGAAAAATAGGAAAAGTAGTCAGACTTCTGTCTACACCCCTGAGGGGTGATTTCTTGCTTTCTGTCTCTCTGTCTCTGTCTTTCTGGAGAATGCATGCACCCTATAGCAAAAACCTCTCCAAGAAAAATATTTATACAGGAACAGGAAGAACTTGTGAGAATTGTCTTTACAGTTAGCCACAATTAGGAAGGTTGTAAACAGGGTAGAGACATATGATCAGATCTGCATTATAGAAATATCACATGCTGGTCACTTCTTAGAGAATAAACATGAAAGCAGCTTTAATGAATGTAGAGATATTGTCAAGAAGCTTTTGCCAAAACACTACTGGACAGTGGGACTCTGGGGGGAAAAAAAGAATAAGAAAGAGAAGTAGGGGCCATTAGTGTAATTAAGGCATAGTGATTAAGGCGCTGGACTTTCACGTAGCTGACCGCTGTTCTAGTCCCAGTCCTGGTGGCTTGAAACTCACACCAAGTTCATGTGCTTGCATGCCCAAAATCCCAGGAGGAGAATGGAAAAGAAGGGCTTGCAGCAGGGCCATGCAGCATGGGCAAATTACTGACAGATAATTTCTCACTTTACCTCTCACTGTTTCTCTTTCTCCAGTGAATGCATATGCCCTATGGCAAAAACCAAAAAAAAAAAAAAAGAGAAAAAGAAAGAAAGGAAGAAAGGAAGGAAGAGAAGGAAGAGCCATAGGGATAGGACAGACACTTATAAAAGAAGATGAGAGGAGGAAAAAGGTTCAAAGATGATTAAAAAGTCAGAATGATAAAGGTGAAGAATGATAATCTTGGGCAGAAAAGAAGCTCTGAAATTGGCAACATAGAGGTTAATGGTGTCCTTTTTAGAACAATCTAAGAGCTGGGGGAGAGTGAAGAATTTATGGGAGGTTTAATGAATTAAAAGCCTTCAGCATGCTGTGCTCGCTTCGGCAGCACATATACTAAAATTGGAACGATACAGAGAAGATTAGCATGGCCCCTGCGCAAGGATGACATGCAAATTCATGAAGCGTTCCACATTTTTTCTCTTACACTGCTGGTGGGAATGTAAATTAGTCCAACCACTATGGAGAACAATTTGGAGATTCCTCAAAAATTTACAAATAGAACTGCCATATGATCCAGCAATCCCATTTCTTGGCATCTACCCAAAGGACAGAAGAATTCCTCATTGGAAAAGTGCTTGCACATCGATGTTTATTGCAGCACTTTTCACAATTGCTAAGACATGGAATCAACCCAAATGCCCCTGTACGGATGAATGGATTGAAAGACTGTGGCACATATATTCTATGGAATACTATTCAACCATTAAGAACAACAAAACCCTGACTTTTGACAGAAAGTGGAAGAATATGGAAGATTTACTGCTGAGTGAAGCAAGCCAGGCTATGAAGGAGAGACACTGTATGTCCCCACTTAATATATACCGAATGTCC
>NW_006159608.1:626990-656539 GCF_000334495.1 Tupaia belangeri chinensis | reverse complement strand
CTTTTTGGGCCAGACCAATGGGAAATCTTTTAATTAAATGTTGTCTGTCAATCTCAAAAGCAAATAAAAGGAACCTCTGTACATGATCATCCCGAGAAAAGGCATGTATGCCTCTTCTCCGGCCTAGGTCACACAGTTGGCTTGGAAATAAACTGCATTAATTAAATTATTAATTTTACAGTTGGCTATATTTTTCCGTCGACACCTTGTAAGCTAAATAATGTAATTGAATGTATTAAAAATGTAAATAAAAATTAAAAAATAAAATTTAAAAAAACATTAAAAAAAAGCCTTCAGCATGCTTTACATGCTTTCAATCTACTCAGAGGTAAGACAGCTTGTGATTCCTCACCCAAGGAGGGCTCGAGAGGGCTCGATTGCAGGGTCCCATGGTGGCTGCGTGCACCTTTGTGCTATGACTGAAAGGGCTGAGCAGATCCATCCCACTGCAGGTGAGGGGACTGACAGCAGGCAATGTCCCATCCAGGGGCTACTTTTCAGTAAGAAATTCTCCCTTTGTATCCTTGAGCAGTGAGATGAAAGGTAACTAATATCAGTGTTGAGAACTGGGGTAAATTTCTGGTTCTGTCCACCTTTGCAGCCTACCCTTAAGCCGTGGTCTCCCTCTGCCCCTGAGTCCCGGCTTCTAGCTTCCTCTGTGCTTGTTCTTGCTGTCACCCTTCAGTGTCCGTTGTTCTCCAGCTGACACACTCTTGTCTGGCACTAAAACGTTGTGGGTAAGCACAGCTCTGAGCAGAACTACTGGGCTTGAACTCTACTGAGTTGTGTGACCTTGGCCAATGAACTTACTTGCTTCTTGGTTTCCTTAATCATAATGTGATAAGCATGCAGCTTGCTACAAGGATTAAACACATGGCTGCCATTATTGTTTTCTATTATTGTTATTTCTTGTCTTACAAGGTCGGAATTTGAGAAGGAATGAGAATGAGGATGGAAGCCCTTATGGGGGAGCACAGGGCTAGGAGGCCCTGGAAAGGACCATGAGAGTTCTACTCTTTCATTCTTTGGCTGGAAGCATTTTTGTGCTTCAGTTTTTTTATTTGTAAAGTAAGGAGAATAACAATAACTTACTTTGTCAAGTTGCCATGAGGCTGAGTAACTTTAGTAAAGATTAGATTTCTTTTATTTTCTTTATAAATAATTATTTATTTAATTTTATTTATTATTATTATTATTATTTGATTTACTACAGGGTGCTCACCAGAGAGAGAGAGAGAAAGAGAAAGGAGAGAGAGAGAGAGACAAAACAAGCTTTCAGAGATAGACAGGTATAGGACTTAAACTGTAGTCAGACATATGGGAGCTCAGCGCCTTAACCATACCATCTCCTGGCCCCAATTAGATTTCTTTCTTTTTCTCTCTTCTTCTTTTCTTTTCCTTTCTGTTCTTCTTTTCTTTTTTTGAGAGAAAG
The DNA here is from genome assembly GCF_000334495.1 of Tupaia belangeri chinensis. Classification (NCBI taxonomy): domain Eukaryota; kingdom Metazoa; phylum Chordata; class Mammalia; order Scandentia; family Tupaiidae; genus Tupaia; species Tupaia belangeri. The sequence continues at coordinate 655,107 of NW_006159608.1, read as the reverse complement.
GTTTTTGCTACAGGCACTTGTGCTCCCCAGAGAGACAGAGAGACAGAAAAGGAGAAATCACCCCTGGTGGGGGTGGCCATGCTGAAATTCCTTCTCCTTCTTTCTCCTCTCAGGATTTTGGGCAGGGACCAGCAGTTGGCATAATGATTATGTCGCTGGATTCCCATGTAGTTGACTGCGATTCGAGTCCTGGACCTGGTGGCTTAAACTCATGCCGAGTGCCCAAGATCCTGAGAGGAGGATGGAGGAGAAGAGATTGTGGCATGGCCATTCCCCCCTGGGGGGTGATTGCTCCCTTTCTGTCTCTGTCTGGTGAGAGTGCATGTGTCCTATAGCAAAAACCTCTCAAAAAAAAAAAAAAAAGACTTTTGGGCATGCAAACACATGTGCCTGGCATAAATTTTAAGTCGCATGGTCCAGGACTCAAACCATGGTCAACTATGTGGGAACCCAGCGATATAACCATTACAACTGCTGGGCCCTCCAATTAAATTTATTTTCAAATGACAGAAAGTCTGTAATCACAGTGGGTTAAATCCAATAGATGTTTATGTCTTTCTCATGTAAAAACCCAGAGGCTAGTTGTTGGGGGTGGATAGGACAGTTCCATATGTCTGTAACATCTTGTAAGACCTGTCCACATTCCTCAGCATTACAAGGCTGTGCTTTTGTTTTCTTTGGTCTAGAAGGACTCTCCAGGTACCATTTCCATGTTCCGAGTAGCAGGAGGGAGGAAAAGGGACATCAAAAAGCCAAAGAGTAACTCTGTTGAAAACTTTCCAGAAAGCTGTCGTAAGATATTTCTGCTAGGATTTACTTTTGTGACTACACTAACTCAGTGAGAAGGCTTTATTTAGCCATTAACCAACTAAAAATGCTGTTTCTTTAGCAGACAAGAATAGGTATTGGAGAAACAGTTGACTGAGGCACATGTCTAGCATTTATGTAGTAAGTGTGCAGCAAATACTCATTACCATCATCATCATTATCACTCACTAGCCATCTATATACACTTTTTTCATATGGCTTCCTCAGCAGAAAGACTTCCAGCTCTGAGGTTCCTGGGATGTCACCGTCCTGGTTCATAAGCCTTGTGATTGCGAGGTTAGGTGTGTTCTCTAAGACATCTCTCATAAGGTCTCATCTAGTGCTTTTAATTATTTGAAGGAGATCAATACAATTGTGTTATTTCTTTTCTTTCTTTTTAAAGATATTTTTGCTGTAGGGCATGTTGCTTTCTGTCTCTGTCTGGTGAGAGTGCATCTGTCCTAAAAAACAAACCAAAAAAAAAAAAAAAAAAAAGACTTTTGGGCATGCAAACACATGTGCCTGGCATAAATTTTAAGTCGCATGGTCCAGGACTCAAACCATGGTCAACTATGTGGGAACCCAGCGATATAACCATTACAACTGCTGGGCCCTCCAATTAAATTTATTTTCAAATGACAGAAAGTCTGTAATCACAGTGGGTTAAATCCAATAGATGTTTATGTCTTTCTCATGTAAAAACCCAGAGGCTAGTTGTTGGGGGTGGATAGGACAGTTCCATATGTCTGTAACATCTTGTAAGACCTGTCCACATTCCTCAGCATTACAAGGCTGTGCTTTTGTTTTCTTTGGTCTAGAAGGACTCTCCAGGTACCATTTCCATGTTCCGAGTAGCAGGAGGGAGGAAAAGGGACATCAAAAAGCCAAAGAGTAACTCTGTTGAAAACTTTCCAGAAAGCTGTCGTAAGATATTTCTGCTAGGATTTACTTTTGTGACTACACTAACTCAGTGAGAAGGCTTTATTTAGCCATTAACCAACTAAAAATGCTGTTTCTTTAGCAGACAAGAATAGGTATTGGAGAAACAGTTGACTGAGGCACATGTCTAGCATTTATGTAGTAAGTGTGCAGCAAATACTCATTACCATCATCATCATTATCACTCACTAGCCATCTATATACACTTTTTTCATATGGCTTCCTCAGCAGAAAGACTTCCAGCTCTGAGGTTCCTGGGATGTCACCGTCCTGGTTCATAAGCCTTGTGATTGCGAGGTTAGGTGTGTTCTCTAAGACATCTCTCATAAGGTCTCATCTAGTGCTTTTAATTATTTGAAGGAGATCAATACAATTGTGTTATTTCTTTTCTTTCTTTTTAAAGATATTTTTGCTGTAGGGCATGTTGCTTGACAGAGAGACAGAAAGCAAGAAATCACCCCCTTGGGGGAATGGCCACACCACAATCTCGTCTCCTCTATTCTCCTCTCAGGATTTTGGGCAGCCATGCGCACATACCTGACATGAATTTTAAGCCACTGAATCTGGGACTTGAACTGTGGTCGACTACGTGGGAGTCCAGTGATGTAACCGCTACGCCATCTGCTCGTCCTAAATTGTGTTACTTTCTATCGAGACATACACTCTTTGGAATGATATTTTGAGATGAAAATGTCTATAGCCTTCATGATTTAAAATAGAGCATAATCTTCTAATTGAATAGAAAGATCAATGTGTAATTTAAAATTCACCTAATATTTCACCTGAATGAATTATGTCTAGGGGGGAAAAGAAGTTAGTAGAATTAGATAGAAGGCTGAAAGAAGTTTTTGAAAAGGTAGGTATTAACATGGGGTTTTCCTTTTCAGTTAATCTAAGTCAATTAAGACATTAAATGCATGGGATGTCACCAGTTGGAAATGTACATGTATGTTTTGAGTCAGAAAACTCAAAGCAAATATGAAACTTCAGAGTTAGGTAGACAGTACTTTCAAGGTCTATTTTATTTGCAGGGATAGGACTAGAATATGTGAGACACCAACGACAGACAATTTAAGGAGGCGTCACTCTCAGGGTTGTACAAATATCTTAAGCACCTTGTTCACCCCATTGCCATTTAGCATTTAGCTGATCAATGGATTTTTGGTTTTCTTTTTGCCTTTTTTAAAAAGGCTGTTTTGCAGAAGGTGGCAGGGAAGGGAGTGAGCAGTCCCACAACACAGTGCTTAAGGAAGCTGGGTCCCACATGGCTGACCATGGTTCAACTTCTGTCCCTCCTGGCTTGAGAAACAAGACTGGTGTATGTGCATGTTTCAAATTCTGACAGAATGGTAAAATGGAGGAAAAAGAATTGTGATGGGACCTCAGGGGGGTGCTCACTCTCTTTCTCTCTCTGTGAACACACATGTCCTTTGACAATAAAAAATAAAAATTAAAAGATTATTTTCTGTTTATTTTCTTTCTTTTTTTTCTTTGGAGAGGTTTTTGCTATAGGGCGCGTGCGTTCATGAGATAGAGAGAGACAGAGAGAGACAGAGAGAGACAGAGAGAGACAGAGAGAGACAGAGAGAGACAGAGAGAGACAGAGAGAGACAGAGAGAGACAGAGAGAGACAGAGAGAGACAGAGAGAGACAGAGAGAGACAGAGAGAGACAGAGAGAGACAGAGAGAGACAGAGAGAGACAGAGAGAGACAGAGAGAGACAGAGAGAGACAGAGAGAGACAGAGAGAGACAGAGAGAGACAGAGAGAGACAGAGAGAGACAGAGAGAGACAGAGAGAGACAGAGAGAGACAGAGAGAGACAGAGAGAGACAGAGAGAGACAGAGAGAGACAGAGAGAGACAGAGAGAGACAGAGAGAGACAGAGAGAGACAGAGAGAGACAGAGAGAGACAGAGAGAGACAGAGAGAGACAGAGAGAGACAGAGAGAGACAGAGAGAGACAGAGAGAGACAGAGAGAGACAGAGAGAGACAGAGAGAGACAGAGAGAGACAGAGAGAGACAGAGAGAGACAGAGAGAGACAGAGAGAGACAGAGAGAGACAGAGAGAGACAGAGAGAGACAGAGAGAGACAGAGAGAGACAGAGAGAGACAGAGAGAGACAGAGAGAGACAGAGAGAGACAGAGAGAGACAGAGAGAGACAGAGAGAGACAGAGAGAGACAGAGAGAGACAGAGAGAGACAGAGAGAGACAGAGAGAGACAGAGAGAGACAGAGAGAGACAGAGAGAGACAGAGAGAGACAGAGAGAGACAGAGAGAGACAGAGAGAGACAGAGAGAGACAGAGAGAGACAGAGAGAGACAGAGAGAGACAGAGAGAGACAGAGAGAGACAGAGAGAGACAGAGAGAGACAGAGAGAGACAGAGAGAGACAGAGAGAGACAGAGAGAGACAGAGAGAGACAGAGAGAGACAGAGAGAGACAGAGAGAGACAGAGAGAGACAGAGAGAGACAGAGAGAGACAGAGAGAGACAGAGAGAGACAGAGAGAGACAGAGAGAGACAGAGAGAGACAGAGAGAGACAGAGAGAGACAGAGAGAGACAGAGAGAGACAGAGAGAGACAGAGAGAGACAGAGAGAGACAGAGAGAGACAGAGAGAGACAGAGAGAGACAGAGAGAGACAGAGAGAGACAGAGAGAGACAGAGAGAGACAGAGAGAGACAGGGCATGCAAGCACACGTGCCCGGCGTGAGTTTTAAGCCACCAGGTCCGGGACGGGAACTGTGGTCGACTACATGGGAGTCCAGCGACATAGCCATTACGTTAACTGCAAGTTCCCCATACGAGGTTATTTTGAACTATTATCTGAAATCCTCATATTGTGGGTAGTGGTTAGATGACAGCAGCCCATGTGACGCTTAACTAGAGTTGTCCAGTATAAACAGTACCGACTGATCAGCTTGTTCTAGGATTGTCCCAGTTTTAACGGAAAGTTCCACACGTTAGGAAGCCTCTTAGTCCCAAGCAAGTTAGATAATTTAATTTGTCATTCTAACTTGGTGTCAGGATACCAACTTTGCCATAAATTAATTGTGGGGCTTAAGCACATACCTGCATTTCTCAGAATTTGGTTCTTCATGTTCAAAATAGAGGAAGTGGCACTTCTCTCCCAGATTTGGTATGAAAATCCTCTTTGAAAATGGTGCCTGAACTGGGACCAGCAGTTACTGTAATGGCTATGTTGCTGGACTCCCATGTAGTTGACCGCGGTTCAAGTACTGGACCCGGTGGCTTAAACTCAGGCCGGGCATGGTGTGTGTGTGCCCAAGATCCCAGAGAAGAAGGGATTGCGGTGTGGCCATCTACCCTGGGGGGTGATTTCTTGCTTTCTGTCTCTCTGTCTGTCTCTGTCTTTCTGGCAAGTGCACTCACCCTATAGCAAAAAGCCTCTCCAAAAAAAATAAAAAAATTAATAAAAAAAAAATGGTGCCTGAACTCAGGAGGAGTTCATGAATTCATGGTTTAATTTGCTTTTATGCTCACCCAGGGACTGTAATGGTCTATTACTCAGTGAGACAAATATCTATTTATTTATTTATTTATTTGGAGAGGTTTTTGGTAAGAGAAAAATATAATAGGTAACAATCAGCTTTAGGGTAGATGAAGTTGAGGCCATAAAAATGTACCAGGCTTAGAACTTACAAGTTTTTACTTGATCCTTCTGTATCTCCTAGGTAATATTTTTGTTTGTTTTTTAATTTAAAACCTCGGCAATTATTAGTTTATTAGTATAATCCAGGACTCAGATGTTCAGTATTCCTCCTGAAATTACATAAACAAATGCAAATGGAAAGAATCCAAGTCAAAATTATATAACAAAACAGCACGCCTTCACAAAAGCATGTAAAATTACAGAAACACTATTTAAAAACACTGGCACTTTAAAAGAACAATAATCTCAAACCAAAAAATTGCCAAATTGTTCCCTAAACTGTTAAGCAGATAAACATGATTCTGATGAATGAGTTTGGGGTTTATGTTTTAGAGGTTTTTTGTTACAGGGCTCATGTACTCGACAGAGAGACAGAGAGAGACAGAGAGATAGAAAGCGAGAAGTCACCCCCAGGGGAGATGGCCACACCACAATCCTTTCTCCTCCATTCTCCTCTCGGGATCTTGGGCATGCATACACATGCACCCAGTGTGAGTTTAAGCCACCAGGTCCGGGATTTGAACTGCAGTCGACTACATGAGAGTTCAGTGACATAGCCATTATGCTAACTGCTGGTCCTGAGTTTGGGTTTTGAAAAGAAAAATTAAATTAGAATAAATTGGCTAATTCATACTGAGATGCAAAGTTTATGTCTTCATTCTTCATTCTAATTTATAAAGGGGCAAACCACAATAGAGGAATGTTTCCCCTATTTTAAATGTGGCATCGTTTTAAATCTGGCCCAATTAATTACAAATACTTTTAATGGAAAGCCAAGTTTCCTGAGCGGTCCACATTCAGATAAATGGGAAAAGACATTTACAGCCAGTAACTTCACAGCCTTTGCTGGGACCAAGAACAAGAAAAAGGCCGAAGGAGACCTCTTGGGTGCATTGGGATTCTTGAACTTCTTTTTTGTTTCCCCTTTAGGAGGGATATGGGTTTTCATTTCTCATTCATAATGGGCCTTGTCTACCTTTGCCATATCTTCAAACTTTCCTTTCTCTTTAGCAGACATGGTCTTCCACTTCTCTGAGCACTTCTTAGAAAACTCTGAGAAGTTGACTGAACCATCTGGGTGCTTCTTCTTGTGCTCCTCCCAGTAAGGTTGTACAAAGTGCATATGATGACATTTTGTCTCTCAGCTTCTTAGGATCTCCTTCGCCCATGTTTAGTTATCTTTCCCCCATGAGGCAGAGAGTTGCCGAGTGTCCGTCTGGCTCTCACTTGCCCTGGTGCTGTCTCTATGGGGCTCAATGTACTGCAGTGGGTATGAGAGCGGGAGCCAGATGCTCCTAGGTAATGTTTTGATGTGGGTTAAATACAGTCACCGGGCCAACCCACGGCCTGGTAGTTAAGGTAGCCAGATTCTACCTACATGGCGAATTGCACTGTTTGAATCTTAGACCCAGTGGCTTGAGAAACACACCAAGAATGTGTGCATGTGTGCCCAAAGTCGAGAAACGAGGGAGAAATGGAGAAGGGATTGCAGCGTGATCATCCCCCATGGGGAAGTGTTTGTTCACTTTCCCTCTCTTGCCCTATCTTTCTGTTTCTCTCCAGCAGGCACATTCACTCTCTGGCAGAAAAAGAAAGAAAAAAAGAAATCTCGTCACCAATATGCAGCATTAACTTTTCCACTTGAAGATAGCTGCATCCTACATGCAAGTCACAACAACTTTCTTTTTCTTTTCTTTTTTTTGAGAGAGAGATTTTTGCTATAGGGTGCGTGCCTATTCTCCATTCTCCTTTTGGGATTTTGGGCACACATGTACATATGTGTAGGATGAGTTTCAAGCCACTGTGTCTGGGACTCAAACTCCGTGGTCAACCACATGAGAGTCCAGTGCCTCAACCACTATGCCACCTACTGGCCCCCACATCACCTTTCTGAGTTTCAGTTTTCTCCTATAGAAGATGGAAGTAACACCTTACTTACCTTTAAAAGGAGCCATGAGACCCAGTTAGTTAATGCATGAAAAAATGTTGGGAAAGATATGGAACAATGGTGGGTTGTTGATGTGATAATGATATTATGCTTTTCAATGATTGTCTTGGAATTTAGGGCAAAATAGAATTTTTAGAAATCTTTTTGAAATAAAATTTGAATATACAAAGGAAAGCTATGGGAAATATTCAAAGTAAATAAAATTTGCTAATACTTGGCAAATTATGGCAATGGGTAAGCTGAAATGCAACAATGGCTAAACAAGAGAGGGAGACAAACACAGTAGCATGGTAGCCCTTTTCCTTCCTAACAACCTCACTACCTACAGACACATAGGATCCATGGATTTGGTTTCAGAGTGATACACTAAGTAGTCCATGTCACTCCCTGGATTAAGACTCTCCAGAGGCCTCTCAGTGCACTTAGAGCACAAGCCAGAATCATGGAGGCCTGTAAGGTTCTCTGTAGTCTTCCCCCATTTCACACTCCTTTGACTCCTCTCCCTTCTTTCCTTTGCTCATCTCTTCCAACCACACTGGCCTCCATGCTGTTCCCCATTCCCATTCTGGACCTTCTGCAGCCCAGTCAAGTTCCTGTGTCTGGAAAGCTTTCTAGATATCTGTACAATAGTTCCCCTCCCTCCTCATGTTCTAGCTTATCCATCTCTCTTTCTCTGATCTCCCAATATACATTGCATCCCTCCATGTTCCTTATAGTCCTCCGCATTTTGTTGCATGATTTTCCTCCATATTTATTAATTTAAAATGTTCTTAGTACCTCTTATGCATTGGGTACTATCCCAAGCACTTCCCAAGTATCTCACATAATTCCTACAAAAATTCATGTCAGTGGATCTTTTTATTATTTGCAATTTACAGACAAGGAAATTAAGGGACGAAATAGTTATGTAGTTTAATAAAAGTTTCAGAGCTAGTAAAGAGTGACTTCAAATGCAGAGGGTCTGCCATACACTCCTCACTCTGAATTCTACATGGGCTGCTTCTCATTGCATTTAGGACCAGGTGACGTACTATTTAAGTATTGGGTCATTGTGAAAGTCATGATGCATTTTTGCATAGGAAAACATAGAAAAATACATCATGAATTTCCCAACAACTTAATATATACTTGTTTATTTTCTGTTTCTCTTCACTAAACTGTAACTTTTAAGAGAACAAGGATTTCTGTCTTTTTTTTTTTTTTTTGATTGCCATATTCCTAATACCCAGAAAAGTGCTAACACCTGTCAATAAATATTTGTTGAGTAAATAAACTTATCTTAAGCAAACTACATAGTGAGGAGGTAAAATGTCCATGAGGGAGGGATTATTTGCTTACTGTTAAAACTTCAATACCTAGGAGAGGGGTTGGCCTAAAGCTACCTCAAGAAGTGTGTCTGTGTTTTAAAGAACTATTTTATTTAACTTTATTTACCCATTTATTTATTTTTAGTTTGACCAGAGAAGGACAGAGAGAGAGAGAGAGAGAGAGAAGGCATGAAAGCAAGGTCCAGGACTCAAACTGCGGTCAGCCATGTGGGAGTCTAGCACCTTTAACCATCATGCCACCTGCGGGCCCCAAGAAGTTTTCGTGAGGAACCAATGAATAAGTTCTAGTTCTCTTATCAGTAAATGAACTAACAGTTTTTAAGATCCTTCCAGATGATGGGCTTGCATTGTGCTTTCCCATGCTTTCTTTCATTTAACATTCATACACAACCAGGAAGAAAATCACTTAGGACTTAGAGTCATAGTGTCTGGCTCATCAGTTCTCAATAAATCATTTCTAAGTGAATTGATAGTCGAGGGACTGTTTTGGGAAGAACATTCTGCAAAGTTGTGTGGATTTTACTGTGGATCAGGAGAAACAAAAGCAGAGAGGAGGGGACCACAGTAAGAGAGACTGTGAGGTCAGGAAATGTGGAAGACATCACAGGCATTTCCAGCTGTTTCTTGGCACCATGCCAGAGATTGAGTGGCAGAATGCAGAGAGCTTCCTTCTTGTAGGAAGGGAGGGAAAAATTGGTTGTGGGTATGTTGGGGATAAAGCCATGTTCACACAGAGATTTGGGACCAGAACTGGGGAGAAGAATGTTAAAGAAGTAAGAATAGATAAGCTTGTCAGAAAACATCATGCACAGAGAAAATAGAGCCATAAACCAAAACTTTGAGTGACTGTCCTGTTCGAGGGAATAGAAGGAAGAAGTGCAGGAAAGAGAACATCAGAGAGGTAGGAGGTGAATTAGAGAATGCTGTGCTGAGGAACTCAAATGTGAAGGTATTTACACAAAAGGAGCTGTATGACATAAAGAGCCACAGGCTCAAAAATCTACATTAGTTAGCAGGTAACACAGTGAGTAAACTGTCTTGACTAAGGTGACAATAACACTTACCAATGCTGCGAGGCAGGTATGTAGGCCTGAGGTCATCTGACTTTCCAACCCAAGAAAAGCTGGGAATGGAGACTTTATTTTGGACAGGTTTTTGCTATAGAGAGTGTACACTTGCCAGAAAGACAGAGAGAGACAGGAAGCGAGAAATCACACACACACACACACACACACACACACACACACACACACACCGTCAGGCGCAATCGACAACCGTCAGGGGCAATGGCCACACCACAATCCCTTCTCCTCCATTCTCCTCTTGGGATCCTGAGCACGTGTGCACATGTGCCTGATGTGAGTTTAAGCTACTGGGTCCAGGACTCGAACCGTGGTTAACTATATGCAAGTCCAGTGACATAGCCATTACACCAACTGCTGGTCCCAGGGAACGAAGACATTTTTTAAAGACAGATTTTTGCTATAGGGCATGTGTGCTTGCTGAATAGACAGAGACAGAGAGACAGAAAGCAAGAAATCAAACCCCCCCCCCTGCCAGATGGTGTGGCCACTTTGCAATCCCTTTTCCTCCATTTTCCTCTTGGGATCTTTGGCATGCACCCATGTGTGCCAGATATGAATTTTGCCTCACTGGGTCCAGGACTTGAACTGCAATCGATGACTACATAGGAGTCCAGCAACGTAACCACTATGGCAGAATCTGCTGGTCCCAGAATCAAGACTTTAATTATAAAAAAACGCAAAAGACTATATATATATATATATGCCATACACACACACACGCACACACACACACACACACTCACATACATGTATACCAGAATGTGACCCTTAGGTCAATATTTTGTGTGTGTGTTTTTTTTTTTTTTTTGAGAGGTTTTTCGCTATAGGGCGCGCACGCTCGCCAGACAGACAGAGAGAGACAGAGAAACAGAAAGCGAGAAATCACCCCCCAGGGGGGATGGTCACGCCGCAATCCCTTCTCCTCCATTCTCCTCTTGGGATCTTGGGCACGCATGCACATGCGCCCAGCGTGAGTTTTAAGCCACCGGGTCCGGGACGTGAACCGCGGTCGACTACGTCGGAGTCCAGCAACATAGCCATTACGCTAACTGCTGGTTCCCTCACTTTGAGCTTTTTAAGGCTATGTTAGGACAGTGGACAAGTCCTAGTATCTCTTTGGCTGCCATCTTTTTACCTGTATAATAAAGAAGCTGAAACTCTGAGGAAAGGGAAATGGAGAAAACATTCACTGAGTTCCCATTGTGTGGTGGGGACTTTTCATAAATTATACCATTTGTATTAGTCAGGGTTTCCAGAGAAACAGAACCAATTGTGTGGGGTTGGGGTGGAGAGAGAGAGATTTATTATAAGGAATTTGGCTCACATATGGAAGCTGGCAGACACAAAATGTGCAGATCCTGATTTCGATAAAGAGTTGATATTGCAATTCATGTCTGCGGACTGTCTGCTGGCAGGATTTCCTCTTACTTGGAAGGTCATTCTTTTATTCTGTTAAGCCTTTGACCGATTGGATGAGGCCCACCATGTTACTGAGGGCAATCTGCTTCACTCAAAGTCCTCTGATTTAAATGTTCAACCTTATTTATAAAACAACAACAGCAACAACAAACACTCTCACAGAAACATCCATAATGATATTTGACCATATATCTGGGTACCTTATTCCAGCCAAATTGACACATAAATTATCCCACCACTTAATTCTAACCATGACCCAGTGAAGTAAATTCTGCCATCAGTTTATAGATGAAGAAAAGAAAGCTTTGAAAAGTTAAATGATGATACAACAACACAGGGGTAGAGCTGGGATTCAAATTTAGGTCTGTCTGACTCCAAAACACTTCTTTAAGTGGTTCTGACTTTTCATGATTCTAGAAATCAATGTTTCTATTTGATAAGGGTAAACATCAAGTCTTGTTAGACTCCAAGGTCAAGGAAGTCAACTGCCGAGCCTAGAACTCTCATGGAGAAATGCAGGGAGCAAGCAGTCACAGGTGCCATTTACTTGGATTACATGGACGCTGCTTCCCAGGTGACACAAAGCACTAGTCTGATGAACCAGGGAACCATTTTCCTATAGATACGCCTTTTCAAGCACTGTCTACACTTTATCCAAGAAATATTTGCTGGATACTCTCTATATGCCAGACGTGGTGCTGGCGTTATGGATACAGTGGTATGTGGGATACCCATGGCCTCAAACAGCTACAGTTCCGGTCAGGGAGTGAAGCACATGTCCAGGCAAAGGCAGTGCTGTGAATGGAGACTTGTAGGGAAGCAGAGAAGAGACAGCTGCTCTCTGATCCCTCAGACTAAGTTTCTGGCCTCTCCCTAGATTTTGTATCCTTGGAGCCTAGCATACTACCTAGCACATACATAGTGTAAGTGTCCCCTGAGTGTCTGCATAGATGAATAAATACGTAGAAGTGACTTATTTATATGTTTGTATCCTTTACTGTGACCTCCTTAAGAGCAGGATAGTAGCTAAAAATGTGGGCCCATAACTTGGACTGTCTATTTCAAATTCCAGCCACCCCTCTTGTTACTCTTGTTAGCTGTGGGATATGACTTCTCAAAGGCTCAGTGTCTTCAATTGTGAAATGGTATTAATAATAGAACTTACCCATGGAGTCACTGTGAGGATCAACAAGGTAATGAAAGGAAAGTGACCAGTAAAGTACAGGCACAAACAGTAAAGGATACTTCATTGCTACAGTCATCAGTAATTTCTATTTTCCTGGCACAAAGCAAAGCCTCAATAAATAGCTGTGGGTAGATAATTGGGTGAATGAATGAATTTATCTTGGACTATTGGGGAAAGGAGGGCAGATCAACCCTTCCTTTCTTTTCCTGAGTTGTTTCATCTTGTCTCATTGTTATATATCCCTCAAGGTCCTTGAACTGATGGAGACCAGGATAGTGAAATATGGAAGTTTGGTGCAGTAAGGATGCAGCTCCAGTCAACACTAAGTGATTCTGTTCCTCATTTTCAGATGAGCCTTTGAGTGGGTGATTAATTAGGGCAATCCTCAAAGCTTAGGGGGAAAAGGTAAGGCAACCTTCCTCTTCTCACACAGGTAACTGTTGTCTCATCAAGAATCTACCTGAAGCACATTTCATTAAGAGGAAATCAACCAAATTAACTGACTCTATAACCAGTTCCCAACCTTCCAGTGGAGCCATTAGGATCCTTCTGGGCCATGGGCTTCCCTTGCTTTTCCATATGCTGTCTCTTCAGTGGTGTAAATATTTCTTAAGGAGAATGTGTCTGATGCTTTAGGCATCTCTGCATAATATATGGAGATTGCCTTGAGGAAGGAATTGAAATTATATAGAAAAAATCTTCTGTGTGGACTTTACTTCTCTAGGCTTGAAATTAAGAAAAGGGGCCTATTAGGTAATTTCCATGACCTCAGATCTATACAGTAAAGAAGCTGGACAAAATTATTTCTTTCCTTTCTTTTTGGGGGGGAGGGTAAGGATTATTTATTTAATTAAAAATTTTTATATATAATGGATTTATTTTTTATTTTATACATTTTATTTATTATTTTAATTTGAGCAGAAAGAGAGAGAGAGACAGAGAGAGGAGGGGAAGCGAGAAAAAAAGCCACCAGGTCTAGGACTCAAACCTTGGTCAGCCATGTGAGAGTCCAGCACCTTCACCACCATGTCACCTGCTGGCCCCTGGTCAAGATGATTTCTAAGATCTTTCTTGTACATCCATTTTATGATCTCCAAGCCGAAGAATCAACAAATCATCTATCAGCCTCTATGTGTGGAAAAGAATGCTGTTTTAGGGAGATTGGTGTAGTGGTAGTTTGTAGGATGGACTGGAGATCTAGTAGACCTTGTAAAACAGAGACCCATGTGAGGGCACGTTAGAGTCAAGGAAGGAGAGTGCCCTACTCCTCCCCTTTCCCACTACTTGCCATATGATACCCTGCTGGCTTTAGTGTTTCAGAGCAGTGATAACCACTCTCCCTAATCAGGGCAGTCTAACTCAATCAATTCTCTAATGAATACTTTATGATTCCCTTGAAAATAATGAACATTTCCAATTCCCCAAAGTCCTTGCTATACTTCTGCTTGTCCCAAGACCAGAGAAAGTTGGGAAAACTGTGTAAAGGGGCCAAAGCTCCTGTTTCTCACTGCTGATCTCCTTTTTTACACTGCATTGAACTGGATCCAACAGTGCCATCCAGGATGTGAACCGGCAGGGCATCACCATAATGACCAGACGTCATTTGGAAGGCATCAGCCTATCTTTACATCTCACTTTTATCTTGGGTTGGCAGGAATTCATTAGACACTGGAAGAGATTTCATAAAAGTGTCTACATTTCAATTAACTTTCATACTAACCTTGTTTGAATTTAGTTGAAACTTCTGCCAGAAAGATGTAATAAAATATACTCATCTGAGCCAACAGGGAACAAAAAAGGCAAAACAAGGGGGCAGTAATAATTCTTAAAAAAAATTTGCCCCATATTTTGTCCTTTTGTCCTTGGAATGATGATATACCAAATTTTCTCTCTGAACTGAAGACCAAATGTATTCAGCTAAAAATATATTTTAAATAAACATGTAGCAAAGAAGAAGTAAGATCTTTGAGTGGTAGATTCTGGACTGGGCTAGAGGAGAATGTCAATGTGTAGTTTTTTTTTAACTCTCAGGTCCAAGCTCTTCCTCCTTGATGTCTATCGAGTCCTTGTCAAAGACTCAACACTGGGAAATTTCTATGTTCCTTCTGTTACACAATCTGAAGTCAGCGGGAAGTACCTAACAGGCCCCTTTTCTTAGTTTCAAAATGACTCATAAAATCCCAAGTTGTTTACTTTCAGTAGTAGAGAATTATTGACAAATATACATATCCTAAATCCTGAAATAGTCCAAACTTGCCCTTCTATTCCTATTGTAATGAAAGCATGTTTTTCTTTGTTTTGGGTTATTTGGAAAATGGAGAGAAGTTGAAAATACAGGTCACAGAAAAATTACAAAAAATGTTTATGGAGAGAACCAGCAGTTAGCGTAATGGCTATGTCGCTGGACTTTCACGTAGTCGACCACGGTTCGCATCCCGGACCCGGTGGCTTAAAGCTCACGCCGGGCCTGCGTGCCCAAGATCCCAAGAGGAGAATGAAAGAGAAGGGATTGCGGCATGACCATCCCCCCTGGGGGGTGATTTCTTGCTTTCTGTCTCTCTGTCTCTCTCTGTCTGTCTGGTGAGCGCACGCACCCTTTAGTGAAAACCTCTCCAAAAAAAAAAAAAGTTTATGGAAACGTTTGATGTAATAAAAATTTATTTATGTCAGGTTCATTTATAAAATTATTCTTATAACTTTATATCTAATTGCAAAACAAAATTTTGAATTTTTCTTAGTCTACACAAAAATTTTTATTTATTTATATTTATTAATTTTTTTTGCAGAGGTTTTGCTATAGGGCGTGTGTGCTTGCCAGAAAGTCAGAGAGAGCCAGAGAGACAGAAAGCAAGAAATCACCCCCCAGAGGGGATGGTGCAATCCCTTCTCCTCCATTTTTCCGCTTGGGATCTTGGGCATGCATGCACACACGCCTGGCGTGAGTTTAAGCCATGGGGTCTAGGACTTGAGCCGTGGTTGACTATATGAGAGTCCAGCGACATAGCCATTACGCCAACTGCTGGTCCCCCAAAATCTATATTTTAACATTTAAAAGAATCATATGTGGGGCCAGCAGATGGTATAGTGGTTACGTCACTGGACTCCCACGTGAACTCCAAGTTCCGAACTCGGTGGCTTCAAATTCACGGTGGGTTCGTGTGTGTGTATGCCCAAGATTCTAGGAGGAGAAGGGATTGTGGTATGACCAACCCCTCCAGGAGGGTGATTTTTTGCTTTCTGTCTCTTTGTCTCTTGGCAAGTGCATGTGCGCTATAGAAAACACCACTTTAAAAAAGAAAAAAAATCACATTAATTTCACCAGCTTTACCAGGCTTAGCTCCCAGTAAGTTACACACACACACAAGTACCTGAAAAGGTATTGCATAGTTCTTTAAGTGATCAAGTCAGGTCAAAGTGGTCACTTTCTCCACAATCAGATGCCAGCTTTGTCTCTTTGTCTGGCACGGGCTGTGGAGTCAGTCTAACCTGGCCTCCCAGTCATGAAGCCAGTTTCCCTTCAGAGTGTTCTGTTCATTGACATTGGAGCTCTGAGTAGGGAGGTGGAGGTGCTGCCTGCTCAGTAAGACAATGATCACTTCAAGGAGCCTTCTAGATAAAAGGCAGGCAGTCAACAGTAAAACAGATCTCAGTAGCATGCTCCTGACAGATCACACAGTAGCTCTGGCTCTGGGATATCCCCTCTGCATGATTCTTAAGATTGTTAGTTGATTCTTTGCTTTTTGGCAATTTGATGGTTTTGATGAATTTGCTGTGATCCAGGGGTGTTTGAGAACTTTAGAAAAATATTTAATTTAATTTATTTATTCATTTATTTTAATTTGACCAGAGAGACACACACACAGAGGGAGGGAAAGTGAGAAAGCAAGTCACCAGGTCTAGCACTCGAACCATGGTTGGCCATGTGGGAGCGTCCAGTGCCTTGACCATCATGCCATCTGTTGGTCCCAAGAATTTCTTAGAGTTAACCTCTGGCTGGGATTATGCCCCAAGAGTTTGGAAATAAGGTTTCTTGCTCCCTCCATTACAAAATCAGAAAATGTATATTCAGTCCTTGATAATCTTTTATAGGTCTTCTGGTATGTGTTTGCCTCAAAAGGAGACTTTCTGACCAGAAATTCATAGCAAAGAACTTTGACTCCAGAGATTCACCTCATCATGTATCTGACCTTCAATCATCTCAGGTGGCAGGTAGTCCAGCTTGCCACAGAGGGTAGTTTTCTTGGATGGTGCATGCACTGACCACCCAAAATCTGTGATCTTAAGCTCTCCCACTGATCCAGAAGCAGGTTCTCTGGCTTATTGTCTCTGTGAATAACTCTTCAAATGACAGTAAGACAAGGCATTTGCCAACTCAGTAATATAAGTCACAGTTTTCTGCTCATCAAGCTTTAAGAGTTTCTGTAGCTATCTATAGACTGTCCCAAGTGGTGCATATATTAGAATTAGGTAAACTCCAATGACATCACAGAAATAGCCATCACAGAGGGACCAGCAGTTAGCGTAATGGCTATGTCACTGGACTCCCATGTAGTCGACCGCGGTTCGTGACCTGGACCCAGTGGCTTAAAACTCACACCAGGCACGTGTGCGTGCATGCCCAAGATTCCGAGAAGAGAAAGGAGGAGAAGGGATTGCAGCGTGGCCATCACCCCTGGGGTGGTGATTTCTTGCTTTCTGTCTCTCTGTCTCTCTATGTGTGTCTCGCAAGCACACGCGCCCTATAGGAAAAAACAAAAACAAAAACCTCTTAAAAAAAAAAAAAGAAAGAAATAGCCATCACAGAAATAAGCATTTTGGGATGCTAAAAGTGAGATTGTATTTCGACTTCTCTTCTGAGCTGATGTTCCACCCATGGCTTTCTCCAGTTAAGCTTTGATCTGTACTTACAGAGCCAGGATAAGCATGTATTGTCTCTCTCTTGTTAAATAAATATTACTGAACTTCCCTTTATCTAACAGACGACCATTTTCAAAATCTTCCAAAGACCATTACCCAGTTACCTTTTTTTTTTTTTTTTGGAGAGATTTTTGCTATAGGGGGTGTGTGCTCGCCAGAAAGATAGAGACAGAGAGACAGAAAGCAAGAAATCACCCGCCAGGGGTGATGGCCATGCCACAATCCCTTCTCCTCTCGGGATCTTGGGCATGCACGTACACATGCCTGGCTCAGGCTCTGGGACTCGAACCACAGTCAACTACATGGGAGTCCAGAGACAGCCATTAGGCCAACTGCTGGTCCCACCATTGCCTTTTCCTTAAGTATTCATTTTTCTGTTTTGTTTCCAGTTCCTTTCCAGAATTATTTCCAGGTTCTGATGGCTGGGGCTAGTTGCTCTTTGGGGTGTTATTAGGTGGCTTGGAGACAGGATGGGAAACAGTGGTTGCTGGTAATTGCTTTGTTTTTGATTTGGGTTCTGAAGTGGCTTATGACTGGAGTCAAACTTCAGCCTAGAACTCAGTGGGAGGAATTTGAATGACATAGGACCCATTGAGCCTGGCCACTACTTGCAGGTAATGAATGGATCCTGAGAAGGAAACTGTTGAGCCACTATGAATGCATTTTGGACCACCCCAAGTGGCACTGTAGCCTTAACAGGTCCCAAAATGTAGTTCATGATGCCCAAAGCTGCTGAGTTCAGCCAAGAGTTCTGGGAAATATTCTTTATTCTTTCTTTTTCTCTTTTTCTCCCTTCTTTCTTTCTTTCTTTCTTTTTCTTTATTTCTTCCTCTTTCTTTTCCTTTTTTTTTAAAAAGAAGTTTTTGTCTCAGGACACGTGTGCTCACCGGAGAGAGAGAGACACAGAGAGGGAATGTGAGAAATCATGCCTCAGGAGATGGCTACGTTGCAATTCCTTCTCCATTTTCCTCTTGGAATCTTGGACATGCACACACATGCGCCCAGCGTGATTTTCAATCTACCAGGTCCAGTACTCCAACCACGATAGACCGTGTGAGAGTCCAGCTACATAACTGCTGTGCCTTCTACTGCATTTGCTCTGAGAAATATGGTTAAAAGAGAAAGAAAGCAAAAATTACTTTAACTTCAGCCACCCAGAGGTAACCATTATTTTAATACTTTTAGGGTAATGCCTAACCTAATACCTGGCAAGAAGTAGAAACTCAAAGAAATACTAATTTCTCAAAACTTTATTATAAAATGCCTTCAAATTTTTATTGTTATAAAATTTATATATCCACACTTATCTTTTTCATTGCATCACAACATGTAAACTGCTTTGTAACCTGCTTTTTAACATATACATTAAAATTAAAAGCTAAACTAGACACTATGCTTTAAAACAGTGCCCTTGAAAATATTTCCAGGACTTAAAACAATTTGAGAGTCACCTCCTTTGAATCAACCTAAAGTATATGCGCTTTTTAGGTAGTTTCCCTAGAGAACGGGCTCGGAGAAAATTTGAGAATAGGAAGTTTTTTGGGGTGTTCTTGAATCAACATTTCAGGAGGGGAGGCAAAAAATTAGGCCTGGAAAAGGGAGAAATCAGACTATACTTTCAGCAAAGGACTCGGTGGCTCCCAAGGGAACCTGGGATGTCCCTTCTGGGTATTAACCCGTCATTAAAGGTAGACCCAGGGCAAAGGCAAGGCTCTGGATCTCCTCAGCCCAGAGTAATTTCTGGAGGGCACTCAGCATTGCCTATTGCTGGGGAATGAGAAATGAGTGCTATGGGCCTCCGGAGACATCTGAGCACCCCCTGCACACCCACTGTGCTGCTTACATCTGCCAGGCAGCTGTAGGTTCAGGCTTTGATTCCCTTTGACTTTCTAGTTATTAATACTCTTTAGAATTGGTTAGTACTTTCCCCCCCACTTCAAACTGTAGGCCTTCTTGTCTTCTATTTTTTACTGTGATCATATGCTATTGTGTCATTCTGTTGAATCTCCTTTGTGAATGTGATTATAAGTTGTTTCACAACCAGGTTGCTGAATAATAAAGGTGATCACCTTTTGGCCTCAAACAAGCAGAAAAACAAAGCATGATTCTAAAGGCATGTAAATGGCTTGTTCTTATGGCCAAAAATCTGAATCCCAATGAAGTCTTAGGGAGAACTCTTACCAGTGTTACAAAGCATCATTACAACGCACTGACACTCAAGTGTGCACTGGGCTGAGTCTTTTAGTTACTCTATTTGCTTCAATGGATGGCCATAGTTTAAACAGGTAAAGGTGAAAACCTTTGTGCATTTTACGAACCTTAATTAAGATAACACTTTGGGATCCAGCAGTTAGCGTAATGACTATGTAGTCCCATGTAGTCGGCTGCGGTTTGCGTCCTGGACCTGGTGGCTTAAAACTCACGCTGGGCACGTGTGCATGCATGCCCAAGATTCTGAGAGGAGAATGGAGGAGAAGGGACTGTGACGTGGCATCCTCCTGGGGGAGTGATTTCTCACTTTCTGTCTCTCTGTCTCTCTCTAAGGAGCCCACCCCCCATAGAAAAAACCCCCCAAAAAAAAAAAAAAAAAGACAACACTTTGGATCCTACCCATCCAAGGCCAGTTACTTCTAAAGATTACCAAATATTTGCTTTCTACTCTTCTTTTTAGATAGGGATTTTTGTCTTGGTAAATATTAAATAGGAGTGTCTAGGGAAAATTACTACATTTAAAGGGAACTCAGTTGAATGAGAAGGTACAAAAAAGGCTTTATGGTTTGTTGACCATAATAAGAACAGCCGAGAAGCCAAAGGACAGCTCCAGGTTAAGAGGCCTGTCCTTTATCCCTCACCCAAACAGACTTCCCACTCCTCACACTCCCACCTTATGTTAGTGAGATCAAGAGCTCATCTCGAAACAGGAAGACATGCACCTACAAATTAGGCAATCTCAGATTGACAGCAAGGCAGGGTTTACAGAAACTTGGAGAAACTTCTAGCCACTCTTTGGCATGTGCTCTGGAACTCATCCAGGCTTCCTTTACACACATTTACATTCTTACTTCCTAATTTCATTTCTGCTCTAACACTTCAGCAATCACTTATAAAACTTACTAACTTACTAGTCACTTTAGCAAGAGTTTCTGTTTTCTATCTTGGATGCCCCAGGGGTAAATATAGCAAATTGTCACTTAGCAACAGAAACATTACTGTCATTGAGAATAACTGACATTTCCTTGGTGATTCTTTGGACTTTTAGGACTAGAGAAGATCCCAGAGACTGTGTCATACTTCAGCAACTGATTCCAAGTTCATATTTGGACAGTCCTCAGAGTACAAAGAGAGTGTACATTTGGTAGATTTCCCGTTAATTTGATTAATTAGCTAGCCGGTATAGAAATCTAATTTTTAAACAAGTCTTCCAACATATATACATACATGTCACTTGTAGGGGTGATATTTTATTCTCCATCTGCCTTACTTTTTGGCCAGGGTGCTATTTCTTGGGCTCCTAAAGTCCCCAAAGATGCTAATTCCAGTATATTCAGAAACTTTAGGGAGGCCCAAAGGAAAAATAGCACCTGTAGTTTCACTACCAAGGACTAAGGTTTGATATATTTCCTTCTAATCTATTTTTTCTTTTTAGAATAAGGCAAAAAAAGTAAATCTCCCCCCACCCCCTTTTTTTTTTAGAGAAAGAATTTTTGCTATAGGGTATATGTACTCTCTGGAGAGACAGAGAGACAGAAATCAAGAAATTACCCCCCTGGAGGGATGGCCAGGCTGCAATCTGTTCTCTCCCATTCTCCTCTTGGGATCTCAGGCACGCATGCACAAGTGCCTGGTGTGGGTTTTAAGCCCCCTGGTCTAGGACTCAAACCATGGTTGGCCATATGGGAGTTCAGCAACCTTAACCACCACACCACCTGCCAGCCCCAAATTTCATGGATTTTTATCAAACTTCAATGCACAAGTATGCATTGTTTGAAAAGACTTGAAGGAAACCAATGTCTCTACCTCACTAAACCCCCTTTTCCTCCTCTCCAGAAGCAGACTTCTTCAACTCTTTAGCTGTATATTACAGCAAATGGTACCATAGATTTGATGAATTGAGGAACATTTTCAAGAGTTAATATTCTTGACTCGGATTTGACTATAGCCTTATGTTTTTATTGAACAGTTAGAAACATAGTCATAGATAAAATAATAAATAGAGCATGATATTTCCCTGTTAGAATTAAGTTATACAGGGACCAGCAGTTAGCGTAATGGCTATGTCACTGGACTCCCATGTAGTCAACTACGATTCGCGTCCTGGACCCAGTGGCTTAAAACTCATGCCGGGTGCGTGTGCATGCGTGCCCAAGATCCCGACAGGAGAATGGAGGAGAAGGGATTGTGGTGTGGCCATCCCCCCGGGGGTGATTTCTCACTTTCTGTCTCTCTGTTTCTGTCTGGTGAGCACCTGCATCCTATAGCAAAAACCTCTCAAAAAAAAAAAAAAAAGAATTAAGTTATACAGGCACAAAATTTAGATTTAGAATGTTTCCAATAATTCTTTTTAGTTTTTTTAAAAAATATTTTTATTTCATTGAATTATTTAAAAGAATTATTTTATTTAACTTTTTACTTATTTTTAAATTTTAATTTGGCCAGAGAGGGACAGAGAGAGAGAGCAAGAGAGAGAGAATGAGAGAAAGTGAGAAAACAAGCCGCTATGTCTGGGACTTGAACCGTGGTTGGCCATGGGGGGAGTCTGGAGCCCTCAACCACCATGCCACCTCTGGCCCCATTATTATTACTTTTTAACTTGACCTGAGAGAGATAGAGAAAAGGAAGTGAAAAAGCAAGTCGCTAGGTCCAGATCTTGAACTGTGGTTGGTCATGTGGGAATCTAGCCCCTTAACCACCATATCACCTGTAGGCCTCAAGAGTTTCCAATAATTTGGAAAATCTTTAGGTTACTTTTATTTTTTCTTTAAGAGATGTAAACAGGCTAGAGACATCTGATAAGAAATGATGGATAGAACATAGCATTTACTTTTGTTGACTTCCAAAACCAAACCAAAATGAGAATAAGTAAGGCCTATCAAGAAAGATATATCGGGAACCAGCAGTTAGTGTAATGGCTATGTCGCTGGACTCCTACGCAGTCGACCACGGTTTGCTTCAAACTCACTCCAGGCGCGTGTGCATGCGTGCCCAGGATCACGAGAGGAGAATGGAGGAGAAGGGATTGTGGCGTGACCGTCCCCCCTGGGGGGTGATTTCTCGCTTTCTGTCTCTATGTCTCTCTCTGTCTGTCTGGCGAGCACATGTGCCCTATAGCGAAAACCTCTCCAAAGGAAAATAAAAAAGAAAGACATATACCTTTCAGGATAAAAATTTTAAGAGAAAAATTAATGGCAATGACATTTTAGAAGGTAGAAAGCAGTCGGATGAGTGGACTCAAACCAGAAAGCTAAATCTAAATTAGCGCAGAGGGAAGCCAAAACGACCTGACTTCATACTTGTTACAGACTGAATTCATATGTTGAATGTTAACTTCTAGTACCTCAGAATATGACTGTATTGGAGAAAGGGCCTTTAAAGAAATAATTAAATTACAATTAAGCCATTAGAGTGGACCTTAGTCCAATATGACTGATGACTGGTGTCCTTATATTCAGAGGCTTGAATACAGACCCCCAGAGAGAAGAGACCACATAAAGACATAAAGAAGATAGCAATTTCCAGGCCAAGGAGAGAAGCCTTAAAAAAAAAACCTGACCCTACAGACATTGTGTTAGTTTTTCTTTTCTTTCCACTTAAATACATTTATTTATTTTATGAGGGAGAGAGAGGAAGATAGATCCTAGTACAGTCCCACCATGCCATGACCCTTCCACCCCAGCCTCCTAACCAACCAGGACTACAGGTGCACTTCCAAAACTTGGCACATTCAGTTGGTCTGTGATGTGAATCCAAGATGATTCCATTTGTCTTCAGCATCATGCAGCAGTGCACTACTGTTTGTACCATAGGAGATGAGTCTCTATTGACATTTTTTTTTAAAGGTTTTCGCTATAGGGCGTGTGTGCTCGCCAGACAGACAGAGAGAGACAGAGAGACAGAAAGCAAGAAATCACCCCCCAGGGGGGATGGCCATGCTGCAATCCCTTCTCCTCCATTCTCCTCTCGGGATCTTGGGCACAGACACACACGCGCCCGACGTGAGCTTTAAGCCACCGGGTCCGGGATGTGAACTGCGGTCGACTACATGTGAGTCCAGCGACATAGCCATTACGCTAACTGCTGGTCCCCCTCTATTGACATTTTGATCTTGGACCTCTAGTCTCCAGGATTGTAAGAAAATAAATTTCTTGGGACCAGTAGTTGGCATAATGGCCATGTCATTGGACTTCCATGTAGTTGACCACGGTTTGAGTCTTGGACCTGGTGGCTTAAACTCACGCCAGGCACGTCTGTATGCGTGCACAAGATCTCAAGAGGAGAATGAAGGAGAAGGGATTGTGGTATTGCTGTCTTCCCGGAAGGTGATTTCTCGCTTTCTGTCTCTGTCTCTCTGGTGAGCGCATGTGCCCTATAGCAAAAACTTCTCCCAAAAAATCCCCAAGCAAACAGACAAACAAACAAAACAAACAACAAGACGCTGGATTCCCACATCACTGACCATGGCTCAACTACTTGACCCAGCAGCTTGAAAATAATACCTTTGTGTGTGTGCCCAAAATCCCATGAGGAGAATAAAGGAAAGGGATTGTAGTGTGGCCAAACTCCCTGGGAAGGGGGGTGATTTCTCACTTTCTCTCTCTCTCTCTCTACTTCTCTCTCTAGCAAACACATGCACCCTTTGGCCAAAACTTGAAGAAAAAAAAAACACTTTGTGAATCCTGACAACAATGTTCCCAGCCTTCATTTCTCAATCAGCTTCTGGAATATTGGAGCATGGATTTCAGAATACTGAAATATTCTGGAGAGATTTGAAGAATCTGCTTTAGTCAATTTAAACATCAGGAAAGAGAGATACAAAGAATCTTCTCTAGTCAATTTGATGTTTGGAGTTTCCTAATAATAAACCAGTTGGGCCATCCTATAATGAAGCCCACATTCAATGAGTCCCCTTATGTTCACCCCTTGTGCTAACTTCCTATTGATATTTCAATGCCTCATTCTTTAGTGTAAGTAGATGTGGTAGACTGAGGTGTTATTCATAAATATTATGTACTCCTTCCTATACGTTCCCCATGTGGAATTTAGATACACCTATGTGATATGCTCTGTCCATGTGTGCCACTTTGAGAAAAAAAGTTTGAAGAGCTAGTGCATGTCTGGGAGCACACAAACATAAGATGATATGGAACATACAACAATCTGGATCCTTGAGTGAAGATAATGAGCAAAGTCCCCTTGCCCTCCATGAAAGATACATACTATGAGCAAAATATAAACAGTTATTTTAAGCAATTGAAAGTCTAGGCTGTTTGTTATGGCAGCATATCCTGGTGGATAATGGAGATAACTAAGGGTCACTAGATACAGAGGAACCACTCTAGTATAAAAATTGGACACCCAAACAAAGAGGTGTCTTTTTCTTCAAAAAGTCTGAAGGAAATCAAACTATGAGAGAAGAAGAAAACTTGAAAAGTTGTCATAAATATGTTCAGAGATGTAAGAGTTTTTTAAAGGGAGCGCTATTTTTAGAAAGGAAAAATAAAAACAAATAGAGAAAAAACCAGTTTTTAGATATTGAAAATGTAGGAGAAATGGGGGCCAGCAGATGGCACAGTGGTTAAAGTGCTAGACTCCCTTGGGAATGGCAGATGGCATAATGGTTACATTACTGGACTCGCACATGGCCAACTGCAGATCAAGTCTTAGACCTGGAGGCTTGAAACTTGGTGTGTGTGCACATGGGTGTGTGTGCCTAAAATCTTAAGAGGAGGATGGAGAAGAAGGGATTACAGTGTGGTCATCTCTCCTGTGTGGGGGATGGTTTTTCACTTTCCTTCTCTTTCTGTCTCTCCAGGCAGTACATGTGCCCTACAACAAAAATCTCTCCAAAAAAAAAAAAAAAATGGTGCTGACTTCCACATGGTTGACTGCGGTTTGAGTCCTGGACCTGGTGGCTTGAAACTCATGTCAGACGAATGTGCGTTCATGTCCAAAATCCCAAGAGGAGAATGGAGGGGAAGGGATTGTGGTGTGACTGTTCCGGGAGATAATGTCTTGTTTTCTGTCTCTCTGTCTCTCTCTGTCTCTCCAGCGAGTGTATGCACCCTATAGCAAAAATCTCTCTCAAAAAAAAAAAAAAAAAAGAAAGAAAGAAATAGAAGATATGGAAAAAATGTAGTGGAGTGACTGGAAGATAATGTTGAAGATATATGAGAGAGAGAGAGAGAGAGAGAGAGAGAACCAGACCAAAGGTTAACATCCTATTAATAAGTATTTTAGAACTAGAAAGAATGAAAATGAGGTATAAAATTGTAACTAAAAATACCCCAGACATTTTCCTGAACTAAAGGACTTAAATTTCAAAATTGAAAAAGGCTAACAAGTACCCAAAACAGAGATGAAAGTAGACTTTTGCCAAGGTACAGCATTATGAAATTTTAGAGTTCAGGGAACAAGAAAAAAAGAAAGAGATAGGTCACGTAAAAGGGATCAAGAACTAGAACAGAATTGACTTTCTGAAAGGAAAAGAACAACGTAGAAAATGAGAAGGAAACAGAACATAAAAACAGGAGAGAAACTTGACCTCCTTCACTGTTTTGTTTAGGAACATCAAAGTCTTCATATCTTGTTTCTTTTTCAACTGAGAGAGAATTGTGCTTTCACTTTGTTCATTGCTGCTGAAGGCCAAGACCCTAGCAGCCAATTTCACCAAATATAGGAAAACAAAAAGAATGCAGACAGAACACTCTATCTCTGGGCTATTTTTCTTGTTCTTTTTTTTTTTCCTCCTAGAGCACCTTTTATGCCAAAAACCTAAGCTCCCTGCAAGGGAAGTTACCGGAACATTTTTTAAAATTGTCATTCATTCATTTTAAGTAAGCCTAACTGAATGGAGTTATAAAAGGGCCAGGCTGGAGTAGATCAACATGGATGAGCCCAGTCCTTCTAATTTAAAGAGAGGTGTTAATTCTTTTTGTTGTTGTTAAGAATATGCTGTTTAGGTATTTTTAGACTCAATATTTGATCCAAACATGGCATATTTTGGATTTGGAAACAGGCCCAGAGAGTTTAAAGAACAAACAAGACCTTGCAGGTTTTTTTCTATAGAAAGTACTTGTGTGTTCCTAACATAATTCATTATCATTATTTAACCACAAAATCCTTTCTCCTGAATTCCCAGTTTCCAGAGGGCCGATTAGGCCCTGCTCCCTTGCTGTCTGGTATTCACACTTTCCTCTGTTCCTCTTGGACTGAGTAACCAGTACAGCCTGGCTCCCCAACTTAGGGAATAAATTCAATTATGTCATTTAGTTTTACAAATTAATACTTGACAAAATTTGTAGCTAAAATATCGACAGCTATTTTGACCTGGCATTGTTTGTAGGTGACTGTGAAGCACCTTTCCGCTGGCCTCCTGCTGCCTCTGTACATGTATGCACGAGGATGTTCTTTTCATAACCTAGGATGAAAATTCAGGCAGGCCCACGTGTTTTTAGCCACTCTTGAAAAGTGAAAGCCCCTGGTCAATGTCACACAGTTCGCCTTAAAAAATTGGAAAGTCTGACCCCCAGAAGAGTCAGCCCTTGAATCTTGGCTCAAAGTAAGCTTTGCCTACCTCCCAGGAGAAGCCTGCATTTGCAGCAGGGGTGGGGACCACAGTCTCCCTCTCTGCTCCTTGTTTGCTCGCTCCTTTCATTAGCTGCAGTGCCTGACTCCTTTGAGATGAAGGAGTTTGGAGAAGCAGCAGCAGGTGTAGGATAATTCTGGCCTGACTGACTAGTACCATCACAACTTGGCATCATGGTTTTGGTGGCTGGCAGTGACTCGTGCAGACACTCTTACTGGTTTCTTCAGAGACACTCTCTCATCTCTCACCTGTGTTTCTTTGATATAGGCAGATGCTTGCCTGTCTTGCCGACAGCTTATCTCTTCCTCAACTCCTGGGAAACTGGTAGCCTTAAATGCTCTCTGACATTGTCTTTTGCTTCCCTAAGTCTCTTGTACAGGACTTGATGCTTTGTACTGGCTGGCTCTGATTTCACTTTATTTGGTCCACAGGACACACTAATGCGCCCTTTGCTCTAACGAACTCCGGAGCACTGGCTGGTTTCCTCACAGTCACTTCTCTTATGGCCTCATCTGCCAACAAATGTCCCATCTTTCTCTTAGCCTTTCGTTTCCTCATGAAGGAATCAGACAGAGGACATTTTATCCTGTTCTCCACCAGAGAAAGGTTAAGCTTTCTGAGGTCAAACTCTTGCTCTATGGTAGCTCCTCTCTTTTGACTTGCCATGATGACAGACACCCTCCACCCTGTCCCTGGGGGCTCCCAGCATAACCTTCTTGAAGGAAATCCCCTTTGACCCCAAGTCTTAGCCCCATATCCTCTGTATAAGTCAGTTTATCAGCAGATGCACACTCTAAGGTTAATTAAGGAGAGTTAAAAAAGGGGTCCTTTACAAAAGATGTGGGTGGGTTAAATGGAACCAACAAGGGATAATGAGGACAGAAGCAGCAGCAGCAGGAGCAGGTGCTACCTCCAGGTCTGTGTGTTACTGGATGTGGTCAGGGTCGTGGGCACTGGAGATCCAAGGAAAGCAACCACTGCCAGCATCTCGGCCTGGAAGAGAGGAGCAGGAAT
>NW_006159608.1:626063-626967 GCF_000334495.1 Tupaia belangeri chinensis | reverse complement strand
CCTTTTGGCCTCACCACACTGACATCATGTTCGTGTTTCAGAAGACCCTCTCTTTTCTCCTACCCCATTTCCTGTCAGTGCCTCCTGTTGCCTGAACCCAAGCAGAAGCCAGAGGGCATGAGAGTCTAGGGCATGTAGGCCTTTGGGGTCAGTCCTCAATGTGTTTGAAGAATTTAAAGTAATTCTCAGTCTCCTGATCTTTTGTATATTCACAGGACTCACTACTACCTTTGGTATCTGAGATCTATTTTATCTGAGTCTCTCAGTTGAAAGTTCTGATTTAC
Source organism: Tupaia belangeri chinensis (assembly GCF_000334495.1). Classification (NCBI taxonomy): domain Eukaryota; kingdom Metazoa; phylum Chordata; class Mammalia; order Scandentia; family Tupaiidae; genus Tupaia; species Tupaia belangeri. The sequence goes on along the minus strand of NW_006159608.1, from coordinate 626,683 downwards.
CCTCCTATGATACTTGCCACATCAATTATACCATGAAAATGTAATCAGAAAACATTCTAAGTATTGTTAACAAAAGACATTTTATTATTAATTTTTTTTGTTTGTTTTGGTACGAGGTGTGTGTACTCACTGAAGAGAGACAGAGAGAGAAAAACAGAGAGGGGAGAAAATGAGAAATCATTCCTGTAGAGGGATGACCACAAGTCCTTCTTCTCTATTCTCTTGGGATTTTGGGCATGCATGCACATGAGCCTGGTGTGATTTTTCAAGTCACTGGGGTCTGGGACTCATACTGGGTCATCTATGTGAGATCCAGCCCCCCTTAACCTACACACTACTTGTTGGTCCACAACAGAAGGAATTTTATGCAGGGAATTATCATACTAGTAATGAAAGTGGTCATGGAGTCAAATCGGGATAAAAGATGAGTAACAGCTAGATGTTGTCATTAGCCCTCGTTTGGAAAATCAAAAGGAGGAGAATGTGTTGGAAGAATCTAGAAGCAAGGACACCTGGCTAAGGATGGGACCATGATAGGCCTGTTGGACAGAAGCATGTTCACAGAGCTTGCTGCAGGAGAGCCTGACATAGGTGGAAAGGATGTGTAGGGAGGAGCACCC
>NW_006159608.1:621224-626032 GCF_000334495.1 Tupaia belangeri chinensis | reverse complement strand
GCCCCTTGCCTTCAGTCTCTCTACAAATAGAAAGTACAGCAGGACCCTGTGGAGCCACCTTTCTCCCCATTAACTGTCTAGGAATCCCAGTGGCCTTCTCAGTGCAAGTTAGTTAGTTCTCTCATCACTGTCCTAAGCACAGAGTCTGCTTTCTGACCGCACTGTGTCACTATGGGACGCTGGCTTCCACAGTTCAGTATGTCCTCAACAAAAGTAAGAAGAGGGTCAGAAGCTCTTCAAGGAGACCAAACTCTGATTGTCACACTTGGACAACTGGGCCCATGCATGGATTCCATAGTGGGAGCCTTTTTGCTTAAATCCTATACTTAGAGAAGTCCCCAGAAGCAGATCATAGTGTCAGTGTGGTGGGACTTACAGTCTTAGTCACACACCAGCCAGAATCAGCCTTTCCACCAGGAAAGACTTGCCTTTCTGTTTCCTCATAATGAGTTCCCCTTAGAAGTTTTACCCTATCCAGAATCATTTCAACCACAAAATACATCTTAATAATGTTGAACCTTAAAGGAGAACATTTTAAAGTACCCTTGTTCTGTTAGGAAGTTTTCTGGGCCCTGTGAAAAATTCCACTTCTTTGCCTGTTGCCAATTCCGTACATCAAGGCAGGGTTGGGAGAATCAGTTTTGTCAAGTCACAGATGTTCTATTAAAATTCCCCTCAGGATAATAGATGACTCAAATGGGTTACTTGAAGACCTTGTTGAAACACAGATTGTTGGATCCTGCTCCCAGAGTTTCCATTTCAGAAGGTCTGGAATGGGGCCTGGCAATTTTTAAGAAATGCATTTTTTTTGCTGATACAGCTGGTTTGGTGACCACACTTTGAGAAGCAAGCTCTTTTTTTTTTGTACAGGTTTTTGCCTTAGAGTGTGTGCACTGACTGGGGAGAGAGACAGAGACAATGAGAAAGAAAGTGAGAAATCACCTTCTGGGGGACTGGCCATGCCGCCATCCCTTCTCCTCCATTTTCCTTTTGGGATCTTGGGCACACGCACATGTGCCCAGTGTGAGGTTTTTTTTTTTTTTTTTTTAAATTTTTTTTATTTAAATTTTCTCCTCAGCATGAGTTTTAAGCCATTGGTTATGGGACCCAAACTGTGATCGGACATATACATCTGCCCAGTGACATAACTGCTGACCCTGAGAAGCAATCTCTAAGAATACTTATAGTTAGTAATAGGAGCAATCTCAAAAAAATGAGTTATCTGTTAGATACAATATCACAAGGTGTTCAGCTGAAAAATCACAAAGAACTTTGTAGATATCCTCCACTCAACCTTTGGAGTGTAGACTTGGGAACTGGTGCATTCGACTAAACTGAGCAGAGAATTTCACAACTGGGCAGAAAAATCCAAGAGGCTTTAATGGTTGAGGACAGCTTTTTGTATGTTCAAGAGAGGAAATTGTGATAGCATCTGCCACCATCTGTATCCAGTTATTTGTGTTACTAACAAGACTAACATGTACTAGTCAAAGTCATCTTTGGGGTCCAGCAGGTGGTATGGTGGTCAAGGCGCTGGATTTCCATGTGGCTGACTGTAGTTCAAGTCCTGAACCCAACAGCTTGAAAATCTCAACACATAAATAGATAAATAAATAAATGTTGTTAAAGAAAAACAACCAAAAAAAGTCATTTGCTGCATCAGAACTATAGAGCTATCTAATTGGTTTGTAGAAAAAGAAATTCATCCAGAATCCAATCTTAAAAGCTTGTAGCTGTACAAAGTTACTTTCTCTTCTTCACATTCAATTAAATCACAAACTTGCTAATTCAAGGTCTATAACATTTTTTTTCTTTTACTCTTTCCATCTCTCTCTTCTTTTCTCATCCTTACATATTACCTTTAGCCTAGACTATTTACAACAGTGTCCTGCATCAGTTAGAGATGTGTCTAGCTGCAAGTAATAGAAAATACAACCTGTAGGACCTAAGCAAATATGGGTTTAAATTTCTTATGAGTTTAAATTTCTTATACAACTAGAAGTCTAGAGACAGGTACAGATGGCATTGGTTCGGTAGAGCTTAGCAACTCAGCAATGCCAGTGGGTCTGCACTGTTTCCCTTGATTTTTCTCTCATGCTTGCCAACTATTGGTTGCTAGATGCCTGTTCTACCCCATTAGATCGCATTTGAATGGAAGGAAGAAGAACAAGGAAGGTGGCCCAGTCATGCCTTTACCTTTCATCAAGTAACAAATCAGCAAACCAAATCAAAATAAAAACTTCCCAGAATCTCTTAGCAGAATTCTTAAATGTCACTGCCTAGACATGTGTTATATGAATAGGTCTTTCCGGCAATGGAAATTAAGAAAGTTTTTCATCTTTTTTCTAGCCTTTAGAGTAAAAGTGGCATGGGAGAAAAAAGAGCTAGGAATATCTATTGATTTGGCAAGAAAATATTGCTCTGTTCTATTCTTTAATTTATCTTCCTTCCTCTTGTTTTCTCTTCTAAGTAGAGGAAAACAATGTGGTGAATAGTATTAGTTTCTCACGGCCACTGTAACAAATTACCACAAACTATGTGGCTTAAAACAACAGAAATCTATTCCATCACAGTTTTGGAGCCCAAAAGTCCACAATCCAGTGTTAACAAGAGATATGCCCCAAAAGATTCTGGGTAGAATTCTTCCTTGCCTCTTTGTAGCTTCTGAGTGTTGCTGTGGATTTTTGGCATTTTGGGGCTTACAGCTGCAGTGCTTTAATCTCTGCGTCACATGGTGTTTTTCTTCTCTCAGGAGGTCATCAATTGTATTGGATTAGAGCTCATCTAATGACCTCATCTTAATCACCTCTGCAAAGACCCTATTTCCAAATAAGGGCATACTCACAGGTGTTAGAGGTTAAGACATTAACCTATATTCAAGGGAACGTGATTCAACCCATTGCATGAGCAGTTACCAATGTTTTCTCCTAGTCCTTGCTTTGGGTCAGGGGCTATCCTGTGTACTTATCTCATCTTTTAAGGTTGTGCCAAAATTTAAGAATAATCTAATATAAAATTCTCAGCTTCCAGTACAGAATGGCCCTATAGTGATTCATCATCTTTAAAAAATTCACTGCTTAAGACCAGCAGAAATAATGACTATGTCACTGGACTCCCATGTAGTCAACTGCGGTTTGAGTCCTGGACACAGCAGCTTAAAACTCATGCTGGGTGCATGTGCATATGTGCCCAAAATCCCGAGAGGAGAATGAAGGAGAAGGGGTTGCAGAATGGCCATCTCCCCCGACCCCGAGGTGATTTCTCACTTTCTCTCTGTCTCTGTCCCTCCAGCAAGTGCACGTGCCCTATAGCAAAAACTCTCTCTCAAAAAAAAAAAAAATCACTACTGATTTTCTTTATATAGAAATTTCTATTTAATTAATGTATGCATGATGTACCCCAGTTATATTTACATAAAACTTTTAAAAAGACTGGCTTTATTGTAAAAAGTAAGGCCTACTTATAATAAATCTAATGAATATTAATTTAAAATACTGCCATTAAGTAAATTATCTTTGGCCAATTTCTGAGAAATTTTAATTTATGAATTGAAATATGCCTGGTTAAGTCATTGGAGAGCAGAGCAAGTTAGTATAAAATTGAGAGCTGAATTATGTGGTACCAATTAAACATGCTTGTCCTTTGCAGCCTATCATTCTATAATTAATACCTTAAAATTCAAGTTCATTATGTGATTAGAATGGAGTGTAAGGAGGAGGAATAAAAATCTTATCACTTTGAAGGAGCCTATGTTGAGATGGGGAGATCTGTGTTCTAGTTTCAGCTCTGCTATTTACTCTTTCTAACATTTTGACTAAAGTAATTCATTCACTTGAGCCTTGGTTCTCTCATTAGTGAATGTGCTATTTAGACCGCATGGTTTTTAAGACCCTTCCAGCCCTAACATTCAAATGTTTTTCTTTATTTACAAAACCTCTGTGCTCAAAAAAACAATAATCCTACTGGAAACTGTTTCAACTATCTGTTGCTGCTTAACATATCATTCCCAAATTTAGTGGTTTTAGACAGTAACCATTTTTTTTGCACAGTTCTGTGGGCAGGGAATTTGAGAAAAGTCCACCTAGAACAGCTCATCTGTTACCCCTTGTGGTCTCAGCTAGGATGGCTTGCCTGAGACAAGTGGTTTTGCCCACGTTTGGTGCCTTGGCTGGAAGTGCTTGCATAGCAGGGGACTGGCTAGGATCACTAGCCTTCACTCTTTTTGAGGCATTGGCAGGATTCACTCATAAGTCTGTGAGATCCAAAAATCAGGTCCTTTGTGTCCTGTGTCAAACACCTGGTGGTCAGAGTGAAATCCTGACCTGAAATCCTGAATGTGGCTCTAGGAAAGCTGTTCAGGAGAGCTCAGAGGCAAGCCTCTTTATCTGACCATCACCAGAGACCACAGTTATAAAGTGATCAAAGGAAGAAAGGCTAAATGCCTCTCTTTGTTAGTTCACATAAATAGTGTGAACTTCTTTCTGTGGTCTTCAAAATCCCCTCTGAGTGAAGGCTGAACCTACTCTGTTTCTTAGAGTCTAGACCCTGAAATGGGGATGCAATTACCACTATGGTAGGAAAGTAGATTCTCCAGTAGAGAATCCTCAACTGGAGCTCAGAAAATTCAGTGCCATCCTGGGGACTGACCAGCTAATGGAGCATGGATTGCTATTGGGACCAGGCTGTCTGGCATCTCTGCAGACTGGTGGAAGCAGAAGACACAACACTGAGCAGAAGAAGCCCCTGTAATTGGGAGAAAAGAGGGCAAACACCTGCAATAACTGAAGCCTACAAGCCCTCCCCACCCC
>NW_006159608.1:595714-621193 GCF_000334495.1 Tupaia belangeri chinensis | reverse complement strand
CCCCACGGGACATCTGTGCACCCTGCTGCTCCCATCAGAGGGTGGAGTAGCAGAGCACTCCTTCCTCAACAGACTGAGGAATCTGGGCACGTCCCCCTGACTGGCAGGTAGGGCAGTCTCTCCTCTCAGAGTGGCTCTCTCCCAACTAAGGCGACTACACTGTAGCTTCTCTTCCTTTCTGAACTTTAAGTGTAGGCAAAGGAAAAGGGAGGGGCACCTGATAGAGAGGAGGGCCCCAGAGACCCCTGGGGGAGGTCAGAGGGAGGCAGATTGGACACTGGCCCAGACCTTCAACTGATCCTGGGGATGTATGCTAGCCACTTAACTCCTAGCACAAATTTGATCAACTAACTTCCTTTGATCGCTTTATAAGTTGCGGTCTCTGGTCAAGGTCAGATAAAGAGGCTTGCCTCTGGGCTCTCCTGAACAATCTTCCTAGGGCCACATTCAGGATTTCAGAGTCACTCTGACCACCAGGTGGTTTTTGTTTTTGTTTTTAATCTTTTTTTTTTTTCTTTTGAAGAAGTTTTTGCTGTAGGGCGGGTGCACTCACCAGAAAGACAGAGAGAGGCAGAGAGACAGAAGGTGAGAAATCACCCCCCAGGGTTGATAGCCATGCCGCAATCCCTTCTCCTCCATTCTCCTCTCGGGATCCTGGGCATTCACACACACGAGTTTAAGCCACCGGGTCCGGGACTCAAACCACAGTCGACTACGTGGGAGTCCAGTGACATAGCCATTATGCTAACTGCTGGTCCCACCACCAGGTGTTTGACACAGGACACAAAGGATCTGATTTTTGGATCTCACAGATAGGTTTGCTTATAGCCCTTCTGGATGAACTTGCCAGGGTGACACAGGGTCAACGGGCTGCCTCATCTCCAGAAATTATAGGCAGGTACACAAGCTCTGCTTAGATCTGAAAAGCACAGTTGGCATATGGCCCCTTCTGCACCACCTTGCCAGGGCTATATCCGGTCTTAGGGGCTTACCTGACCCCTGAAAGGACAGACAGGTCCAACAGACTCCCTGGGCCCCATACACTGGGCATGCCTTCATCTCTCCCTGGTTGCCTTCATAGGGCCAGAGCTGCTAAATGTTTCTTGCGGGCTGCACAGGATTTGCTTCTTGGGTCTAACATTTAAGTTTGCCTCTAGCCCCTGCTGGATGAATTTGCCTGGGCTGGCCCTGAGTTTTGTAGCCGCCTCATCCCAGGAGATAATAGATAGGTATACAAACTTGGATCTGAAAGATACAGCTGGCATCTGGCCCTTTCAAGACCATCTCGCTCAAGCCATATCTTGGTTTTAGGGGCTGACCTGCCCCTGGAAAAGACAAGCAGGCCCGACAGTCTCTTTGGGCCACAGAAACTGGGCCAAACTCCTACATCTCCTGAATCGCTTTCACAGAGCCACATCCAGGCCTTGATGGCCATCTCACCCCAGGTATTTCACACAGGCTGTATAGGACCATTCCTTGGGTCTCACAAACTTGCAGATAGCCCCTCCTCAGTGAATTTGCCAAGGCCACATGCAGGTTCAGTGGGCCAACCTGCTCCCAGAAATTACAGACAGGTAAATAAGCCTGGCTTGGATCTGAAAGGCATGTCTGGTTTCTGTCTCCTCCCAGGTTTCTGCTTCTTCTGGTTTCTGTCTCCATTTCCAGGGCCACACCTGGGTCTCCAGGGTGGATACATCCCCTAGGTATTACAGAATTTACTCCATAAATGAGGAAGAAGCAAGTATTCTACCCTATGCCTAAAAATTACTGTACAGACACAAAATTATATGAAAAAACAAGGAAATATCTTTCCCCCAAAGGAACACAATAGCTTTTAAACAAGGGAAAACACGTAAAAATCACTGAAATGTCAGAAAAGGAATTCAGAATATTGATAACAAAATTCAACCAGATGCAAGGGAAAGTGATCAATTCCAGGAGATGAGAAAATCATTTCATGACATGAAGGAGGAGTTCCATAAAGAGATACCCTAAAAAAGAATCAAACAGAACTTCTGGAGATGTAGGATACAATAGAAGAAATAAAAATCTCTCTCAAAAGTATTAACAACATACTGGGGCCAGCAGTTAGTGTAATGGCTATGTCACTGGACTCCCATGTAGTTGACCATGGTTCAGGTCCCAGATCCAGTGGCTTAAACTCGCGCTGGGCATGTGTGTGTACATGCCCAAAAGCCCCAGAGGAGGATGGAGGAGAAGGGATTATGGCGTGGCCATCCCTCCTGGGGGATGAGTTCTTGCTTTCTATCTCTCTGTTTCTCTCTTTCTGGTGAGTGCACACACACTATAGCAAAAGCCTCTCCAAAAAAAAAAAAAAAAAAAAAAAAAAAGAAGAAAAAAAAAAAAAGAAAAAAAGGCAACAACATATTATACCATGCATAAGAAAGAATTTTTTGGTGGACATTTGGGTTGGTTCCATGTCTTGGCAACTGTGCATAATGCTGCTACAATAAATATCAATGTGAAAGCAAAAAAAAAAAAAAGAAAGAAAGAATGTTTAAGTTTAGAGTTAAAACCTCTGACTTACTTAGTCCTAGTCACTAAAGAAAAATAACCATTAAAAAATTAAAAATGAGGACAACCATGGGGCCAGTAAGTGGCATAGTGGTTGAGGTGCTAGACTTTCACATGGTTAAATGTGATTCAAGCCCTGGACCTGGAAGCTTGAAAAATCATGCCAGGTATGTATGCATGTGTGCCCAAAATCCTAGGAGGAGAAAGGAAGAGAAAGGATTATGGTGTGGCCATCCCACCTGGGTTGATTTTGGGCCAACTTAAAGAGAGAGATAAATTGTAACACATTAATTGTTGAATATTTCAACACTTCACTCTCACCACTGGACAGATGATTTAGACAAAAAATAGACACAGGGACTAAACGATACCATAAATCAAATGGATCTGATAGACATTTACAGAGCACTTCACCTAATAATTACAAAAACACATTTTTTTCTTGACCCCACACCAAACATTTTCAAATATTGACCACATAACAGGGCACAAGGCACGTCTTTATAAATTTTAAAGTATAGATATCATATATAGCAACTTTTCTGACCATTGGAGTTAAACTTGAAATCAACAATAGAAAGATCCTTTGAAGATACACAAATACATAGAAACTGTATCATTTATTCCTGAATGACTTTGAAACTACAGAAAAAATTTAAAATGAAATTGAAAAATATCTTGAAGCAAATGATAATGAAAATACAACACTCTGTAATCTCTGGGACACATAGAAAATAATCTAAAAGAAAAGAGCTCACAAAAAAATATATACATATAAAGATGATAAATAAATAGATAACCTAATGACACATTACAAGAAACTGGAAAAACCAACAGCAACAGTAACAAAAATCAAAGTACTATAAGAAAACATATAATAAATATTAGAGCAAAAATAAATGAAACAGTGATATTGATTCTGTTCTGTATCTGTAACCTGCTTGCAATACAGGCTGTGTCTAATCAAATACTGTTCTGCTTCTGTAAGCTGGTTGCAGGACAGATTGCTGGTCTCCATAGGATGTAGTAATGTGGTTTTTGAACTAGAGAAGTTTCCAAGAACTAAGAGAATTAGCTGCCTCACAACCTTTCTGCAAAATTTCCATTTCTGCAACACCTGTAACCTCTGACTAATGTAACTACCCTCCCCCAAACTAGAAACCAATATAACCTCCTATCCCTCACCAAGTTGGTTCCCAGATTTTGGAGTTTGAACTCCTCTGGGTTTATTGGCATAATAAACCTGAGTTCTCCTATTCTCTGAGTGGTGCTTGATTTCTTGGAGGTCTGTTTCTGCAACAACAGAATAAAAGAATACCAAAAATCAACAAAACAAAAAGCTGTTTTTTGAGAGGATAAGCAAGAATTGATAAACCATTAGCTAGACTAAGAAAAACAGAGAAAGGACTCATATTAATAAAATCAGAAATGAAAAAGGCTATATTCTGGGAACCAGCAGTTAGCGTAATGGCTATGTTGCTGGACTCCCACGCAGTCGACCACGGTTCGTGTCCCGGACCCGGTGGTTTAAAACTCACGCCAGGCATGTGTGCGTGCATGCCCAAGATCCCAAGAGGAGAATGGAGGAGAAAGGATTGCGGTGTGACCATCCCCCCTGGGGGGTGATTTCTCGCTTTCTGTCTCTATGTCTCTCTCTGTCTGGCGAGCGCATGCACCCTATAGCGATAAAACCTCTCCAAAAAAAATTAAAAAAAAACTAAAAAATTTTAAAAAGGCTATATTCTGACAGATACTGTAGAAATATAGAAGACCACAAGGAAATACTACAAGTGATTATATACCAATTTGATGAAAAACATAGAAGAAATGGATAAATTCCTGGACACATACAATATACCTGGACTGAACCAAAAATAAATAGAAAGCCTGATTACACCAATAATAAACAATGAGATTGAATTACTAATAAATAGTCTCCCAATAAAGAAAAGCCCAGTTCCTGATGGCTTCACTTCTGAATTCTACAAAACCTTTAAAGAAGAATTAATATCAATTTTTCTCAAATTGCTTCTAAAAATCCAGATGAACTCTTTCAAACTCATTCTGTGAAGCCTTCGTTATTTTGATACCAAAAACAGACAAGGACACAACAACCACAGAAGAAAGAAAGAAAGGAAAGGAAAAAGAGAGAAAGAAAGAAGAAAAGTACAGATTGATGTCCCTCATGAATACAGAGGCAAAAATCCTCAACAAGATACTGGTAAATAGAATCCCACAGCACATGAAAAAAAATAGTACACCATACCAAGTAGGTTGTACCCCAGGGATGCAAGAATAGTTTAACATAGGTAAAATAATAAATGTAATACATTAACACAAGGAAAGAGTAAAACCAATTCATCGTATCAATTGAGGCCAAAAAAGTGTTTGCTAAAACACAACATCCTTTCATGACTTTTTAACAAATAGGTATATAAGGTATACTTCTCAACATAATAAAAGTTATATATGAGAAATCCACATCTAACATCATAAGGGATGGAAGAAAGGTGGAAGTTTTTCCACTAAAGTCTAGAACAAGACAAAGTTGTATACTTTCTCCACTACTTTTTAATTTACTATTGGAAAGTGTTCGAGGTGATTGTGGTGGCTGACCATGGTACGTGGTACCTTCTAGTCTGGCTGGCTTCTGCACCACACACTGCCTGGCACCTTTCTCTTGGTTCTCAGTACCCACCAAACATCCAGAGCACCTCTGTGGTTAGGAACTGAGAACTAGTGCTTTCAGGGAATAAGAGAAATGAATATTTTCTGCTGAGAATTCATTCTCCAGACCCCCATCCTCAAGTGGAGAGGCAAAAGGGGCAGGACTTCATAAGAAGACTGACTCCTCCATGGGAGCTGAGAACTATTGCTTTCAGGAAATAAGAGAAGTGAATATTTTCTGCTGATGATTCACTCCCCAGTCTCCATTCTTGAGTGGTAGAGCCTCCTAAAACCTTCTCTCTGTCTATGTCTCTTTCTGTCTGTCTTTTCACTTAAAATATTTTTCTTAAAATTTTTTTGAACAAGTAATTAATTTTTTTGGGGGGAAAGAGGTTTTTGCTATAGGGCGCATGCGCTTGCCAGACAAACAGGGAGAGACAGAGAGAAGAAAGTGAGAAATCACCCTCCAGGGGGGATGGCCATACCACTATCCCTTCTCTTTTCTCCTCTTGGGATCTTGGGCATGCACACACACGCGCCCAGCGTGAGTTTTAAGCCACTGGGTCTGGGATTCGAACCGCGGTCAACTACATGGGGGTTCAGCGACATAGCCATTAGGCTAACTATTGGTCCCAGAAATTGATTTTTTTTATTACAAAATTATTTTAATGATTAGTTATACCATGATGATTATAAAGAACAAAGCCAATGAGCATAGTACAAAATTTAATCCATAATAATAAGAAAAATGCAAACTGAAACTGAATGAAATATTATTACACACCCACTGAAACAACTGAAATAAAAACAAAGACAACACAGAAGTATTAAAGAGGATTTAGAAAAAAAAAAAACTGGAGCATGGGCAGGAACATAAGTGGTACAACCACTGAACTTATCAAAAATTCCACAGCAGGCATTTACATAGCAGAGATGTCTATGAATACTCCCATACAGGAATGATCATAGCACTACTACCTTTATTTTTTTAAAAAAGAATTATTTATTTAATTTTATTTATTTAGCATTTTATTTATTTATTTATTTTATATACTTTCACTGAACATAACCACAGCATACCAAATGCAATCTTCCAGCCAGAACACGATGTAAAGTGTCTTATCATCAACAAATAATTTTCCATTTCATATATATGTATATATACACATATATACATATATATACATATATACACATATATACATATATATACACATATATCCCCCATTTCTCACTCTCTACCATTTCCCATCCTCCTCCCACCCTTTATCTTGTATCTGCAGTTGCTTTTCATTTCTTTATTCTTTCCCACATTATATTGATTCACAAAATATCTTAATTAATCTAAATACTTTCAATAGTAAGTTCAGCTGATATATATTCATATCTGTGAATAAAAGTTGACTTTAGACATGGAACTCTGTGGGTAGAATGAATATACTAAAAAATAGCACATAGCTGAGGCTATATAGCTTACTGTGGTTACTAAATAGGTATTTTTATAAATACATTTTTTAATTTCAAGAAAGTTAGTTTTAGGTTTAATAAATCAAAATAAAAAAATGTTAGGAGAAGTTTGCTTAATATTTAAGCCAGAAAACTGGTTAGGATTCTGTTTGAATAGTAGATACATGGACCTGTCCATAACTCAAGAGAAGACAAAACTCCTTAACAATGGAAAACAAAGCATAGAAAATCAGTAATATTTTAGTAAAAAATCATAAAATTCTATTTCACCCATTCAAACTCATGGACTTCATCTTCTGTTGTGGTCCAATCTCTCCATTTAAATTCAGAAGATAACATTCAACTCTGGACTTGTACCTGCCATTAAGCCTGCCATTAAGCTGGTCATTTTCTTAGCTGGTTTAGAACTCTTATTTCTGTGTGTCTGACTTTAGTTTTCTTGGGATAGCACTCCCTTCAGAACTTCTTGGAGAGATGGTCTGGTGTTGGTAAATTCTTTCAGGTTTTGTTTATCTGAGAATGTTCTTATCTTCTCTTCCCCTATGAAGGACAGTCTTTTAAAAAAAAATTATTTAATTTTGTTTATTCATTCATTTAATTTGATCAGACACACACGCACACACACACACACACACACACACACACACACACTCACACACACGGAGAGAGAAAGTGAGAAAGTAAGACACCAGGTCTGGGACTCAAACCATGGTCAGCCATGTGGGAATGTCCAGCACCTTAACCACCATACCACCTGCTGGGCCCCCATATGAAGGATAATCTTGCCAGATATTGTATTCTTGGTTGAAATGTTTTTTCATTCAACACTTTGAACGCATTTTCCCATTCTTTCCTTGCTTTCATTGTTTCCAATGAGAGTTCCACTGTTTGCCTGATGGGATAACCTTTGTAGGTAAGTTGATGTTTCTCTCTTACCTGTCTGAGTATCTTGTCTTTGTCTGTGGTTTTGGTCAATCTGGCTATAATATGTCTTGGAGATATTCTTGGGTTGATTTTGTTTGTTTGTTTGTTTTTTGTATTTCTTGGGTCTAGATCTTAAAATGCCTCTCTAGGGTTTGGAAAGTTTTATACCAGGATTTCATGGAATAGATTGTCAATGCCCTTATTAGTCTCTTCACCTTCTAGGATACCAATTATCTGGATGTTTGGATGTTTAATGATATCTGGTATTTCTTATATATTATTCTCATTTTTTGGGCTATTTTCTCAGTCTTTGTGGCGGATTTTACTAGTCCAGTGATCCTGTCTTCTATATTTGTGATTTTATTTTCTGTATGATCTAGTCTGATTTTAATACTTTCAAAGGAGAGTTTGACTTCCTGTATTATAGCTTTCATCTCCAACAGTTTCACTTGATCCTTTTTATGGTGTGTATTTTCACTTTAGGATCTTGCAAAAACTTCCTCACTTCCTCAAACTCATTGGCCTTTTTTCTTCTGCTGTTCATTGTCTCTCTTTTCTTCCATCTCTGTTAGTTTTGTCACTATGAATACTCTGAATTCTTTATCAGACATTTCCATGAGTTCCATTGTACTGTCTGTGGATGAAGAGAAGTTATTCTTTTCCCTTGGGAGTGAGGTATTTCCTTGGTTTCACATATTTCTTGTGCCCCTGTGGTGATTTCTAGTCATCTGGTGGGTTATTTGTTTCTTCCTAATTTTTAGAAGATCAATCTAGTGATCAGAGGCACACAGGAGGATGTGGTCTGCAAACTCTTTGGCATTATGTTTTTCTCCCTTTCTGTCACAAATTCAGTGGGAGTTGAGGAATATGGGGACCCAAATAGTATTCAGATTTAGGCAACTTTTCACTTAGACTTGTCTAGACACTTAGTGGGTGGAGACTGAGCAGCAAAGTGATGAGGTAAAAGAAAAATTCATAGTAGACTCAGTCTTCTGGCCTGCCCTTTCTGCTTGCCTAGAATGGGAGGATCAAAGGGAGAAGGAATTATTACCAAGATAAAGGAGGATTTCAGAGCTAAGAAAAAACTTTACCTTAAAATTTTTTTAAAAAAGAAAAATTAAATAAAGAAAAGACAGAGATAGAGAGACAGAAAGAGACAAAGAGAGACAGAGAGAAAAGTATAGGGGCTCTGCCAGAGTAAATAAAAGCAGAACATCTTCATTGTTCTTTCTCTGTAATCACTAGAGCTCAGCTCTCATGGCAGACTCAGTCTTCTTCTGGCCTGCTCTTTCTGCTTTCCTAGATGGGAGGAGGAGAGGGGAGAGGATTATTACCAAGATAAAGGAGGATTTCAGAGGCAAGAAAAAACTTTACCTTAAACATTTTTTAAAAAAAGCAAAATTGAGGGACCAGCAGCTAGCATAATGGCTATGTCACTGGACTCCCATGTAGTCGACCGTGATTCGAGTCCCAGATCTGGTTGTTTAAACTCATACCAGGTGTGTGTGTGTGTGTGTGCCCATGCATGATCCCGAAAGGAGAATGGAGGAGAATGGCCATCCCCCCGGGGGGTGATTTCTGGCTTTCTTTCTCTCTCTGTCTTTCTGGTGAATGCACTCAACCGGTAGCAAAAACTTCTCAAAAAAAAAAAAAAAAAAAAAAAGAAAAAAAAATGAAAAGACAGAGACAGAAGGAGATACAGAGAGACAGAGAGAAGGATACAGGGGTTCGACCAGAGTAAATTCTCAGCAGAACATCTTCATTGCCTTATTTCTGAAATCACTAGATCTCAGTTTTCATAGAAGATCCTCTTTAAAAAATTTTTTTAAGATGAAGTATTTTCTTGGTTCTCAGATTCTCCTTTATCTGGCTAATAATCCCCTCCCCTCCAAACTATTTAGGAGAAGCAAAAAGGAAAGGCCATTAAAAGAAGACTGACTCTTCCATGGGAGCTGAGAACTAGTGCTTTCATATGGTGTGCACGTGCATCATGGGGTTTTCACTTTTTGTATTTTTCCAAAAAAATATTTTTTTCTTTTTTCTTTCTCTTCTCTCTCTCTCTTGTTCTCTCTTTCTGTTTTCTTATCCTTTTTCTTTTACCTCATCATTTTTCTGCTCAGCCTCCATGCACTGAGTGTCTAGAAAGGTCTAAGCGAACTGTAGCCAAACATCCGAATACTATTAGGACCATCATATTACTCAATTTCCACTGAATATGCCAGACAAAGGGAAACAAGTGGAACGGCAAATAGTTTACAGATCACCTCCTCCTACATGCCTCTGATTGTTCATTTTGAACTTCTAGAAATTAGGAAGAAACAAATAACCTGCTAGATGACTAGTGGGATACACAAGAAATATGAGAAACCAAGAAAATACCTCTTCCCCAAGGAAAAGAATAACTCCTCTTCATCCATAGACAGTAAAATGGAACTCACAGAAATGTCTTATAAAGAATTTAGAATATTCACAGTAACAAAGCTAACAGAGATGAAAGAGAAGAGAGACAATGGACTCCAGAAGAGGCAGAATAAAAGAGCTGATGAGTTTGAGGAGGTGAGGAAGTTCTTGTGAGATCTGAAAGAAAATACACACCCTAAAAAAGAATCAAATAGAACTGTAAGAGATGAAGGCTATATATAATACAGGGAGTCAAAACATCCCTTGAAAGTATTAAAAGCAGACTAGATTATACAGAAGATTGAATCTCAGATGTAGGAGATGGAATTGTTTGACTAGTAAAATCCACCATTGGAGACTGAGAAAATAGCCCCCAAAATGAGAACAATAATATAAGAAATACTAGTTACCATTAAATGTCCAAACATCCAGATAATCAGTATTCCAGAAGGTGGTGAGGCTAAGAGCATTGGTAATCTATTCCATGAAATCCTGGAAGAAAACTTTCCAAACCTAGAGAGGCATTCAAAGATCCACACCCAAGAAATACAAAGGACTCCAAATAGTACCAACCCAAGAAGATCTTCTTCAGAGCCCAATCCCCACCCTGAGACCTCCCCTTGCTCAATTCTCCCATAAAAGACCATGTTCAATTCCCAGTCTGGGCTGGAGATTCAGGGTGTTAACTCCTCTGTGCCCACTGGCATAATAAACAGTTCTCCTAATCTCTTCAAGTGTTGCTTTCCATTACTCAGCATCTGTTTTTTTGCAACATTTTGATGAATGGGCCAGGAAACAAAATCAGACTGGCCCTTTGAGCCATCAGTCCCAGGGCATTTCTCGCAAGGATGGGCATTACAGTGTGGAGAAATAGGTACGCCCCCATCTCTTTTAACAGGATCCCTCAGCCAGGCGCCTACCCTGAGGCCAAGTGTTCCTGGATCATCAGACTTCAATTAGAGAGAAGGATCAACTCCTGGAACCTGATGCATCAACTTTGGTTAACTCTGGTAATCTGATAAGCCCCCCAGGAATCTGTAGAGCTCTAGTCAGAACCACTCAATTTGAGTAGAAGAGAAGACCCATACACTCTCCTTCAGTTGCAAGACTGGCAGTTAGGGCTCATCTGGTAATTGGCTGGTCCATGGCCAGCTCTGGTAATCTGGTAATTCCCCCAGGGATCTGTAGAGCCCTGGTCAGACCTACTCAAACTGAGTAGATGAGGAGACCCGTACATTCTCCTTTGGTCGCAGGACCAGCAGTTACGGTTCATCTGGTGTATGGCTGTGTGGGGAGGGAATGTATAACCTCTGAATGAATGTGAATGTTTGTGACTAGCAAATGTGTTTGTGGCTCCATGGCTTCTCACTATGGAGCATGATTGGGCCAGTTTAACTGCATTTCCATGGTAGTCCTGTGAAAGCTAAATGGCAAAACAGGCACTGGGGGACTCCTTCCCTCTCTATGTTCAGTCTAGCAGAGGTTCTATATCTGATTGCTTATTGCCAAGGAACTACACAATGCCCATGAGGGACATGACCAGACCAGGTCCACTCTGAGGGACACCTACCCTTTGTCTGTTGCTACATCATTTATGGGAGGGGAGACACAGAGGCCAATGGGAGGGCTTTCCCTGTAGAGGTGATAGGCAGATTACTGAATGTCACATCATAGTTCTGTCCTCAGAAGCCAGGACACAAGTTCCTCTCAGTTGTGACAAAAAAGGCACAGAGGCCTGACCTATTCAGCAGCACTCACAGGAGACTGCACAGCATCCCTTCAGAGTTTCCTCATTAATCACTTCCTCCAACCAGTGATCTCCTGAGCCTTCTGGGAAGTGCAGATTTTTAATAACTGCAGAGGTCAGAGATATTTGGAATAGATGGGAAAGGCTCAGTCCAAGTCTTCCAAGCCTACTGTATTGGACTGTATGCTGAAAAACACTAATGGTATAGGCAACAAAAAGTTAAAACCCACCTTCTTCAAGTGTATAATTAAAAATGTCAAGAAAGGGAATTACTCTAAAGATTATTAATGTCAAAGTAATCCCAGGGAAACTGACTCTTGAAATCCTGATATGTATGAATCCATATGTGTAATATGTCATGTTATGTACTACAAGTTGTATGTCTGTGTGGGAAAAAAAAGGCCTTAAAAATTCTATCCAATTTTATTTACAAAAGGAGTGCTCATAGAAATTAGTTTAAATGCTTTTCAAGTTCATATAACTTTAGTGAAAGAGCTGGCTTCAAATGTAATTTTAAAAAGATGAATAAGTAAAAGTCTTCACAGTTTCCAACAGTTATTTTGTGTGTTGTTTTGAATAAACAAGCAACATCATGTTTATCTTAATATGATAGTTCAATGAAACAGCAGGTCTATGTGCTGTGTGTTACATTTTACATAGTAATTATCTAATAGGAAAACAATTAATAACTAGCTTTTTCTGGCTTTACTTTTAGTGCTAACAGAGGATCTTCGAACTCAAAGTTAACTCTTAGATGTTTATAGAGGGCCCCTGAAACATCAAAGGGATGTGTTAAATCAATCAGGATTATTGTTTATATGTTGGATAAAAGTGGAAAGCATTGTCAAATTAAGTAATTCTAATTATCTTGGTATTATATTTAAGTTATACGTATAAAAATGTTATGTCTATATATGCATTGTTTCAAAATAATTTAAGATTCCCAAGAAGTAATAGTAGGCTATTATGTTAAACTGGCATATATAGACAAATTTTTTTGCCAGTTATCATTTTTTGTCAGAGCATTAACTATGGCTATAATCCTAATGTTATATCCTTAAGAAAATTCACAAAGAGGATGGAGAGAAAATGTACTCTTACAAGTACAGGTTTCTAAAAATCCTAATCTTTTAATTGGGTAAAATCTTCATTTTCTATGTAAACTGGTGGGTTTCTAAACTGGTAAGCCAAAATTAATCATGGAAAAGTAAGAGAATGTTTGACAAAATTGCATGCTAAGTAGTCAATGCAATGCACCTGAGTTAAAGAGGTAAAATTAGTATAAAGAGATATAAATCTAATATATTTTTTCCATTTATTTATTTTTCCATTTTTCTACATTTACTTTACATATCAAAAAATGTTTGCTCATACTCCATAGTTCTTGACAGTTAATAAACAACTTTCAAAATTTCAGAATACTGAATTTTAAAGATAATGTTCAAAATATTTCTTATAATTTTTATAATTTTGTTTGTGACTATAACAACAGAAACAGTATGGTTTTAAATATTTTTGAGAAAATATTTACATGTCAAATTGTTGAAAAGCAAATGCCCAGCACACTAGTCACACGTAAACCTCAGTTCAGACCTGCCTACCAAGTATTCTGTGATACACCATCTGCTAGCAAAGATCAGTCTTTTTTTCTTCCTTCAAAGTCTTTCTCAAGATAATCATCTGGTGTGATTGCTCTTTTGCAATGCTGGACTGGAAAAGTCCAGGTTATTTTATGTTGTACATTCTTTTATATAACTTCTCTAATCTTCTCTGCCAGGCAGAACTGTTCATGGTGCCAGGCCATCTTTCTAAGAGCTTCTTTTGGCTTACTTGAGATACACCTTAATCTTCAGGTATGACATTCCAGTCAAAGCCCTGTCCAATAATATTTCCAATTTCTGATTCAATGTAACAAGCATTATAGAACTTAGGCAAATAACCCTTCTGTCACAAAAGAAGAATACTCCCAAATATTTACAATTCAAGAGGGGTCAGAGGACCAGCAGTTAGCATAATGGCTATGTTGCTGGACTCCCATGTAGTCGACTGTGGTTCAAGTCTCAGACCTGGGGGCTTAAACTCATGCTGGGCACGTGTGTATACATGCAGGATTCCAAGAGGAGAACAGAGGAGAAGGGAGTACGGTGTGGCCATACACCATGGGGGGTGATTTCTTGTCTTCTGTCTCTCTGTCTCTCTCTGACTTTCTGGCAAGCGCACGTGCCCTATAGCAAAAACCTCTCAAAAAAAAAGAAAAAAAAGAAGAAAAAAAAAAGGAGAGGTCAGGAAGAAAAGGTTATATTTCCATTTAAAGAAACAAACAAGAAAAATATTTTAACAAATTGCTGAACTTATCAACAACTCGAAAGAAAGTAAAATGTTTAAATTGGGAAAGCAAAGCATAGTAAAAAAAATAAATCAGTAATGTTTTACTCAAAAGTCATAAAATTCTATTTTGCCATTTCAGTCTTATGTTCAAACAGTCTTCTATTAAATATGCAGTGTTACTGCAGTCCCATCTTTCTGTTTAAATCCTAGAAGTTATCATTCAACATTATTATTGATATTTCTTGTCCCTAGCATTAAATTGGTCATTTTCCTGGTTGCCTTTTGTTCTCTTATTTCTGTATGTGTCTTTAGTTTTCCTGGTAGAGCACTCCTTTCAGAACTTCTTGAAGAGTGGGTTTGGTATTGGCAAATTCTTTCAGGTCTTGTTTATCTGAGAATGTTTTTATCTTTTCATTCCATATGAAAGATAATCTTGCCAGGTATAGTATTCTTGGTTGAAACTGTTTCTCGTTTAACACTCTGATTATATTTGCCCATTCTTTCCTTGCTTGCATTGTTTCTGATGAGAGATCTGTTAGCCTGATGGGATGACCTTTATAAGTAACCTGATGTTTCTCTCTTGCCAATTTTAGTATCTAGTCTTTGTAGATTTGAACAGTCTGGCTATGATGTACCTTGGAGAAGATCTTCTTGGACTGATGCTATTAGGGGTCCTTTGTTTTTTTGGGGGGTCTGGATATTTGAATGCCTCTCTAGATTTGGAAAGTTTTCTTCCAGGATTCCATGGAATAGATTATCAATGCCCTTACTAGTTTCCTCACCTTCTGGGATACTGATTATCTGGATGTTTGGGTGCTTAATGCTGTCTAGTATTTCTCGTATGATAGTCTCATTTTTGGGGGTTATTTTCACTGTTTTTTTATTTTGGTTGTTTTTTTCTAGATCAGACGTTTTTCCCTCAACCTCCAAGATTCAATTTTCTTTTTTTTTTTTGGAGAGGTTTTTGCTAAAGGGCACATGCACTCTCCAGAAAGACAGAAAAGACAGAGAGACAGAAAGTGAGAAATCACCACCCAGGGGGATGGCCACAATCCCTTCTCCTCTATTCTCCTCTCAGGATCTTGGGCATGCACGCACACATACCTGACATGAGTTTAAGTCACTGGGTCTGAGACTCAAACCATGGTTGACTACATCGAAGTCCAGCGACATAACCATTACGCCAACTGCCAGTCCCCCAAGATTTGATTTTCTGCATGGACTAATCTGATTTTAATACTTTTGAGGGAGGTTTTGATTTCCTGAATGGCAGCCTTCATCTCTAATAGCTCCATTTGATTCTTTTTTTATGGTGTGTATTTCCTCTTGCGCATCATGGAAGAACTTCAACACCTCCTGGAACTCGTTGTCTCTTTTCTCTTGCATCTTCTGGATGCAGCTCTTGCATCTGATTTAGTTTCGTCACTATGAATATTCTGAATTCTTTATCAGACATATGCATGAGTTCTACTGTACTGTCTGTGAATGATGAGAGATTGTTCTTTTCCCTTGGGGAGATATTTTCTTCATTTCTCATATTTATTGTGCCTCTCTGGTTGTTTCTGGTTATTCTGTGACAAAATCTATCCTCCACTGTGCTTTGCAATGTGGAATTCACAGAAAGATTAGGAGTTCAGATTTATAAAAATAAATCTCTTCATTAAAGCAGGTCACCAACTGCTGGTCCCAAATTAAGGTAATTTTTAAGGTTAAACTTGTAAAGATATAAACAAAAAGAATAAGATAAAAAGTGAAAAAAGGGGAACCAGCAGTTAGCATAATGGCTATGTCGCTGGACTCCCACGTAGTCGACCGTGGTTCGTGTCCCGGACCCGGTGGCTTAAAACTCACGCCGGGCGCGTGTGCGTGCGTGCCCAAGATCCCGAGAGGAGAATGGAGGAGAAGAGATTGCGGCGTGACCATCCCTCCTGGGGAGTGATTTCTCGCTTTCTGTCTCTATGTCTCTCTCTGTCTGGTGAGCGCACGCGCCCTACAGTGAAAAATCTCTCAAAAAAAAAAAGTGAAAAAAGGATTATGGCTGTAAAAATGTATTTCTAGTAGAACAGGTTAAAAGAAAAAGCTTTTATATAAAAGGAATTTTGTGTAGTAAGGTTTTTGTCTTAAGATAAAATGGCTATCTCAAAACAGAATGAAAAAGAGACAAGAACTAAAATGTGTAAAGCATGCTGTTAAAAAATTTGAGTTATAAGAACCTAAGAAAGAGTTCCAAAAATTAATCAAGTTAATGTTCTTAAGCTAATTGTACCATCTTTAAATGTTATATACCATAAAACAACTAAAAGAGAGGAGCATCTCCAACTATATGTCTAGATGGGGCCTCACATAGTTGTACTGGTTACTCCTACCACTGTTAAATCTAGCCTGTAGGTCTGTCACACCAAAGACAAAAGTATTGCTTTCATGAACTCACTGGGGCCTTGGTCCATAAAAACAAGCCAGGAAGGACCCTCTGGACAGTACTTTAGAGACCAGAGAGCAACAGCCCTACTCTAGTCACTCCAGAGGCTGACTACTCTAAGTCAGGCATTGTCAGGAGTATGACTCAGCAGCTTCATGACCAGATGGTCAGAGAAAGGACAGGCTGTGGCTGACTCATGGGATGGTTAGAGTGGCCTCTGGTAGTAGGCTCCTTGGCCCTTGTCCCTGTTAAGTACTCTATTAACTGTGTTTCTAATTTAAACTTTCAGCACTAGTTTACACAATTTTCTTACTCGATCCATCTCCTACAAGGTAAAAGCCATTAAATATTAGATGCCAAAAAAGACTATCACCCTGGCCTCTGACAGATACTGAGGAATCAATTATTTGATCCCTGTTAAAGAGAAATGGGGAATGAAGCAGGCATGACTCCATCTTGGAGGAGAGCCTCTGTTATTAGTGCCTTGAATAGAATAGACTTCCTGCTTCTCTGACTCCTCCCTTTGATGCTGGGTAGGGTGAGATCTGAGCCCAATCCCCACCCTGAGATCTCCCCTTCCCTAATTCCCTATGGGAGGCTGCGCACCAGCGAGTCTGAGGCTATTTTTCATGAGCCTCTTACTATTGCCATCTTAGGCTCAGAGAGCAAACAATTACAAAGGCCACAATTGGCTCCCCTTCAAAAACCTCACCTTCAACACCACACTCTGATTGGCCACTTCCCATAGCAAATCAGTGAGCTTAGAATCCCTCAGACTTGCATATCCGGGCACCTCATGATTGGTCCACAAAGCAACCAGTCATAACCCACCTTTTACTATCCTTCATTCAACCAATCACGGCCCACCAACGTGTATATAACCACGATCCCTGACCCATAATAGACAGACGACCCTGAAGACCCTGAAGAGTCATGACACTGCGCTGTCTCTGGACTACCCTGAGCTGTGATGCTGCGTCGTCTCCAGATGACCCTGAGTTGTGACACTGCATCATCTCCGGATGACCCTGAACACTGTGTCATCTCTGTGCTGCCTACAATAAAGAGACGACCCTGAAGAGACACTGCATCATTTCCATGCTGTGACAGTGCGCAGTTCATCCTGTCTCTCACTCCTTCCCTCAGGAAACCTGTTCGACTGTCCTGTGGGTCGGGACAATTCCCCCATAAAAGACTGTGTCCAACCTCCATTCGGAGCCAGAGATTCAGAGTGTTAACTCCTCTGTGCCCACTGACATAATAAACAGTTCTCCTAGTCTCTCCAAGTGCTTCTTTCCATTCCTTGATGTCTAGTTTTCTGCAACAAAACCTGCAAACTGGCTCCACCCTTCTGGCAGTACTCATCTACTTCTTATAGGATTTGTTGGAGCTTAGATTCTCTTCACAGTGCAGGATGTCTCACAGATCAGAACAGATCTAGGAAAATTCTCAGGTAACTCAGGAAAGCGTTGTAATAAATTGGCAATTCACCTTAACCTTTGACTTAGCTTTCATTTAGAGAGCACCCAAGAGTCATTTGATAATCCTGAAAGCTACAAACTTTCCTCGAAGGTAGGATCTGGGAAAAGCCCAGATCAGAGCCTCTGCCTCCAGAAGAGATGCTGTATTCAATGCGGGCAGCCTGGGCACTGGACAATGCCCGTAAGTGGCATCCTCATGTCCCCCACTGAGGCCTTGTCCTCAGTGTACAGTGGGTCACTATAGACAGGAATGCGTCAAATTAAACAATAATAATGATGCCTTGAACTCCAAAGAGAGTTCAGGACTTCTGAGTCCACGCTGGCCTCTTAAATCAAGGATTAATGGAACCCAAGATCATGATGGCTTCCCTTGGATATCTGGCAATCTCACTGAATAAGCCTCAGGTAATCCTTAAAGTGATAAATAAGAATGAAGGTTTTAGAAAAAAGATTTCTGTCTAAATCAGAGGTTAAGGTATTTCTAAAAGTACACTTAAGAAAAAGAAATAAGGGAAAATAATACTAAGCTAAAAAGGTGCCATAAAAGGAAGGTTACAGTGTTAAAAATATAGTTTTAGTAAAAAGGTTAAACAGAAAGGTTTAACATAGGTAGTATTTGGTATGGTAAAGTTCTTGCTTTCAGAAAAATGGCTAACGCAAAGGAAAAGGACAAACTATAAGTCTACAGCATGTTGTTGAAGGTTTCAGTCATAATGGAAAACTATTCGAGTTAAATTAAATAAAATTAAAGTTTGGTTTATAACTGTCCTAAAGTTGATTGTACTAATATTATGCTATCAGTCACAATTCTCGATATTAACTGTAAGTACTATATACAATAGAAATAGCTAAATTTCTTTGTCCTATTTATTATAATAAGCAGCTCTTCTTTTTTTAGAATCCATCAAGCTACAAATGGTGGTTGGGACAAAAGTCTCCAGTGAACACCCATCATGACCTCTAGCATGGACCTCTAGATAGAGCTCTGGTAGAGGAGCCTAACTGCTGCCTCTCCCCACCCCATCATTGCCCAACACCCCCACATCCAAGCTGCCCAGGCCTCCGGCCTAATACCTTGTGCCCCTAACAGCAGTTAGGGATTCCTCTGCAGGGGGGGGAGGGAATGAGGTAGAAGTCAGGGATTCTAAAAATACAGTTAAGGTATGGGCCCAAAATGGAATCACAAAATGCCTAAGTTTGGGGGGTGAAGACAAAGCAGCTCTGCTGCTTGCTCATGAGAGACTTCTGACAACTCAGTGACTGACCCACGCAGCATGACCTAGACCTAAAACAAAGGTTTATTCCAGGCCCCATCACATTCCAGGAAGAGGATAAGAGAATGGTTTTCATTGCCCAAAGCTTCTAGACAAAGAATATCCTGACCTTGGTACCCACTCCAAAATGAGAATAATTGGACCCATACAGCATGTGCTCCTCCTCACCAGGAGAGGAATGCATGCACAAGCTCCACCTAGAACAAGTCCAAAAAAAGCTCTTCCTGACCCAAATAAAAACCCATAGTTCTTGGCAACCCATTTTCCCTGGACCCCTCCCTTTTTGAGAGTTTTTGTTTGTTTGTTTCCTTTCTTTTTAATAAACTCTCTAGTTTGTTATACATTAAAAAACCACATACTTATGACTCTCACAAGTAATAGCTCCTTTTTAGACTTCCTTTCTGAACTCAGACTCAAATAATGAGCTGTCTCTTTTTTTTTTTTGAGAGGTTTTTGCTATGGGGCACATGCGCTCGCCAGACAGACAGAGAGAGACATAGAGACAGAAAGCAAGAAATCACCCCCCAGAGGGGATGGTCACACCGCAATCCCTTCTCTTCCATTCTCCTCTCGGGATCTCGGGCACGCACGCACATGCGCCCAGCGTGAGTTCTAAGCCACCGGGTCTGGGACTCGAACCGTGGTTGACTATGTGGGAGTCCAGTGACATAGCCATTACGCCAACTGCTGGTTCCCAATGAGCTGTCTCTTGATATCTCTATTTGGCTACTTAGGAGCTATCTCAAATTTAACACATCCCAAATGGACTATTCTTCACCTATGCTCACTCAAAACTCCTGTTCAATTCTCAAGCTTCACCTACCTTAGTTGTTGGTAACTATTATTTGATCAGGCCAAAACCTTTAGAGTTGTTCCTTGGCTTTCTCTTATATGCACATTCTACATCAGGGAGTCCAATTAGTTGTACTTTAAAAATATATCCAGAATTTGCTCATATATGGGCACTTTTCTTTTTGTTCTTGTGATCTAAGCCATCTATGTCAGGATTATGGCTGTCCACGGAAAATAACAAACTCTAAAAATTAATAATTAATGTGGTTTATTTCCAAGCAGAATATGAGTGACCTAGGCCCTGAAAGGAGGCAAAACATGCCTTTCTCTTGGGGTGATCGGATACAGGTGTTCCTCTTATTTGACTGTGAGAATAAGAGACAGAGTTTGGAATTTAGTGAAAAGTTTTTCCATTGTCTGGCCCAAAAAGGTGGGACATGTGGATGTAGGGACTTGTAGGTCATAGGTGGGTTTTACAGCTTTTATGATGGTGATTGGAAAAGGAAAGTTGCTGAAATCAGAAAGGAATGTACTTCAATAGCGATAAAGAGGCTTAACATACATCATGATGATATTCCAGGACTGTGCCAAGGGCAGGATTTAGAAATAATCCTGTTACAAATGGGCCAAAATGGTCTGTCATTATCTGTGGGTGTGACTCCCCCTATGTCCTCTGGAAAGGACTTTGGGAAAATAGGAAAAAGCAGTAAGACTTCTGTCCACATGGCAACTTTCTCCTGACTTGTCTCTTGTATCTTGCAGTGTACTCACAAAGCAGCAGAAGTTGTTCTTTTTAAAAAACATAAATTAGAGGGGCCAGCAGTTAGAGTAATGGCTATGTTGCCAAACTCCCACATAGTTGACTGTGGTTCGAGTCCCGGACCCAGTGGCTTAAACTCATGCTGGGCACATGTGTGTGAGTGCCCAAGATCCCAAGAGGAAAATGGAGGAGAAGGGATTGTGCCTGGCATTCACCCCTGCGGGGTGATTTCTCACTTTCTGTCTCTCTGCCTCTCGCTGTCTTTCTGGCAACCACATGCACCCTATAGCAAAATCCTCTTATAAAAAACAACCCACATAAATTAGAGAACACTTCTCAAAACTTTCCAGTAGGGATACCAGCAGACATCACTGGGCTCCCATGCAGTTGACCACAGTTCAAGTCCCAGACCTGGAAGCTTAAAACTCATGTAGGCGTATGTGCATGTATGGTCAAAACCTCAAGAAGAGAATGGAGGAGAATGGATCACAGAATGGCCATACACCCAGGAGTGGTTTCTTGCTTTCTGTAGCTCTGGCTTTCTCTGTCTCTCCAGTAAGCACACATGTCCTATAGAAAAAAAAAAATCTTCCTCAAAAAACAAAACAAAACTTTCCAGTGGTTCTCCATCTCTTAAATAAAAGCTGAAGTCCACATTAGGTCTCAAGGCCTCCTCTCCTTCTTCTCTTCTACTTTGGTCACTTTTTTTAGATGCACTAAGCTCCTTTCTTGCTAGCCCCTGAATACCTAGTCTACTCCTACCTCAAGTCCTCAGTGCCAGTTCTTTCCTCTGCCTGAAATTTTCTCTCCAAAACCTTCAGAAAAATCACTGATCTGCCATATAGTCTATCCAAGCATCAAGGAGAGATCCAAACAACCAAGCAGTGTTAGGCCAAATTAGCACACGTTAGGCTGAGTTAGTATAGGCTGAGTTAGCTTAATCACCCTTGCTAGGGCTGTTAGACCGAATTAGCATATGTTAGGCTGAG
The DNA here is from genome assembly GCF_000334495.1 of Tupaia belangeri chinensis. Classification (NCBI taxonomy): domain Eukaryota; kingdom Metazoa; phylum Chordata; class Mammalia; order Scandentia; family Tupaiidae; genus Tupaia; species Tupaia belangeri. The sequence continues at coordinate 599,410 of NW_006159608.1, read as the reverse complement.
TTAGTATAGGCCGAGTTAGAGTTAGCGTAATCACCCTTGCTAGGGCTGTTAGGCCGAGTTAGCAATTGTTAGGCCAAGTTAGCATAGGCAGAGTTAACATATTCACCGCCATGACAGGGTTTCAAGGATGGAGCCCAGGAATTTGTGAATAAACAGAGGACAGGAATTCATAAATAAACAGAAGACAGGAACTCGTGAATAAATAGAGGATGGGTGGATCTGGCGGCGCCAGGATGAACACACCTGGACAAAACAAGGTTTACCTAACCTCAACTGAGAGTTCTTACCTAAATTCAAGTGGACGATAACAGTTGGACCTTAACTGCACATACCCCCTCCCTTGTGTGCTGCATATTATGGAAAGTTACTGATAGTATATCCTGTATTGCCTCCTGCGCTATAAAAGGCCCCCCTATCCTAGGTTCAGTGTCCTTGTTGCAACCCCCTGTGTCGGGCATAAACTCGAACCCCAGCTAGCTGGAAAAATAAATGCCTCTTATGCAGTTGCATTATTGTTGTCTTCTCTGTGTCATCACTAGATAAATCGATCTTTGGATCATACATTTGGGGGCTCATCAAGGATTGATCAACTTGGTGACAGCCAGACTAGACATGACAGAGGAGGCTTTGCATTTTGCCTCGGAAGGAGGATTGATCACCTCCATCTGGGACTTGCTAGAGGCCTTGGGCCTGTTCTCAGACTTGTCTTGTTCTGGAAAGGAGAGTTGGCTGCCTCCATTTGGGATTTGCAGGGGGCCTTAAAGCCTGTTCCTTAGCTTGTCTTGTTCTGGAAGAGAATTCTCTGTGGAGGAACTGGGTTAGCCACTCTGGAGGCTCCACTTGAAGTCGAGGGAGACATCCCTGATAACCAGAAGACCAACAAGCATCTGCATTGGATGCCAGTTAGTCTGACATTTGGTAAGGATCCTATACAGGCTGGTGTGAGTCTTGTGCATGTGGCAAAATTGACTGGCTGGTGCATGTGCTTGTCCCCTGTGCATATTTGTTGGTTTGCAGGGGTGATTGTGATTCTGTGTCTATTTCTGTTTTGACCTCTGTTTCTCTTTTTTTCCCCTGTCCTAGGCCAAACTCAAGTAACTCCTAAGAGTTTGATCTTAGAACACTTTTCAGAAGTCCGGGAGAAAGCCCACAATTATAGACTTAAGGTAAGGAAAGGTAAGTTTGATACCTTTTGTTCTTCAGAATGGCAAATATTTAATGTAGAATGGCCACCGCAGGGGACATTTTCTGTAAAGGTCATCAGGCGAATCCGAGAGGTTATCAACAAGCCTGGCCTTCAGGGTCATCCAGATCAGCTCCCATATATTATAATATGGCAGGCCCTCCCAGCCTGCAGGACAGTCGAACAGGTTCCCTGGGGGAGGGAGTGAGAGATGAGACAAACACACACACATACAATACGAGGTGCTGATCAAGTCTTCTTCTTATTATTCTTCCATTTATTGAGGAAAAATGGCAAGTTATATACAGCTGGTGGGCACCAATTGGTTGCCGGAAATGCAAATGAGATAAAACAGCATGAACTAATCATTGATGTGGGTGGATCTCTCCCATTGCATAGAAACCCAACCACTTCCGGGGAGAACAGTTTGTCACATGATTTCAGAGAAATGATTTGCTCAGCGAGGAAGTGAAACCTAATGGTTTCCAAGATGGCAAATAGCTCAAGATGGCGGATTGCTCAAGATGGCTTTCGTATGCAGTGCCCTCCACATGTCCCCCTTTTTTATTTTTTCAAAGAGAGGAGAAAAACCTGGGGGAATTGTGCCTGTCTTAGGTTGGAGTTTTTTTTAGAGCCACACATCCATCCTTACCCGTCATTGGAGAATCCCATTGCAATGATGGGTTTTCTGCCTTAGGTGGGAGGACTGTACAGCTGTTAGGCTCAGACTCTCTTACCCATATTTGGCTAACTGATTCAATGCCTCAGGCAGGAGCAATGTCTAGGCTCCGTGATACTCCATCTCCAGGTTGTGGTAGTGGACTTGGATAGGCTGCATTTTTATGGAGTCACCAATTTGGCGTTTAAGGAAAGCCATGAGCTTATTAAAGAGAACAGGCCCCAAAGAACAAACAATCAGTACACCCAGAATCGGACCAAATATGGGGAGGAAAAAGGAGAGGAGTCCATTCCATGCAGACCATAAGGGATTGTCATGAACCATGCCAGACTTGTTGGCGTAAAAGCAGCAGTGTTCCTGTAAAGCAAGACAGAGACCCCCCTGTTCTGCAGAAGCAAGACAAGGGATTGCTCCACACATCAATCGCCTGTTGCAGGCAGGCATCCTTAGACTTTGTCACTCAAACTGTAACACTCTGTTGCTCCCAGTAAGAAAACGAGAGGGAAAGAATTTCAGGCCTGTTCAACACCTACAAGAGGTTAACAAAAGGACTCAAGATATCCACCCCACAGTTCCTAACCCGTACACTCTTTTGAGTCATTTACCGCCTACTCATGTTTTGTATATGACATTAGATTTAAAAGATTTTTTTTTTTTGCATAGCCCTGGCACCCATTAGCCAGCCTATCTTCACATTTGAGTGGCAGGTTGGGGGTCCCTGAGGGACCCCAAGACAGCTAACATGGACTTGGGTCCCACAGGGGTTCAAGTCCTCCCCAATCTTATTTATTGAGGCCTTAAATCAGGACTTTTGCTCCTTTCATCAATGTCATGGCTCATAACACTTTTACAATATGTTGATGACCTCCTCCTAGCCACCTCTTCTGAAGTAGAATGTAAAAAGGCTACAGAGGACCTCTTGCAGGAATTAGGCTCACTAGGCTATCGTGCCAGTGCTAAGAAGGCCCAAATTTGTAAACAGACTGTTACATATTTGGGATATAAACTCAATGAAGGAAAGAGATGACTGATGGAAGCTATGAAGGAAACTGGTTTTATTTGTTTGTTTGGTTTTGTTGTTGTTGCTTTTTCCTATTGTTTCCTACAAATCTTTATTGTTTGGGCACTTTCAGCAAGGGATTTTTTTTAAATTTAAATGTATTTATTTACATTCATTCACTGTACATCATTACAACATACAAAATGAGATTTTCCACCCAGAGTACACTGTATATTGTCTCAATCAAGCACATCAACATACATGTTATTGTCAACAAATAATTTTCCATTTCTTCTTTCCTGTATGTTTTGCTCTTTTTTCCCTATCCTTGATTCCCTATCTCTTACCCTCTGCTATCTCCCACTTTTTCCTACACTGTCTCTGGTATCTATGTTTACTTTCTATACTGTTATCCCCCCACATTTTATTGAATTACTAAAGATCTTAATTAATCTAAATATTTTCATAGCAAACACAGCTGATATATACATTTCCATGAACACAAGTCTAACTTTAGGCATCCTATAAAGTAGCACCTAGCTGGGGCTATATATCGTACTGTGGTCATCAAATAGATTTTTTTTTCTGAAACTTTTTTTTTTGTAACTTAATTTACATTATTTTCCTAAGCATCATCACAGCATACAAAATGTGATTTCCCATCCAGAATATACTGCATAGTGACTTAATCATGCATGTTATTATCAAAAACTTTCCATTTCTAGTTCCTAGAATTTTTTTACCCCTCTTTCTGACCTTCTGTCCTTTCCCACCCTCTTCTCACACTATCTCTGGTGTCTACAATTGTCTTCCATTCCTTTCCCACCCACACTG
>NW_006159608.1:593286-594924 GCF_000334495.1 Tupaia belangeri chinensis | reverse complement strand
CACCTCCTGGAACTCATCAACTTCTTTCTCCTTTCTCTTTAGCAGTTCATTGTCTCTCTTCTCTTCCATCTCAGTTAGCTTCACTATTATGAATACTCTAAATTCTTTATCAGTCATTTCCATGATTTGCATTGACCTGCTTGTGGATGAAGAGGAGTTATTCTTTTCCCTTGGAGGAGAGGTATTTTCTTACTTTCCCATATTTCTTGTGGTCCTGTGGTGATTTCTTGTCATCTAATGGATGGTGTGTTTCTTTCTAATTCTTGAAGTTCAATCTGAATGTTCTGGAGCAAACAGAAAGAGGTGATCTGGAATCTCTTTGCCGTTCTGTTGTGATTGCTGGTGCAGCAGATTCAGTAGATATTGAGGAATATGTTAACCAACGCTAGCTTGTTTGCTGGAGGCTGAATTATCAGTAGAAAATCTTCATTTCTCTTGTCCCCTGAAATAACTAGTTCCTGAAGGAAACTGTTTTGAAGCTACTGGTCCCTGCTTCAGTCAGGGAAGTTTGAGAGTTCCTAGCACTGTGGATTACTGCCAGCTGTGGATACGAGGTTTTGTGGAATTATTTAAACCTTTGTATGAGGCCACTAATGAAAAAAGCCCTGGACATGGGGGCCTGAACAACAGTTAGCCTTTGAGAGAATCAAGGCCTTCCTCCTCAAGGCCCCAGCATTAGCCTTGCCAGACCCCCTTAAGCCTTTCACTCTTCATGTGGCTGAAAAGAAGGGAATTGTAAAAGGAGTGCTCATGCAATGATTGGGGCCTTGGAAACGTCCCATGGCTTACCTGTCAAAGAAATTGGATTGTGTAGTGGCTGGGTGGCCCTCTTGTTTGTGCATCATAGTCGCTGTGGCAATATTGGTTAGGGATACAGATAAACTGACGTTCCGGCAACACCTCAAAGTAATAACTCCCCATGCCATTGAGGGTATCCTCAAACACTCTCCAAGGTGATGGATGTCCAATGCGCGATTGACTCATTATCAAGAACTGCTCGTAGACATCCCATGAGACACTTTTTCAGAGCCCACCTCCTTGAATCTGACTACACCGCTGCCTAACCCGGATTTGGATAAGCTGGTACATGACTGCCAAGAAATCCTAGCAGAGATCTTCCATGTATGACATGACCTCCAGGACTCAGCCTTGCCAAACAGTGAGGTAATCTGGTACACTGATGGGAGTAATTTTATGCAGGACAGAATAAGTAAGGCAGGAGCAGCAGTGGTAGACCAAGGTGGGAACTTAATTTGGAGCTCCTCCCTGCCAGCAGGAACCTCCGCCCAGAAGGCTGAACTGATTGCCCTGGCAGAAGCTCTCGAATGAGCAGAAGGAAAGCGTGCCACCATTTACACTGACAGCAGGTATGCTTTTGCGACTGTCCATATCCACGGTGCAATCTATCAGGCGAGGGGCCTTATTACCGTGAATGGGGGAAAAGTGCACAATCTTCCTGAAATCCAGTGGCTATTAGTGACAGTGCAAAAACTCTGAGCAATTGCAATAGTGCATGTACCAGGCCACCAAGCCTCCAAGACCCCTGAAGCTGTTGGCAATAAGTGGGCCAATGAAGCAGCGAAACAAGCTCCTACTACATCAGTAGCTCTTGCCCTGTCTCTCAACCTGCCAATACCC
>NW_006159608.1:570151-591664 GCF_000334495.1 Tupaia belangeri chinensis | reverse complement strand
CTTCTCGTATATTATTCTCAAATTTTGGGGCCATTTTCTCAGTCTTCATGGTGGATTTTTCTAGGCCAGCCATTTTCTCTTCTACATCTGAGATTCTATTTTCGGTATGATCTAGTCTGCTTTTTATACTTTCAAGGGAGGTTTTGACTTCCTGTATTGTAGACTTCATTTCTAACAGTTCCGTTTGACTCTTTTGTAAAACATGTAATTCCTCTTTTAGATCTTGCAAGAATTTCCTCACCTCCTGGAACTCATCAACTTCTTTCTCCTTTCTCTTTAGCAGTTCATTGTCTCTCTTCTCTTCCATCTCAGTTAGCTTCACTATTATGAATACTCTAAATTCTTTATCAGTCATTTCCATGATTTGCATTGACCTGCTTGTGGATGAAGAGGAGTTATTCTTTTCCCTTGGAGGAGAGGTATTTTCTTACTTTCCCATATTTCTTGTGGTCCTGTGGTGATTTCTTGTCATCTAATGGATGGTGTGTTTCTTTCTAATTCTTGAAGTTCAATCTGAATGTTCTGGAGCAAACAGAAAGAGGTGATCTGGAATCTCTTTGCCGTTCTGTTGTGATTGCTGGTGCAGCAGATTCAGTAGATATTGAGGAATATGTTAACCAACGCTAGCTTGTTTGCTGGAGGCTGAATTATCAGTAGAAAATCTTCATTTCTCTTGTCCCCTGAAATAACTAGTTCCTGAAGGAAACTGTTTTGAAGCTACTGGTCCCTGCTTCAGTCAGGGAAGTTTGAGAGTTCCTAGCACTGTGGATTACTGCCAGCTGTGGATACGAGGGTTTGTGGAATTATTTAAACCTTTGTATGAGGCCACTAATGAAAAAAGCCCTGGACATGGGGGCCTGAACAACAGTTAGCCTTTGAGAGAATCAAGGCCTTCCTCCTCAAGGCCCCAGCATTAGCCTTGCCAGACCCCCTTAAGCCTTTCACTCTTCATGTGGCTGAAAAGAAGGGAATTGTAAAAGGAGTGCTCATGCAATGATTGGGGCCTTGGAAACGTCCCATGGCTTACCTGTCAAAGAAATTGGATTGTGTAGTGGCTGGGTGGCCCTCTTGTTTGTGCATCATAGTCGCTGTGGCAATATTGGTTAGGGATACAGATAAACTGACGTTCCGGCAACACCTCAAAGTAATAACTCCCCATGCCATTGAGGGTATCCTCAAACACTCTCCAAGGTGATGGATGTCCAATGCGCGGTTGACTCATTATCAAGAACTGCTCGTAGACATCCCATGAGACACTTTTTCAGAGCCCACCTCCTTGAATCTGACTACACCGCTGCCTAACCCGGATTTGGATAAGCTGGTACATGACTGCCAAGAAATCCTAGCAGAGATCTTCCATGTATGACATGACCTCCAGGACTCAGCCTTGCCAAACAGTGAGGTAATCTGGTACACTGATGGGAGTAATTTTATGCAGGACAGAATAAGTAAGGCAGGAGCAGCAGTGGTAGACCAAGGTGGGAACTTAATTTGGAGCTCCTCCCTGCCAGCAGGAACCTCCGCCCAGAAGGCTGAACTGATTGCCCTGGCAGAAGCTCTCGAATGAGCAGAAGGAAAGCGTGCCACCATTTACACTGACAGCAGGTATGCTTTTGCGACTGTCCATATCCACGGTGCAATCTATCAGGCGAGGGGCCTTATTACCGTGAATGGGGGAAAAGTGCACAATCTTCCTGAAATCCAGTGGCTATTAGTGACAGTGCAAAAACTCTGAGCAATTGCAATAGTGCATGTACCAGGCCACCAAGCCTCCAAGACCCCTGAAGCTGTTGGCAATAAGTGGGCCAATGAAGCAGCGAAACAAGCTCCTACTACATCAGTAGCTCTTGCCCTGTCTCTCAACCTGCCAATACCAGAGCTTCCATGTCCACCTCTACACCCCGACTACTCCTCCAGTGACCAGGAATGGATGGGGAACAATAAATGCATGTCGCCTGACCCTAAGAGTTGGAAAAAGGACACAAAAAACTGTCTAATCTTGCCAGAGATGCTGGGACTTTCTTATATTATAAATCTCCATTTGGCTAGTCATCTTGGTGAGAAGAAATTACTCCAGCTCCTGCTGTCGGTGCAATTATGGTTTCCCACCCAAAGAAGAAACATTCATCACCTCATAGACTACTGCCAAGGGTGCCAGGCTATGAAACTGAACCAAGGGGGGCCACTCCACACAGGTATTTGGTTCTGGGGGAGGGCTCCGGGACGAGGCTGGGAAATGGACTTCACAGAGATAAAACCAGGAAAATATGGGTATAAATATCTTCTAGTTAAGGTTGATTCATTCTTGGGGTGGGTGGAGGCTTTCCCCATGAAATGAGAAATGGCCCAAATTGTCACTAAGACCATATTAGAGGAAATCATACCCTAGTATGAGGTTCCTGAGATACTCAGCTTGGACAATGGCTCAGCTTTCATCAGTAAGATCCTACAAGGACTAGCCCAGGCTCTGGGAACTGATTGGAAGTTACATTGTGAATATAACCCACAAAGTTCTGGGCAAGTAGAAAGAAAGAATAGAACATTAAAGGAGACCTTGTCTAAATTAGGCCTTGAGACTGGCAGAGACTGGGTGACCCTCCTACCTTTTGCCATGTTCTGAGTTTGTAACTCTCCTTATGTCCATGGAGTGACGCCATTTGAAATCATGTATGGGGCACCACCCCCCATATGCATTTGTAACCTTCCAACATTGACACCTGAAGGGATTGCAGGTTACAGAATTAGCCTAAAGGCCCTCCAACAGGTACAAGAAACCATTTGGCCCTTAGTCCAGGCACTTCATGAAACTAGGAATTTTACAGACCTGGAACATGGCATAGTCCCAGGAGATTGGGTCTAGGTAAAAAGACACAGGACACGCACTGTGGAACCAAGATGGAAAGAACCTTATATGACTCTTGGTTACCCCTACTGCTTTAAAGGTAGACAGAATTGGACTGTGGATTCACCATTCACATGTGCATCTGGCCTCATCGCTTGAAGACGTGCAAGCTGAAAAGGAGCGGACTGTGCGACACCACCCACACAATCCCTTGAAACTTCGGATATCCAGATCTTCGGACCAACCTGTGCCTCCTCCTCAACAGGACAATGATAAAAATGCTGGCCCTAATCCTGTTCATTAATTGGAGCACCGCGACGAGTCTACATCAACCCTATAAACAAACCTGGTCACTCACAGATGGGGAGACTGGTAACATTCTAAATTACTCCTCTCACACTGGCCCACTAGGGACCTGGTGGCAAGACCTTTATTTTGACTTAAGAGATCTTTTTGAAAAAACTCATGCTAAAAAACCTTCATACCATATCTTAACAAAAAGAACACTGATGCTTAGAGACCAGATCAAAGGGTTCTGGGCCTGTCCAGGTAACCAGAGGGCTGATTACCATACTTGTGGGTGGGCTGAAAGTTTTTATTGTAAAGTCTGGTCTTGCATCACTTCCAATGATGGTTCCTGTAAGTGGAACATGGGTCATAACTCTGATATTATACAATTCTCTCTCCTAGAATTAGGAAATAGAGTTCCCTCGATTAAAACCTGCTTCACAAATAATGGCAAAAGCCAGTCATTACTAAAATGGCAAAATCCTGGCTTTACTTGGGGATTTCAGTTTTATTCAGGCAGCGCTGTCTGGATGGGACCAAATCTGGGTGGACTCCTGACAATTAAACTGTCCATAGAGTCCCTGGTGCAGCCTGTGGGCCCCAATAAAGTTCTACACATACTCCAATCAAAGCCAATAATTCAACCAATGCAAATAGTGACCAGGTCCTCTCCTTTACAGTCCTCTAGCGTACCCTCCCATGCCTCTCTATTTCCTACTACAGGATCCCTGACCTTGATACTTAACCCTCTCCTTGCCCTTGTTCAAGCTGCCTTTCTGGCCCTCAATCAGTCTAACCCCAACATTACCTCCCTTTGTTGGCTATGTCATGATGTTCACCCCCCTTCTATGAGGGTGTGGGGCTTAATGCCTCCTGTAATCTTTCTGTATCTGACTCTCCTGCCACTTGCCAGTGGACAGATCATAAAGTGGGCATGACTATATGGCAAGTAAATGGTCAAGGACTTTGTCTGGGAACAGTCCCTACTCATAAAAAACATCTATGTACAAGTATTCTCGGCAAATTCTCTTCAGATACAAATAAAAAATGGGTACTGCCCTCATGGAGCGGTTGGTGGATTTGTTCAAAGACTGGACTTACCTCACATCTTTCCCTTTTCATCTTTAATGCAGCTCAAGAATATTGTGTGTTAATTGTAGTATTTCCCCAAATCCTGCACCATCCTGAGGAAGTTATATTCCAACACTGGACTTCATTTGAGCCACTCTGCACTAAGTGAGAGCCTTTTACCACTTTGACCATAGCCACTTTGTTCAGCTTGGGATTAACAGGAACAGGAATGGGCATAGCCTCCCTTACCACACAAGTGGCAGGCCTCCAGTCTTTGCAACTAGCAATTGATGAAGATCTAGAAAGAATAGAAAATGCTATTAGCCATTTAGAAAAGTCTCTGACCTCTCTGTCAGAAGTTGTATTGCAAAATAGAAGAGGGTTAGACCTCCTTTTTCTACAACAGGGAGTCCTATGTGTAGCTTTAGGTGAAGAGTGCTGTTTTTATGCTGACCACTCCGGAGTAGTCCATGACTCGATGGCTAAATTCAGGGAAGGATTAGCAAAAAGGAAGGTAGAGCAAGAAGCTAGTGAGAGTTGGTTTGAAACTTGGTTTAATAAATCCCCTTGGATGACAACCCTGATCTCCACCCTGTTGGGTCCTCTACTTATTCTACTTCTTCTACTCACCTTCAGTCTGTGTGTCATAAACAGATTAAAACAGTTTATAAAAAATCACCTGAACCGTTGTGCAGCTTATGGTCCTGAGAAAAAGCTATGCCCAACTTTCTGATGACAAAAGTACTATTCTGTAAACGTTTAACCTGATGCTCTTCTGCTTCTGTAAATCACTTGGCAGTACCAATGAGAATGATTCCTCATTATGTACAACTAGAGGGGGAAATGTTAGGCCAAATTAGCATTTGTTAGGCTGAGTTAACATATTCACGCCATGACAGGGTTTCGAGGATGGAGCCCAGGAATTTGTGAATAAACAGAGGACAGTAATTCCTGAATAAATAGAGGACAGGAATTCGTAAATAAACAGAAGACAGGAACTCATGAATAAACAGAGGATGGGCGGGTCAGGCGGTGCCAGGATGGACAAACCTGGAGGCGCCAGAACAAGGTTTACCTAACCTTAACTGAGAGTTCTTATCTAAATTCAAGCAGGCAATAACAGTTGGACCCTAACTGCACATATTCTCTTCCTTGTGTGCTCCATATTATAGAAAGTTACTGACAGTATAACCTGTATTGCCTCCTGAGCTATAAAAGGCCCTTCTATCCTAGGTTCAAGGTCCTTGTTGCAAACCCCTGTGTTGGGCATAAACTCGGACCCCAGCTAGCTGGAAAAATAAATGCCTCTTATGCAGTTGCATTGTTGTTGTCTTCTCTGCATCACCACTAGATAAATCAATCTTTGGACCCTACAGCAGAAGTCTGAATTCAGTAAGAAAAAATCTGTAGTGAGAGTTGAGCAGGATAATGTCAGCATCAGCGAGGAATCTTTGCAAATGTTAATGATGTGGAATTCAAAGAGCATCTGAGATGGAATCAGAGCATTTTCTTTGACTGCAGGTCAATGAAAATATTGGGGGTTCATATATTCAAGTGTATACCAATAGAGTTTAAGGAATCACTGCATAATTGCTTCTAGAGACACAAATAATAGCAGAAAACTATGATATCAGAGAGTATTATGATATCATGGGAGTACTCAAGACCTTAGCTTTGTCCAGACTACTCTAGTTAGGAGATATTTGTAGAGCATATTGGTTTAAAAAAATTATACTTATTCACTTACTTAGGTATGCATTTGTTTATTCACTTATAAATATTTAGACTCTGAGGTTCTAGTAATGTAAAAGATCCATTTCCTGTCTTCAAAGTATTCAAGTCTAGTAAAGAAGATGGAACCTCAAATAAAACATTAGATTAGACTGTGATACATGCAAGGATAGAGAAACACAGCAGGGACAACTAGTCTGCTTGAGGAAAGAAGCTCGAATGTTCTACCTAGAGTGGGCAATGTCTAAGCAAGTGCTTAAAGAAATATTTTACAAAGAGTGATATACAGAGAGGTATGTGAGCAAGTGTGTGTATGTGTGTGTGTGTAGATATGTGTGATTTTAGTCGTATCTTAGGCCATTATTGTATGGCTAACAGAGATATGTGAGATTGGATAATTAAAGAACATAGAGGTTTATTTACAAAACTTATGATTCTGGTGACTGGAAAATCTAAAGATCTCAGAAAATGACAGAAGGCAGAACTTTCAGCAGAGCAGAGTGTGATCTGTATCCACATGGTTCTCTCTGATCTTTTGGTCTCCTTTTTTCTGTTTCTAAACCCAAAAGAACTGAATAATGAAGGGCCTACCCTAACCATCTAATCACTAATCTCTTCCTAAAGACACCATAATCAGATTAAGTTTTCACCCTCTTAATCCCATTACATATGAATTTAGGGGAGACATATTCAAACCATAGCCATCAGTTAATTATTTTTATGATTACCTTCTATTTATTAGAAGTGATATGTCCATTTATGGCAATAATATAGAGTTTCTTTGATTATTTTAAAAAGAATTATTTTATTTAACTTTATTTATTGATTAATTTGTATTTTTAAAATTTGACCAGAGAGGGGGGAACCAGCAGTTAGTGTAATGGCTATGTCACTGGATTCCCACGTAGTCGACCGTGGTTTGTGTCCCAGACCCGGTGGCTTAAATCTCACACCGGGCGCATGTGCGTGTGTGCCCAAGATCCCGAGAGGAGAATGGAGGAGAAGGGATTGCGGCATGACCATCCCCACTGGGGGATGATTTCTCGCTTTCTGTCTCTATGTCTCTCTCTGTCTGTCTGGCGAGCACACGCGCCCTATAGCGGAAAAAAAATTTTGACCAGAGAGGGACAGAATGGGGGGTGGGAGGAGTGAGAAAGTGAGTTGCCAGGTCTGGGACTCAAATACTGTTTGGCCCTGTGGAAGTCCAGTACCCTTAACCACCACACCACCTCATGGTTCTGAGATTTTTTCATTTTTAAAGAAATTAAAATGATGATTTTTAAAAATGTAGGTTCTTGGGTGATGGCATTTTCCCTTTGGAATAAGCAAAGCATTTACATGATCTAAAAGTTGATACTATTTAGAGAGATAAACATAGAAAAGTCTGTTTCCTTTATAGGAAACAGCCTTTACAGAAAACCATTCTTATTAATCTATAATTTCTCTATATATGTAATACACACAAGCATACACACATGAGTATATGTGATTTTCTCCCTTCTTGTAGAAAAGGTAACATACTACTTTGCTTTTTAAGTGAACAATATGTTCTGGAGATCCTTCTATATCAATATAAATAGAAGTTTCTTGTTATTTTACAATGGCTACTTAATACTCCATTGTGTAGCTGCTCCACAGCTTATTCAACTAGTCTCCTGTTACTAGGCATTTGGGTTGCTTCCAGTCTTGGCTTTTGGGGTGAGCCACTTCTACAGTGGATTACCTTGCATGCATGACATTTCTATTTACAGTAGGATAAATGCCTAGGAGCATGATTGGATTAAAAGACATACCTCTGGGGCCAGCAGGTGGTAGACTGGTTAAGGCTCTGGATTTCCACACAACTGACTGTGGTTTGAGTCCTGGATCCAGTGACCTGAAAATCACACACACCAAGTTTGTGCACATGCATGACCAACATCCTAGGAAGAGGCTGGAGGAGAAGGGATTGCGGCATGGCCATCCTTCTGGGGAATGACTTCTCACTTTCTCTATCTCTTTTGCTCTCTGTCTCTCTCTAGTAAGCACATGTGCCCCATGGAAAAAGTATTAATAAAAAAGAAAAAAGACATGGATCTGTAGCTGTGGTAGATATCATGAAATGCCCCCTCCACATAGAAGTTATCTTTTTGTACTTTTTATATTTTTTTAATTTCAATTTATTTTATACATTCAATCACATATGTCACTTAGCTTGCAAAGTGAATATTCCAACACATTTACATTTCTCATCAATCTAGTTCGGAATACTATACAGGTTATCTTCAACAGATAACAACCCATTTCTTTGTCCCACAAATGCTTTTTCTCTTTATTTTTCTCCTTAATGTCTTTCCTCAGACTCTGCTCCTTCATTCACCCTCTTCCCACACTGGTATTTATAACCATTTTCTATGTTTCTATATCCTCTAGTCATTCAGTTTTGGTCATAGAGTGCAGACACTTGGTATATATTAAGTGGAGACATATAATGTCTCTCCTTCATAGCTTGCTGATTTACTCAGCAGTAAATACTCTATATTCATCCACTTCTGTCAAAAGATAGGTTCTTTTTTATGGCTGAGTAGTATTCCATATAGTATATGAGCCATACTTTTTAAATTCATTCATCTATTCGTGGTCATTTGGGTTGGCTCCATGTCTTAGCAATTGTGAATAATGCTGCAATAAACATCAATGTGGAAGCACTTTTCTGACTAAGGATTCTTCTGTCCTTTGGTTAGATACCAAAGAGTGGGATTGCTGGATCATATGGTAGTTCTATATGTAGATCTTTGAGGAATCTCCATATTGTTCTCCATAGTGGAGATCAATAGCATTTTCATAAATGCAATGCCTTACATTTATGGGGCAAATTTTATTATCTGGACCAATTTACATTCCCACCTGCAGTGTAAGAGAGTTCCCCTTTAACCACAACCCCACCAGCACTTAACTTTTTTTTTTTTTTAATCTTAGTCAGTCTGACTGGGATTAGATGGTATCTCATTGTGGTTTTGATCTGTATCTTCAATAGCATTTTCATAAATGCAATGCCTTACATTTATGGGGCAAATTTTATTATCTGGACCAATTTACATTCCCACCTGCAGTGTAAGAGAGTTCCCCTTTAACCACAACCCCACCAGCACTTAACTTTTTTTTTTTTTTAATCTTAGTCAGTCTGACTGGGATTAGATGGTATCTCATTGTGGTTTTGATCTGTATCTCCCTTACAATGAGGGATGTTACACATTTTTTAACATGCCTTTTGGCTATTCATATGCCTTCTTTAGAGAGTGTTGTTTTCAACTCATTCTCCCACCTTTACATAGTGTTGATTATCTTTTTTTGGGACAGCTGCTTGAGTTCCCTGTGTATTCTGGTTATCAGTCACTAATCTGAAGCATAATTTACAAAAATATTTTCCCATTTTAAGGGCTGTAAATTCACACTGATTACTGTTAATCTGATGTAATCCCACTTGTCTATTTTTGGGATTACTGACTATGCTTTGGAGTAGTCTTATTAGTCTTTGCCTGCCCCAATGTCTCCCAGAGTTTCCCCAATGTTTTCCACCTCTAGTTTTATAACTTGAGGTCTTATATTTAAATCTTTGATCCAAATTGAGTTGATTTTTGTCAAAGGTGAGAGATTGGGGTTCAGATTGATCTTTTTGAAGGTGGATATCCAGTTTTTCCAGCATAATTTGCTAAAGAGATTTTCTTTTTCCCACTGAATTGACTGGTATACTTTGTCGAACATCAGTTGGTTGTGTGTTTGGGAGTTTTTTCCTGGGGTCTCTGTTCTGTTTCATTGGTCCACCTGTTTGTTTCTGTGCCAATACCATGCTGTTTTTGTTTTTTCTCTTTTTGGAGAGGTTTTCCCTATAAGGCGTGTGCACTCGCCAGAAAGACAGAGAGATAGAAAGTGAGAAATCCCCCACCAGGGCAGATGGCCATGCCACAATCCCTTCTCCTCCATTCTCCTCTTGGGATCTTGGGCACGCACGCACACACGCCCAGTATGAGTTTACGCTGCTGGGTCCAGGACTTGAACCACGGTCGACAACCATGGAGTCCAGCGACATAGCCACTATGCTAACTGCTGGTCCCTATACCATGCTGTTTTGATTATCACAGTTTTATAATATATTTTTAGGTCAGGGAGAGAGACGTTGCCCACTCCACTCTTCCTTCTCAGGATTGTTTTGGCAATATGAGGTCTTTTATGATTCCAGACAAATTGTATGGTTGTCTTTTCTAGATCTGTGAAGAATGTCTCTGGTATTTGATTGGGATTGCATTAAGTATATATATTAATTTGGGTATAATTGCCATTTTGATCATATTAATTTTCTCAGTCCAAGAACATGAGATATCCTTTCACTTTTTTATGTCATTTTCAGTTTCTTTTTTTAGCTTCTCATTGTTTTCCTTATGGATGTCTTTAACTTCTTTGGTTAGATTTATTCCTAGGTATCTTATCCTTTTTGTGGCTATGGTAAATGGAATTACTTTCTTCAGTTCTATCTCAGTCTGCCTGCTGTTTGTATATAGAAATGTAATAGATTTTTGTATGTTGATTTTGTATTCTGTCACTTCACTGTATTCATTTATTACTTCCAGGAAGTTTTTCATAGATACCATTGGGTGTCCTACGAATACAATCATGTCATCTGCAAATAGATATAGTTTCACCACTTCTTTTCCTATTTCCTGTGCCTTTTATTTTATTCACTTTTCTGATTGCATTTGCGAGGACTTCAAGTACTATATTGAAAAGGAGTGGAGAAACTAGGCAGCCTTGTTTTGTATCAGTTTTAAGTACAAAAGCTTTCAGCCTTTCCCCATTCAGTATTAAGTTAGCTATGTGTTTTTCATAGATAGCTTTTATTGTGTTGAGGAATGACCCTTCTATGCTGATTTTTCCGAGAGTCTTGATCATGAAGGGATGCTGTATCTTATCAAATGTTTTTTCAGCATCAATTGATATGATCATATGGTTTTTTATCTTTCTTTCTGTTAATATGGTGTATTATCTTTATGGTTTTGTGTATGTTGAACCAACCTTGCATTCCTGGAATAAAGCCTTCCTGGTCATGATGTTTTCATATGTTGTTAGATATGATTTTCTAGTATCTTGTTGATAATTTTTGTGTGTATATTCATCAACGATATCGATCTATAGTTTTCCTTCCTTGTCCTGTCCTTGTCTGTTTTAAGGATAAGGGTAATGGAGGCTTCATAGAATGAATTTGGGAAAGTTCCACCCTTTTATATCTTTAGAAATAACTTGAATGGAGGTTAACTCTTGTCTTTTTTTTTTTTAGAGGTTTTTGCTATAGGGTGCATGCACTTTCCAGAAAGACAGAGAGATATAGAGAGATAGAGAGACAGAAAGAGAGAAATCACCCCCCAGGGGAGATGGCCTTGCCACAATCCCTTCTCCTTAATTCTCCTTTTGGGTCTTGGGCACACATGTACATGCACCCGGTGTGAGTTTAAGCCACTGGGTCTGAGACTCGAACTGTAGTCAACTACATGGGAGTCCAGCAACATAGCCGTTACGCCAACTGCTGGTCCCAAGGGGGCTAACTCTTCTATAAAAGTTTTGTAGAATTCAGATGTAAAGCCATCAGTACCAGGCTTTTCTTTGTTGGAAGGTTATTTATTACGGATTCAGTTTCATGGCTTGTTATGAGCCTATTCAGACTTTTTACATTCTTGTGACTGGATCTTGGTAAATTATACGTGTCCAGAAATTTGTCCGTCTCATCCAGATTTTCTTGTTTGTTGGCGCATAGTTGTTCATAGTATCCTCTAATGATATTTTGTATTTTTATTATGTCTGTTTTTATATTGTCTGCTTCATTGCAAATTTGATTTAACCTGGTTCCTTTCTCTCTTTTTAATTAGTCTAGCTAGTGGTGTATCAATTTTGTTTATCTTTTCAAAGAACCAGCTCTTACTTTCATTTATTTTCTATATAGTTCTTTTTTTTTTCTATTTCATTTATTTTTGCTTGGATCTTTATTATTTCTTTTCTCCTAGAGTTTTTGTTGTCGTTGTTGTTTTTATTTCCTTGATGCTTTTCCAATTTTATGAGACATGATATTAGGTAGTCAGTTTGCCTTCTTTCCATCTTCTTCTTATGTGCACTAATTGCTATGAAATTCCCCCTTATAATTGCTTTTGCAATATCTCAAAGATTATAGAAACTCATGTAATCATTGTCATTGCCTTCCATGAATCTTTTGATTTCAGTCTTTATATCTTCAGTAGTTGTGAAGTCACTCAGAAGTAGGTTATTTTGTTTCCATGTATTTGTGTATTTTTGAGGATTTTTTGAAATTAATATGAAGTTTAATTCCACCATGGTTGGAGAAGATGTTGGATATAGTTTCTATGCCTTTGAATCTGTAAAGGCTTGCTTTGTGCCCTGTCATGTGGTCAATCTTCAAAAAGGCTCTTTATGGGGGTGAGAAAAATAGTGTATCTTGTGGTTTTGGGGTAGATAGGTCTGTAGATGTCTGTTAAGTTCATTTGATTTATGGTATCATTTAGATCCTTTATCTCTTTGCTTCTTTTTAGTCTGGATAATCTGTCCAAAAGAGATAGTGGAGTGTTGAAGCCCCCAATAATTAGTGTGTTGCAGTTTACCTCTCCTTGTAGATCTAACAATCTTTCCTTCACATATTTGGGTGCTCTTGCATTAGGTGCATAGATAGTTTTAAGCATTATATCCTCTTTATGGATTAGCCCTTTTACTATTTTATAGTGCCTTTCTTGGTCTCTTTGTACAGTTTTGTTTTAAAGCTTATATTATCAGAAATTAGTTTAATCACTCCAGCTCTTTTTTAGTTCCCATTTTCATGGAATAACTTTTTCTAGCCCTCCACTTTTAGTCTATGGATGTCTTTATCCATAAGATGCATTTTTTGTTGGCAACAAATAGAGGGTTTCTGTTTTTGAAATTTTTTTTGAAAGTCTGTGTCTCTTGATTGGAGAATTTAATCCATTAACATTCAATGTTATTATTGATATTTCTGGGCTTGTTCCTACCTTAAGGTGGTCATTGTCTTGGTTTTCCTTTATTTCCTTATTTCTGCCTGTTCATTCTTTAGTTTTCCTGGAACAGGACTCTCTTTAGAGTTTCTTGAAGAGCTGGTCTGGTTTTGACAAATTCTTCCAGGCTTTGTTTGTCTGAGAAGATTTTAATGTTTTTTCCAATATGAAGGAATATAATAATTCCATATGGTGGATATTATAATCTTGGTTGAAATTGTTTCTCTCTTAACACTTTCTATATGTCTTCCCATTCTTTCCTTGCTTGCATTGTTTCTGTTGAAAGGTCTGGTGCTAGCCTGATGGAATCACCTTTGTAAGGCACTTGATGTTTCTCTCTTGCCAGTTTTAGTTTCTTGTCTTTATCTGTGGTTTTGGCCAGTTTGTCTAACATGTGCCATGGAGAGGATCTTCTTGGGTTAATTCTATTTGGGGTTAGTTGTATTTCTTGTGTATGAATGTTTGAGTGCTTCTCTAGACTTGGAAAGTTTTCTTCCAGAATCATGGAATAGATTTTCTATGCCCTTACTAGTTTCTTCACTTCTGGGATACCAATTATTCAAATGTTTGGATGTTTAATGGAATCTAATATTTCTCATATATTATAAATTATTCTCAATTTTTTGGTTATTTTCTATATATTTTTAGTTTTTTTTTTTCTAGTTCAGAGGTTTTATCTTCTTCATACAAGATATGATAATCAACATGGTCTAATTGGCCTCTAATACTTTCAAAAGAGTTTTTGATTTTCTGTATTAGAGACTTCGTTTTTCATAGTTCCATCTGATTCTTTCTTATGGTGTCCATTTCTTCTTTCAAATCATGGAAGAACTTCTTCATCTACTGGAATCTCTATAAGAGAGTTCCCTTGGCAAACACCCAATCTTATCTTAGTTCTGGGTGAAATTTAGTTGTATCCTGCTTGTATATTTGACCCAGCATCCATGTGACCTCTGGGCCCTCTGGTTCCTCAATCTCTGGTTTTGCTTCTATAGTTTAGTCCAGGAGTCCATGGACAGATACTTGCCATTGTTGGTAAGTATTTGTCTTCTTTGATGAAAGGGAACATGAAACTGGTCTTAGGATGGAATAGGGAAGTATATGGCTTAGAGGGTAGACAGATCCAGGTTTAAGTCCTGGCTTCTCTGCTCCCCATTTATGTAACATTGGGCATATTTACTCACTCAGAGTCTGCCTCTTCATCTGTAAAGATGGAATACAAACTTCTGATTCATATAATTGTATAGATTGAGTGAGAAAAATATAAAATGCCTAGCATAGTGTCTATTACAGTGTATGTATTCCAAAAATGACAGCCATATAAGTAGCAAGATATTCATCACCTCTACTTTATATGGTCCCTTTGGGCCGAATGACTTGACCTGATTGTGGCAAGGACAGGAAATAAAAGCCAAGTTTTTGCAAGTCCCCAGAGAGTAGATTCACTGTCACAAATTCAGATGCCCACCGGGGCAGGTGATATCAGTGATAGATTTGCTGCCTGTAATAAAGCGGAACAGCCATATTCTGCTCCAGTCTTTCGTTGCCATGTGTCCTGCGGTGTTGCTAGACCTTCAGACTGTTTTTACAGAAGCAAATATTTTAGTTTTTATGTAAGTTTTTAAAAATGTTGGTGACGATTAAAACTATTGAAAACACTACATAGGGTTCTAAAAAGTGCATGTCAGCTGGTCATCATTTTTTTAAAAAAGAATTATCTACTTGATTTTATTTATTATTGTTTTCTCAGCTGTCCATCTTTTGTTCTCTTTGTTCTCTGCAGAGAAGTCTGTTCTCACATAAGCAGCAAAGGTTAATTAGTGAACAAATGAATCAGTTACTATGTGATATTTAGAAAAGTGAGCAAACTTAGAGATTTATTTATGAGAGTTTTTGTTTAAAGTTATTTGCTTATTTATTTTGTTCACAAGAGAAAAAGAGAGAGAGACTGAGAGATAGCACTTTTAACAGGATCTTGAGACCACAATCCACCCTCACTTCAGCGAACCCCAGATCATGGGCACACATGTGCCTGGCATATGCAGGAAGATATATGAATGTAAACCCAGAACTTTTCCATGTAGGTGAACCTTGTAGAATGTCTTATATTATCACTGTGCCACTGCTGGGCCTTAAAAAAGGATTTTTACCCAGAACAATGATAATGATAAAATGTCTTGTGTCCCTTTTTGCTTAATTGGCTTAATTGGTATTCATTCTGGAAAACAGAACAACACATTCTTTCTTTTTTTTTTGAGAGGCTTTTCTTTTTTTTTTTTTGCTATAGGGTGCATGCACTTGCCAGACAGACAGAGAGAGACAGAGAGATAGAAAGCGAGAAATCACCCCCCAGAGGGGATAGCCATGCCACAATCCCTTCTCCTCCATTCTCCTCTCGGCATCTTGGGCACACACGCACATGTGCCCGGCGTGAGTTTAAGCCACCAGGTCCGGGACTCGAACTGCAGTTGACTACGTGGGAGTCCAGCGACATAGCCATTATGCTAACTGCTGGTCCCAGAACAACACATTCTTTATTCTGTTCAGTTCCAGTGTTGAAAGGACATTAGGAGATGTTCTGGGCTTATGCAAAATTGACTTTCTTTTAATCATAGCGGTTACTCAGTAGGACATGGGGAAACCAATTAAAGCAGATGATTCAGTACTGACTTCAAGGAGAAGTTTGAACCTACCCTAAAGGCCTGGTGAGATATCTTTGATACTGTCATGCTCCAACATGTTCAATACAAGTTTGATTGCTTGGTATTTCCCTCCAGATTTCCTGGACAGAGAAGCTCTTATAACCCAAGAATCACCTAGAGAACAATAGGCCACCTATGGGCCATCTGATTCATCTTTAATGTCAGAGCACTCTGACTCTTATGGAATAATAATACATCATTTTCTCTAGACACAGGAATATTAATGGAAGAATTCTTCAGCCAGACTTAAGATATAATGATCTAAAGCAGCTATCAATGCCTACTATTGATATTGGACTGCACTAGAAGATAAAACCTTGACTCTATAAGTCAGAGGAGGTTGCCATATTGATTTCTCCAACTTCAGCATCAGAACTGGCTGCGAGAAAAATCACATGCTAGTGAAAATCACAGGCATTTTAGGACATGGTAGTATTGTAAAATTACATTTTTCTTTAAAATGTGACAGAATGGAGAATTCAACATATAACTGTATGAAAATTCTTTTGTTCCGTGAAAATTACTCACCCCCACCATGTCTTGTAAGAGCTCCACAAAGGGAGGGAAGAAGGCTTCTTCATTTCTACACCCCTGGTATTTAGGCCAGTGCCTGGATCTAACACAGATGTTCAGTAATTGTTGAACAGAATAGCATTTACAACCCATTAGGTTGGCTGCCTGGCTAATTTTGTTTTTGTCATATGGTAATTGTTTTACAGCCATAGGGAACTCATTGCATAGCATCCAAAGTAGATTTCATTGGGAGATTTTTTTTTAATTATTTCTTTTTGTATATGCATTCAATCACATTGTTAAGCTTACAATGTGAGCATTTCAATATGTGCACATTTCTCCCCAGTCCCATTGATCAAAATATCTTCAACCGAAAACACCACACCTCCCCATCCCGTCACTGCTCTACCTCCGTATCCCTCCTCCAAATGACCTTCCCTAGGCCCCACTCCTCCACATACACCTCATCTGACATTTCATTCATTTTTAAGGAAAATGGAGGAAAATGATTACTTTGCAAAACATGCATTTCATCACCTAAGTCCACATAAGACATGTACTCAGTCTCTCTCTCTTTAAGATACTGCACTCCCTCTCTTTAAAAGGATAGGTTTCCACTAGGCCAGCTGGTAGCGTGGTGGCTAAGGCAGTTGGATCCCACAAGGCCAACTATGCGGTTCAAGTCTTAGTACTGGCAGCTTGAAAATCACATTTGTGCCTGCATGCCCAAAAGCCCAAGAGAAGAATGGAGAAAAAGAGATTGTAGTGTGGCCATTTCCCCAGGGGGTGACTTCTCCCTATCCCTCTCTCTTTTTCTTTCTCTCTTGCTGACAAGCACATGAACCCTATAGCAAAACAAAATAAAACAAAACAAAACACTAAACTGAAACAACTAAAAACAAAAGCATAGCTTCCCCTTTAGGCATCTATGTTTTCTAAGTATATTCAGGAATGGTATGTACAATGACTTTACATCATTTCCAGAAATATAATAGCTAATCTTGTGGTAAGAAAGCTATTCATTAAATTTATTTTCTCAGTTGTTATGATTATACCAAAAGAGTTACTTTTGTTTGCTGATATTCTCTTTTCCTTTTTTTCTTTCTCCTTTCATTTTCTTTCTTTTCTTTCTTTCTTTCTTTCTTTCTTCTTTCTTTCTTTCTTCTTTCTTTCTTTCTTTCTTTCTTTCTTTCTTTCTTTCTTTCTTTCTTTCTTTCTTTCTTTCTTTCTCTTTCTTTGTCTTTCTCTTTTTTTTCTTTCTTTTTCTTTCTTTCTTTCTTTCTTTCTTTCTTCTTTCTTTCTTTCTTTCTTTCTTTCTTTCTTTCTTTCTTTCTTTCTTCTTTCTTTCTTTCTTTCTTTCTTTCTTTCTTTCTTTCTTTCTTTCTTTCTTTCTTTCTCTTTCCTCTTTCTTTCCTTCCTTCCTTTCTTTTTTCTTCTCTTTCTTTCATTCTTCTTTCTTTTTTCTTTTCTCTTTATATTGCCAGAGGGTGCATGTGCTTGCTAACGAGACAGAGAGAGCATAGCTCCTAATAGAGCGCAGTCATATCATAATCAGTTTTCTTCCATTTCTTCATTCCACCGGGATTTTGGGCATATATGCACATGTGCCTGGTATGTTTTTCAAGCTGACGGGCTAGAAACCACAATAGGCCATATGAGACATGGCTTTCTATGCACAATGTTTAACCACTGAACTATGAAGCCAGTCCAAGTTCCCTTTTTTGTTTGTTTGTTTTTATGCTATCTTCCCTCTTTTTTGGGGGAGAGGTTTTTGCTATAGGGCGCGTGCACTCGCCAGACAGACAGAGAGAGACAGAGAGGCAGAAAGCAAGAAATCTCCCCTCGGGGGGATGGTCATGCTGCAATCCCTTCTCCTCCATTCTCCTCTCAGGATCTTGGGCACACATGCACATGCGCCCAGTGTGAGTTTAAGCCACTGGTCCAAGACTCAAACCTCGGTCGTCTACGTGGGAGTCCAGCGACATAGCCATTATGATAACTGCTGGTCCCCCTCTTTTTATTTTTCTTTCTCTCCCTTCTTCCTTTTCTTCCTTTCCTACTCTGTCCTTATTTTCTTTTCAACAAAGAAAGAGTAGGATTTGGGGGTCTGCAGGAGGCATAGTGGTTAAGGATGCTGGGCTCTCACATGACCAACCGAAGTTCGAGTCCTAGACCTGGCAGCTTGTTTTCTCACTTTCCTTCTCTCTCTCTCTTGCTCTGTTCTTCTCTGGTCAAATTGAAATAAGTAAATAAATAAAGTTAAATAAAATAATTATTTAATTAAAAAAAGAAAGAGTAGGGTCTAGGCTCACTAGACAGCAGTTTCTAGCAGACTTTACTAACTTATTTTCTTCACATTAGATATATTTTTATAATTACTTTACATATAACACACGTATATATATATATCTTTATAATTATTCCAGCTTTTATTTTATTATAAAAATGAAATAAAATTTAAAATATAACTAAATAAAGTTATATCTGAAAATAAATTTAAATTAAAAATGGAGTCATTTTGAAGAAAAATAGCATATAATGTAACTGGTAACTTTAGAAAAAGAGAAGATAGTAGTGTTTTAATTTGGAAAAAGTTATGCATTGGATTTCTTGTTTTTGTTGTTGTTAAAGACAAAATTTGGTATTATATGATGACTAATCTTATGTGTCAACTTAGCTAGGGGACAATACTCAGATGCTTGGTCAAATATTATTTCAGATGTTTCTGTGAAGGTTTTTATTTCTTTTAATTTAACTTTATTTATTTATTTTAATTTCACTAGCGAGGGACAGAGTGAGAGAGAGAAACTGAGAAAGTAAGACACCAGGTTCAGGACTTGAACCATGGTTGGCCATGTGGGAGTCCAGTGCCCTTAACCACCATGCAACCTGCCGGCTCCTGGTTTTTTATTTTTAATATTAGATTAAATAAGTAGAATCTGAGTAAAGCTGATGCCCTCTGTCGCATGGTGGGCCTCATCCAATCAGTTGAAGCCTGTTTTTTCTTTTTCTTTAAGAAAAAGACTTTTCCCAAATCAGAGGGGACCCAGAAGACAATGCTTACACTGGAACTACAACTCTTCCCTGGCTCTTCAGTGTGATAGCCTACCCTAAAAATTTTGGAACTGTCAAGCATTGATAGTCATTTGAGTCAATTCCTTAAAATAAATCAATCTTGGGACCAGCAGCTGGCATAATGGCTATGCTGTTGGACTCCCAGGTAGTCGACCACGGTTCGAATTCCAGACCCAGTGGCTTGAAACTCACACCAGGCGCATGTGTGTGCATGCCCAAGATCCCAAGAAGAGAATGGAGAAAGGACTGCTGCATGCATCCGTCGTGGTGGGCCATTTCTCGCTTTCTGTCTCTCTCTGTCTCTTTCTGGTGAGCGCATGTGCTGTTGTACCCAGGTCGCGAAATTCTCGAGACCACCAAGGAGCCGATTCTGATGTAAACACACAAATGTAGCTTTTATTCGGGCTCCAGCCAGGACTCCCAATCGTCACCGACACAACGGGTCAGAGTTAAGAGCCTCCAGTGTTAGTTGGGCTGGGTTTATTTGGCTGCTGGTGGCGGGAGGTCGAGGGGTGCTGAGGAATGCTCTCAGGCGGCTACACATTGGCTGTAGATCTCAAGAAACATAGTTGTCTTTTACTGATTGGCAAGAAAGTTACTTCAGGTCTCTGGTATTTCTTTTGTTTCTTATCATTGGTCAACCCTGGTGGGATGATGGTCTTATGACCTTCTCCTACATGATCAGCTCACCTCCTTGAAATGGCGCTGATTCTCAGCAAGGTGGGTTTAACAAAATGGAGTCATTCTGGCCCTTCAGCACCCTATAGCAAAAACCTCTCTAAAAAAAAAAGAAAATCAATCTTGGGGTAAGCAACTTGTGTAGTGATCAAGGCGCTGGACTCCCACATGGCTGACAGTGTTTCAAGTCCCAGACCCAGAGGCTTGAAACTCATGCTGGGCGCATGTGTGTATATGCTCTGAACCCCAAGAGTAGAGAAGAAGGGATAGTGACATGGTCATCCCCTCTTGGGGGGAAGGTGATTTCTCTTTGTCTTTCTCAGTCTCTTGGTCTCTCTGCACATGCACCCAATAGCAATTGTGGTTGCCAATAAGTCTGGGACTCAAACCGTGGTTTACTAAGTGGGAGTCCAGCATCTAAACCACTATGCCACCTGTTGGTCCCTAATGTGGCCTTTGCAATTAAATAAACTGTTATAAAAGAAAAAGAAGACAAATACATTTTTAAACTGCAAAGATGACCCAAGAAAAGGGATCCCTAAGGATGGTAGTCTATGCAAAAGCAGGGAAAAAAGGATATGAAACCATCTGTCCAAAGAAAGACCCCTCTGGACATCACTTTCTTCAGAAAGTCCTTTGCACACACATATGCGCGTGTACACAATCATGAAACAACTCTAGGCTAGCAACACATTTTTACTCTCAAATGCTTGTTCCCTCAAAGTACCACTGAAATAATCAGCCACTCAGAATTTATTGTTGCCCTGACAGTCTTAGCAGAGACTCAGCATAGGAAGGACAAAGTCAAGATGTTTATGGGGTGTCAGGGGTTAGTTTGGGATGGGTCTTTTAGTGAAAGGGCCTGATTACAAATAGGTAAAGATCATGATACAACCATTTCGGCTTGGTGGGCATAGCAAGTTAGGGGTTCTCAGGGAAAGGTTTAGGAGTCCTAAGATATAACCAGTCATATGATACTATCTATGAAATACTGAAAAGTTAATTTAAATTAGTTTCTTAAGAAGTTTCTGACATGAACAATAAAAGTCATTTGTAACTTTTATTTTCCTGGACAAGAATTTCCTGGAAAAGCGAAATCATGTTAATGAAGATAGTGACTACAAATTTTGTTTTTGCCACTCAGCAACTTCGAAGGATGACTCTACAATTGTTTATATTCATACAGAAGTCATTGCATTACCATGTAATGTTCATTTTACTGAGAGTTTTTAAAAGGACAATTGCAAAAGAGGTTTACTTTGCAGAGTAAAGTCATATTGATGCAGAGTACTAATCATGTCAAAGTGGGCAGCAAGTGAATGTAAATTGTCTTAGTTCTCACAACCAAGATTCCTTTGATTACAAGTGGCAGAAAATAAAACTCAAACATGATTTTCTAAAAAAAAATTTTTTTGTTGTTGGCTAATGGATATTGCAAAGAAACCCAAGTACAGGCATGACTAGACTCTGTCTTATGAGTGCATGATTAGAGAAATACGTTACTGTTGTAACTCTATATTTCTCAACTCTATTCTTTGTTTTGGCCCATTCTCTTGCCAACTTTCCC
>NW_006159608.1:568707-570120 GCF_000334495.1 Tupaia belangeri chinensis | reverse complement strand
GAAAAAAAAAAAAAAAGGGGGGGGGGGGGAAAGACTAGCAGGTGGCATAATGGTTACATTACTGGCCTCCCACATAGTCAACCACAATTTGAGTCCTGTATCTGGGTTAAAACTCACAGTGGGCACATGTGCATGCATCCCTAAGATCTTGAGAAAAGAATGGAGGAGAAGGGATTGCAGCATAGCCATCCTCCCTGGGGGCTGATTTCTTGCTTTCTGTCTTCTGTCTCTCTGGAGAGTGCATGCATCCTATGGCAAAAAAATCTCTCAAACAAACAAACAAGAATGGAGAGATATTATTATAGGTAGAGGAATCAAGAATGTCTTCTAGGAAGAGGTGAGTAATATAAGTCAGACCAGGGTAGACCCTTGGAGAAGGGAAAAGAAAGGACCACAGTGTGGGAAGCTGCACACCAGCGAGTCTGCCGAGGTTTCTCAGAGAGCAAACAATTACCATGATTGGTTCCCTTCCAAAAACCTGACCTTCAAAACCTTGCTCTGATTGGCCACTAGAATCCCTCAAATTTGCATATCAAATTTGCATGTCCAAAAGCAACCAATCATAACCCACTGTTAACAACCAATCAGGACCCACCGTTTACAACCAATCACAGTCCACCGTTTACAACCAATCACGACCCACCGTTTACAACCCATCAGAGTGTATATAACCACGATGCCTGGCCCACAGTAGCCAGACGACACAGACGACCGAGAAGACGACACAGATGACCGAGAAAACGACACAGATGACCGAGATGACGACAACGACCAGGAAGACGACAACTGAAGAGCCTGAAGAGCTGAAACACCGCACCATCTCCAGACGACCCTGAAGATCCTGAAGAGCTGACACTGCATCGTCTCCAGACGACTTGGGAGACCCTGAAGAGTTGTAACACTACATCGTCTCCGGACGACCCTGAAGAGTTGTGACACCGCATCGTCTCCGTGCTGCTCACAGTAGACGACGCGACACTGCGTCATCTCTGTGCTGTACCGTGCTGCCCACAATAAACGGACGACACTGTCGTCTCCGTGCTGTAACACTATGCCGCTTGTTCCGGCTCTCACTTCTTCACTCAGGAAACGTGTTCGGCTGTCCCCCCGGATCGGGACACCACAGACCTCAAATTAGGAATCAGTTTAGGGTGTGTAAAAACTGCCAAGCAGGCTAGGGTGAATGGAACAGAATGCAAAGCAGAAAAGTGAATCAGAGATAGTAAAATTAAAAGTGATACCAGAGAGAGCAGTGGGGGTCAGATCATACAGGGATTTACAGGCCATGGAGAGGAGATTATATTTTATTCCTCATGTAACAGAAAGACATTGGAAGGTATTGGGCAGGGGATTGACAGGTTGGTTCTATGTTTTTAAAAAGGTTCTCTGGTTGCTAGGTGGAGACTTGCTTGT
>NW_006159608.1:542502-568443 GCF_000334495.1 Tupaia belangeri chinensis | reverse complement strand
GGGGAAATGGAAACAGGAAGCTGTTATGAGAGAAGGTAAGAGGTGGTAGTGGTTTGATGGTGGAGCCAATAGGACTTGTTAATAGATCAAATGTGAAGCATAAAAGCATAATGGAGGCAAGGAGAGCCCTAGGTCTACAACCTGAATGAATATTGATCATGGGTGCCATTGCAGGATTGGGGACACCTAAGGAGGAACAGGTTGGTAGTCAAGAGTCCTGGACATGCTTTCTTCAAAATGCTGTTACTAGACACCATATGCCAAATAAACACTTGGATTTATGATTCTGAACCTAGAGGAGAGATGGTGACAGCAAAGTTCCAAGGACTGATCCCCGGGGCACTCCAACATGTGAAGACTGGAAAGAGCAGGTGATACTGACATAATAGCTGAGAAAATGTGACCTGTAAGGTAGAGGTATACACTGTAAGAATGCGATACCCTGCAGCCATTTAGAGGAAATATTTCCAGAAAGACTGAGAGTTTGAGTAAGATGAGCTCTGAGAATTGACAAAAAAATGAATATATCATAATTCGGACCTACCAAAAATCACTTTTCTATATGCTATTGGCATTGTGCTCTGAGGTCCTTGTTCCTGGTAATACTAAAGAAGAGGTGGCAAAGTAATTAAAGGTTGCTCCTTTCTTGGGCTTTAGCTAGTGTCTTTGAGGTTAACTCAATCTTCTTGGGGTAAATAATAAATTCAAAGATAAGACTGATAATCAAGGTTAGGTTTTCTTCTCTCTCAAGGGATTCCTCTACCACTGCCTCATTCTTAAGAAGGTGTCTGGGGGCTGAAGGGAATGTACCAGATAGAGGTAGGTCCATTAGCCCTTGTTCTTTGTTGGCGTACCTGAAGTGTGGCTCTTGTTGGTTGGTTCTTTTACCCAAGCCACACTGTTAAGCTCTCCAGTCTGGAACCAGAAAAGGTATTTCTTCTATCCCACCAGTTTGCTCAGTACCTTTGTGTC
Organism: Tupaia belangeri chinensis; assembly: GCF_000334495.1. Classification (NCBI taxonomy): domain Eukaryota; kingdom Metazoa; phylum Chordata; class Mammalia; order Scandentia; family Tupaiidae; genus Tupaia; species Tupaia belangeri. The sequence continues at coordinate 567,471 of NW_006159608.1, read as the reverse complement.
CCTTCCCAAAGTGGGGAGGACAGGAATTCTGAGCAGCTTTCTTTGCCCTCAGGAAATCCTCTCTGCCATGGCCACCCTCTGAGTGCCAGGCTCTACAAAGGTGTTCTTTCAGGGCCTTAGACTTGCCTAAACAGTCCTGAGAGAAACTGGAATGAAGCTCCCCTTAATGTACTCTTAATCTATGTAGATGTTTCCATTGTTTTTTAATTTCAAGAGGCTGTGCTTATGCTTTGAATGTGTCTCCTAAGAATTTACATGTTCAGTGAGCCATAAAATGGGATCTAGAGGGCAGAAACCTAACTGACTATGGTGTTGAAGGACAAGTCCTTTGGGAAGATATCAGGATCAGGGTGGGGCCTCCATGCCTGGACACTCGTGGGTTTATAAGGACATATTGGCTAGACATGAGCTCTTGCTCTTATGGTATTCTATACCATTGTAGGATCTGCAGAGAACTCCACACCAGCAGGGAGGCCCTCACCAGATGTGACTCCTGTATGGGTTGCAGTGGGGTAGTGGAACTGGTGCATGGGTGGTAAAAGAATTTCACAGAGGTAGGAATGCAAACAGAAGTTACGCTTATTAGAGTTGGGCAAGAGTACTGGGCCAAGACCTGAGCAGGTTTGCACTTCATGGCAGGGAGGGTTCTTTTAAATTTTGAGTGTAGAGGGAGTGTAATTAAAAACTCTGCAAGCTAAGTCTGGATGTGGAGGGGGTCATTTCCTCGGAATGTAGGGGATTTATCAGCCACAGGCAATTGCTAGAGGTGGGACCAAGATGGGCCTGAGAGTCTGTTTCTTGTGTTGTAAAAGCTGATCTTAGGGGCTTTATCTTGGGCCTTTTCATTAACCTGAGCAGATTTACTTATTTCCTTAGGTAAGGTTCATCTTGGGCCCTCTTAATTAACTCTTGTGGTTTATCTATTTTCTCATGAACTCTCCATAGCCTCTGGACCTCAGATCTCCAAGCTGTGAGCTGAATAAATCTCTACTTATAAATCACTAAGTTTTGGGCATTACAGTTGTTAGCCATGTAATGGACTAGATCATTCTTGTTCCAAGCTGTGGCCTTTTCCTCCCTCTTCACAGTCAACAACACTGCATCTCTCTGATCCTTCTCCCATGGTCACACTGTCCTCAGACCACAGCTAAGAAAGATTGTCCCCTCTAAGGATTCACATTACTGGAGTGGGCCTACGTGGATATTCAGTATACTCTCCCAATCTCAAGTACCTGATCTTAATCTGAAAAACTCATTTTGCTATGGAAGATAACATAAGCTCAGATTCTAGAATTTAAAATACGGACATCTTGGTGGGAGTGAGAAGACAGTATTTTACCTACTACAACTTCATAGCAACCTCATGGGTGATACTTTGTCTATCAGCATATCAAGAAGTCCATGAGGAAAGCATCCTGTTAATAAAATTAAGTTTTTGTAAGTTTAAATGCAAATTGGACAAGACAGCAGTTAGCAAAATTGTGGACCTCAGAATTATGCAAATGTGGTGGAGGGGACAGGAAAAAAAAGCAGCTGCCAGAACCTTACCTCAGAGATTCTGAGTCATTAGGTCAGGACCGATGGTCCCCTTTCTTCATTCAAAAGTGGATGATTCATACTTGCACAATCTTGGAGCCCAACCCTGAAGGAATTAGGTAAGAGATAACAGGTAGAAGTTCATTTTCTCTCTTTTTAAAAAAGTCTGGGGACCAGCAGTTAGTGTAGTGGCTATGTCGCTGGACTCCCATGTAGTTGACCATGGTTTGGGTCCTGGACCCGGTGACTTAAACTCACACCAGGCACGTGTGCATGTGTGCCCAAGATCCAGAGAGGAGAATGGAGGAGAAGGGATTGCGGCATGGCCACCCCCCCCGGGGGGGGGGGTGATTTCTCACTTTCTATCTCTCTGTCTCTCTCTGGCTGGCTGGTGAGCATACATGCCCTATAGCAAAAACTTCTCAAAAAAAAGAAAAAAAAGTCTGTTAATTTACTTCTTCCATGAACAAGACGACAGACAGCACCCCCATTAGGGTTTTGATGTGATAATACATCCTAGCCTCAGCCAGCCTTGGATCATGGGCACATGCAGACCTAATATACTTAAGGAGGTCTCCAGGCATGAACCAGGAGCCCTCCCATGTGGGTTAGCCTTGCAGAGCATCATGTTTAACTGCTACACCACCTCTGTCACTCAGAAATTCCTTTTTCTTTTCTTTTTTTTTGAGAAATTTTAGCTGTAGGGCGAATGCACTCGCCAGAGACAGACAGAAAGAGACAGAAAATGAGAAATCACCCCCCACGGGGGATGGCCACACCGCAATCCCTTCTCCTTTATTCTCCTCTTGGGATCTTGGGCACACACTCACACGCACCTGGTGTTTTAAGCCGCCGGGTCCGGGACTCGAACTGCAGTCAACTACATGGGAGTCCAGCGACATAGCCATTACGCTAACTGCTGGTCCCAGAAATTCATTTTTTTTTTTGAAGTCTGACCTCATAGACACTAGGTGGTGAGGTAATTTTACAATTTGTCAACTGTCACCAGCAAGAATGAACATGTGGGTGACGGTAAAAACTAAGTGAGCTTCCTTAGAGAACTGGTTACTGACAGATTTCCTTCCTTCAGTAGGGATGGCAGATATACTCCTCCCGGTCAAATGCAAAGAAAAAAGAGCAGCAAGACTTTTTGGGGCAATTTTTAGTATTTAAGTTGTATGGATATATTTTACTATTTTAATTAAAAAGGTAATGCATAAACATGAAAAAAATTACAGATGTACATAATGTAAGTCTCTGTTTTTAGTTTCTTTCCAAAGCAGTTACCATTATCACTGTTCTGTAGTTCTCCTTGGCCTTGATTTCATATCAGCACACAAGATGTACTGTGAATTAATGTAAAAAAATAAGAAAAAATTTAAAAAAAGGTATGCAAAAAAATTAAAAATAAATAAATTTTTAAAAATTAAAAAAAAAAGATGTACTGCTTTCCTTTTCACAACTGCAAACCTTAAGTGGACGACTATGATTTATCTTGCTGTTACCTTACTAGTGTCCTTTTAGGTTATATCTAGAGTTTGTCACTATAAACATTCTGCACAGATGTTATTTCCCACATGTCTGAGTCTATTTTAACTCCAGAAGTGAGTTTGCTAGGTTAAAGGGTTTGTCTATTTAAAAGTTTGAGTGGATTTGAATGTTTAACTGCCAAATTGCTTTCAAAACAAGTTGTAGAGATTATACTGCCAATAGAGCATGAGTGTGCTTGTTTCAAAACAGCCTTTGTACCTATGAATGACTAGACCCTCCAATTGGGGTATGCCCCTATGAGTGTAGGGGAAAGAACATTAGGCTAAAAACCAAATCATTATCTACTAACCCTGGCTCTCTAATTCCTTAAAAGATCTTGGAGAAGTTACTTACTCTCTCTGGGATTTGAGTTTCTTATTTGATGAAAGGACATTTGGAGTAGAGAAATGCAGACTTCGTGAATCCATAATTGTGATTGCCATCTGATGTGATAATGATCAATCACCACAATGTATCAATGCAGCTCAATCAATACGTTCTAGTCAAGTCCCATTATGGACAAAGCTCTGTGTTTTAGGTGTCCTGTGAGTTATGAAGATAAAGTGTGAGCACTGACCTTTTGAGAAAGATAGCTAGCAAACCTCAGGGAATGAATGAACACAATTGAGTGTCATATTGGGTGGGATAGCCTACAGGAATCATGACTTTCCATGGAAAGAGGCCTGATACTAGATCCCAAGTGTCATCTGAGGATTCATAGAAAGATGAGATTTGCATGAGGTTTTAGATACGTAGAAATGCATCTGCAATGGCAGAAAAAAGAATATTGGGGTATATTGGAAAATAGAAGTAAGGCAAGGTGGTGTGTAAATCCAATTACTGCAGTGTAACAGGGTGCTGGAGTATGAAGAGAGCCCCCACACCAAATGTAGCTGTGTCTATCAGTTACCAGCACAATTAATGAGAAACCAAAGTAAACTCCTAATTCTCACTCCTCCTGTAGCATATCCTGTTTCAGGTGAGGCCAACTCCACTTTTTCAGCTTAGCCAAACCTTTAAACTACCTTTGACTCCTCTTCTTCATAACTCATGCTTAGTTCATCACCATATCCTGTTAACCAGCTTGAAAATGAACCCCAAACTCAAGTTCTTCTCTCCACCTTCTTTGTTCCTACCTTGGCCCATCCACCCTCACTTCTCAACTGGATCACTGAGAATACCTCTTATTTGTTCTTCTTCTTCTACCCACAATGCCCTGCATGCTAGTCTCAGCATGGCAATAGAGTACTCTTGTTAAAATGAAAGTCCAATAAAACCACTACCCCAATGGCCTTCTGTGGCACCCAAGTGAAAGTCAGTCTTTTTAAAGATTTATGTGATCCTATATCATGACCCTCTCCTCTAATCTCACATCCTATCATGATTGGCCCTTCACTCCCTCCCTCCTTCTCTAACCCTACTGGCCTTTTAAGAAGCTCCAAACTCTGGCCTCAGAATCATTGCACTAGCCATTCCCTTTGCCTGAAACCTCCTTTCTAAGACATCAATGAACTCATACTTCAACTGTCTACTCAATGAAAACCTTACTAAAAATTGCAACCTACTCTCACCTTTCCTACATGCTCAATTCCCCATTATTACTTTGCTTTGCTAATTCTCATAGCACTCATTTTAGTATATAAATAATTTTTTTACATTTATTATTTTTTAGTTTTAAATTTATTTTACATTTATCCACTGAACATCATCACAGCATATGAAATGCAATTTCCCATGCAGAATACACTGTATCACGACTTAATCATACATGTTATCATCAACTAACTTTCCATTTCCTTTTTCATATATATGTATACATATATATATGTTTTTTATCCTATGTTTGCAAAAATCAAGTCAAAGTGGATCAAGGATCTAAATCTAAGGCCTCAAACTATAAAACTGCTCCTGGAAAACACTGGGGAAACTCTCGGAGACATTGGGGTAGGGAAATATTTTTTAAATAAGACCCCCAAATCATAGTCAATACTCTCCAAAATAGACAAATGAGATTACATTAGACTAAGAAGTTTCTGAATGGCAAAAGACACAGTAATTAGTGTGAATTGACAGCCCTCAGAATGGGAAGATATTTTTGTAAACTATGCATCAGGTAAGGGACTGATAACCAGAATACACAAGGAACTCAAGCAGCTGTTCATAAAAAAAGATGATTATCATCATCATCATCATCATCCAATTAAAAGATGGGAAAATGAACTGAACAAATAACTCTCTTAGAAAAACATATCAACAGTCAAAAAGCATATGAAAAAAATTCTCAGCATCCCTTATCATAAGGGAGATCAAAACCACAATAAGATATCACCTAACCCCAGTCAGAATGGTAAAGATTAAAAAAATAATAATAATAAAAAATGATAAGAGGCAACAAGGCTGTGGCGAAAGGGAAACTCTCCTACACTGTTGGTGGAAATATAAATTGGTCCAGCCACTGTGGAGAACAATATGGAGGGTCCTCAAAGATCTACAGTGGAACTGCTGGATCATATGGTAATTCTATTTGAAGGTCTTTAAGGAACCTCTATATTGTTCTCCACAGTGGTTGGACCAATTTACATTCCCACCAACAATGTAGGAGAGTTCCCCCTTCACCACATCCCCACCAGCACTTATCATTTTCTGTTTTTCTAATCTTTGCCATTCTGACTGGAGTTAGGTTGTATCTCATTGTAGTTTTGATATGTGTCTCCCTTATGATGAGGGATATTGAGCATTTTTTTCATATACTTTTTGGCTGTACGTATGTCTTCCTTAAAGAGTTGTTTACTCAGCTATTTTTTCCCATTTTTCAATTGGGTTAATTATTTTATTCTGGATAAACTGCTTGAGTTCCCTGTGTATTCTACTTATCAGCCCTTTATCTTAGGTATAGTTTACAAAAATTTTCTCCCAATCCAAGAGTTGTTGATTCACAGTAATTACTGTGTCCTTTGCTGTGCAGAAACTTCTTAATCTGACGTAATTCCATCTGTCTATTTTGGGGATTATTGCCTGTGCTTTGGGGATCTTATTTAAGAAGTCTTTGCTGAGTAAGCATAGAAGCACCTCCACCTCTGACTTTGTTGGCCCTCTGGGTTCAGCGTTTCAGCTGTGAAGCACCCCTCTCCCCAGCCATGGTGTCCCCTTCCAGAACCCAGTGCTAGTCAGGTAGGCAAGTGTCTCTCTCCTTCTTGTTCTTCTCTGTACCTTCTAACTATTTCTTTCTTTCTTTTCTTCTTCTTTTTTAAACAGCATCCTGCCCCATTTGTGCCTTTTTCTTGCTAATTTTTCTCCTCATCCCTCAACTAGGACTAGAAATCACCCAGGCACCACCACCTCTGACTATGTTGGCCCTCTGGGTTCAGCTTCATGACTATGAAGTCTCCCCCCAGCCAGGGTCCCCTCTTCCAGACCCCAGTGCCAGTCAGGTAGGCGAGTGCCTCTTCTTGTTCTTCTCTGTCCTAACTTTTTTTCTCTTTTATTTAAAAAAAAGCTTTCTGCCCTGTTTGTGCCTTTCTTTTGCTAAATTGTCTCCTCTTCCCTCACCTAGAAGAGACATTGTCAAGGTAGCTCCATCTCTGTCTCTGCTGTCCTTTCATGTGGCACACAAGCACACCACACAGTTTTCTATTTTTAACCCAATTTTATTTTCTGCGATGCGATTTTTGTTTTTTTCTCCTCTTTTTGTTCTAGTTCTTTCTTTCTTTTTCTTTGCTTTTTCTTCATATTCCTATTTCCTGTTTTCTTTTTCTTTTATCTTACTTTCTTGTTTTACTGCTCAACCCTTACCCACTGCCTAGAGAAGACTAGGTGCATAGTAGCTAAACATCTGAACATTGTGAGTTTTAGAGAATTCTTTGCACTTCACTGTAGTGGTTACGAAAAGAGTGAAATTTCCCTTCATAAATCTGATTGCAAAACTCCTGTGATTCCCACACTAGAGGACAGAGTATATGGGAGAAAATAGCACCAAACTATTTCACAGTAAGAGAAATACACAGGCTCACAATCACAGAATCCTTCTCCAACAAATTAGCCAAAAGTGAATACATTACCTAATGACTGAAAATTGTAGAAAAACTTCAAGGATGAAAGAATCAAGTAATATATCTCCAGTAAAAGAACACCGTAACTCGTCCCCAAGTAGGAAAAATTTAGAGGATATCACAGAGATGTCATAAAAGGAATTTAGACTATTTATGGAAACAAAATTCTATGAGATGCAAGAGAAAAGATATGAGCTCCAAGAGATGAGGAAGTCCTTTCTCAATATGAAAGAAAAAATAGGCACCCTAAAAAGTATCAAATGGAACTGATATATATGAAGGCTGAAATACAGGAAGTCAAAACCTCCCTCAAAAGTATTGAAAGAAGGTTAGACTATGCAGAAGATTGAATCTTGGGAGAAGAAGATAAAACCTCTGACCTAGAAAAAAAATGACAAAAATACTGAGAAAACAGCCAAGAAAACTGAAGATAATATACTAGAAATACTAGATACCATGAAACACCCTAACATCAAAATAATTGGTATCCCATAAGGTGAAGAAACTAATAAGGGCAATGATAATTTATTCCACAAAATTCTGAAAGAAAATTTTCAAATCTAGAGAGACATTCAAACATCCAGACCCAAGAAATACAAAGAACCCCAAGTAGAATCAATCCAAGAAGATCCTCTCCACAGCACATCATAGCTAGCTTGGCCAAAACGACAAAGACAATATACAAAGATTGGCAAGAGAGAAATGTCAAATCACTTACAGAGGCTATTCCATCAGGCTAACAGCAGACCTCTCATCATATGCAATGCAAGCAAGGAAAGAATGGGAAATATATTCAGTGTTAAATGAAAAACAATTTCAACCAAGAATACTATACCTGACAAGATTATCCTTCATATGGGAAAAGAAAATAAAATAAAAACATTATAAACAAAACCTAAAATAATTTACCAGCTACAGATCAGCTCTTCTTGAAATTCTGAAAGGAGTACTATACCAAGAAAACTAAAGAGAGACAGGCAGCAATAAGAGAACAAAAAAAAAACCAAGTATATGGCCAACTTAATAGTATGGACAAGTCTGGAAATATTGATAATAATGTCGATTGTTAATGGATTAAATTCTCTGATCAAGAGACACAGACTGGCTGACTGGATTAAAAATCAGAAACTTTTCATGTGTTGCCTATAAGAAACCCATCTCATGGATAAGGACATACATAGACTAAAAGTGAAGGGCTGGAAAAAGGTACTCCTTGCATATAGAAACCAAAAAGAGCAGGATTCACTATACTGATTTTGGACAAAATAGGCTTTAAATTCTGGACTTGCCCCTACCGTTAATTTGGCTATTTTCTTAGTTGGTTTTGAATTCTTATTTCTGTGTGTCTGACTTTAGTTGTCCTGATATAGCACTCCCTTCAGAATTTCTTGGAGAGCTGCTCTGGTGTTGCTAAATTCTTTCAGGTTTTGTTTATCTCAGAATGTTCTTGTCGTTTCTTCTCATATGAAGGATAACCTTGCTGGGTATAGTATTCTTGGTTGAAATTGATTTTCACTTAACACTTTGAATATATTTTCCCAGTCTCTCCTTGCTCACCCTACTTCTGAAAAGAAGTCCACTATTAGCCTGATGGGATATCCTTTTTAAGTAACTTGATGTTTCTCTCTTGCCAGTCTTAGTATCTTGTCTTTGTGGTTTTGGTCAGTCTGGCTATAATGTATCTTTAAGAACATCTTCTTGGGTTGATTCTACGTGGGGTATTTGTATTTCTTGGATCTGGATCTTTGAATGCCTCTCTAGGTTTGGAAAGTTTCCTTCCAGGATTTCATGAATAGATGATCAATGCCCTTATTAGTCTCTTAACCTTCTGGGATACAGATTATCTGGATGTTTGGACATTAAATGTATCCAGTATTTTTTGTATAATATTCTCATTCTTGGGGAGCTATTTTCTCAGTCTTCATGGTGGTGCTCTAGTCCAGTGATTCTGTCTTCTACATCTGAGATTCAGTCTTCTGTACAATCTAGTCTGCTTTAGTACTTTCAAGAGAGGTTTTGATTTTCTGTATTACAGCCTTCATCTCTAACAGTTCCATTTGATTCTTTTTTATGGTGTGTATTTCCTCTTCAGATTATGCAAGAACTTCCTCACTTCTCAGAACTTGTGGACGAAGAGGAGTTATTCTTTTCTTTTCCCTTGGGGGAGAGGTATTTTCTTGGTTTCTCATATTTCTTTTGCTTCTGTGGTGATTTCTGGTCATCTGATGGGTTATATGTTTCTTCCTAATTTGTTGACGTTCAATCTGAGCGTTCAGAGGTGTGCAGGAGGAGGTGATATGCAACCTCTCTGCCATTCCATTTTTCTCCCTTTGTGTGGCAGATGCCGTGGGAATTGAGGAATATTCTGACCATAATAGTATTCAGATATTTGGCTATTGTTCACTTAGACCTGTCTAGATACTCAGTGCATGGAGACTGAGCAACAAAGTAATGAAAGTAAAAGAAAAAGAGAAAGAAAACAGAGAAAGAGAAAAAAGAATAAACAACAAAATTATTTCTTTTAAAGAAAAGCAAAATGAAAAAAGTGTGAATTAGTGGGAACCAGCAGTTAGCGTAATGGCTATGTCGCTGGACTCCCACGTAGTCGACCGCGGTTCATGTCCCGGGCCCGGTGGCTTAATTAAAACTCACGCCGGGCGCGTGTATGTGCGTGCCCAAGATCCTGAGAGGAGAATGGAGGAGAAGGGATTGTGGCATGACCATCCCCCCTGGGGGGTGATTTCTCGCTTTCTGTCTCTATGTCTCTCTCTGTCTGTCTGGCGAGTGCACGCGCCCTATAGCAAAAATCTCTCAAAAAAAAAAAAGTGTGAATTAGTGAGATTAAGGAAGATCTGAGAAGCTAGAAAATAACTTAAAAAATTAAAAAGGGGCTGGCAGGTGGTATGGTGGTTAGGGGCACCAGACTCTGGCATGGCTAACCACAGTTTGAATCAGACCTGGTGGCTTGCTTTCCTACTCCCTCCCCCTCCACTCTCGCTCTGTCCTTCTCCAGTCAAATAAAATAAATAAATAATTAATTAAATAAAGTTAAATAATATAATTATTTTTAAAAATTAAAATTAAAAATTAAAAACAATTAGAAGACAAAGAGAGACAGGAGGATCCAGTGATTACCCTACCACTCCATAATGGGGTCTGGAGGGTGAAGTTTCTGTAAAAAATGAAAAAAATGAAGTCTCAGTAGAAAATCTTCATCAGTCTTAGTCCCTGAGAGCAATAGTTCACAGCTCCAATGGAGATATCATCTCTACATTTTTCATTTATTGCCTGCCTTTTCTTTTCCAATAGAATATAAACTCTGTGAAGGGATTTTTGTTTGACCATTGCACTGCCTTAGAACACCATCTAATTCAGCACATTTGTTGAATGAACAAATAAATAAGCTATGGGTTTTTTTCTGACAAAGATTAAGTGGGCTGGGTTGTCACCGTCAAATAGGCCTGTTCCCTCACCTAGTTCCCTGTTCTCTGCTCAAGAAACTGGTATGTCCTACTCTCACTCTCGCTTGAATGTGCACTCATCTCTTAAGGATTAAGAGAGATGGGGAAGCTAAGTGGTTACACCTGGGGCTTTGCTTCTTGTCTGTTACTTACCAGCTATGTAAATCACCCTCCCTGTACCTCAGATGCCTCATCTGAAAATTGGGCAATGATACAAATTTCTCAGTTAAGATAAAATGACGATGTAAAATCATTTTGCGAATGCAGCCATTCTGTAAGTGTTCAGGACTCGCATCTTAAAGGGGGAACTCCAAGTCTTATGAAGCTCTGGGCTGTAACTTTGGGCTCCCTTTGACAGCTTAGTGGAAAAAGCAAGTTTGGTATTAAGAGGAAAAAAGTAAAAAACTGGCTCAAGACCAACTCTTGTAAAATTGTCTTCTCCTCTTCGCAGTCCTCTTAAAAACTAAGAGACCCATCTTTTAAGGGAAGAGGGTGATCAGAAAACATGGTATGGGCGTGATGATAAGAAGGCTGAGGGGCAAAGGCTCTGGGAGCTGGCTCAGGGGGAAGGTGGAGGGGCCAGAAGAGCAAGTGCAAGCCAGGTAACTGACGAGGGCGGCCGGCCTGCTGATTGGCCCCGCGCGCATGAGGCGACATCAGGCGTTCGGGGCGGGAGCTGGGCAGCGGGAGGGGCAAGGCGGGGCTGTCCCGGGGCGCCACTGCTCAGCCTGGTGCGTCCAGGCCCTGCTGTGTTCCTTTCTTCCCCGGCTCTGATTAGGCAAGTGTGTGCAGAACCGCAGCCCCAGCCTGCTGCCAAGTGGGTGACTAAATCTGGGGGTGGGGTTGGAGGACGGGACAGGAGAGAAAAGTGGGTTTAGAAAGATGATTTCCTGATCCCTGAGAGCTGAAGCTCCCCCTCCCCTCAATAAAAAAGGGATTTATTGACCTACCTACTAAGTACCAGATACTGTGCCTATGTACTTTATGTGCTCCAGCTCACTGCATTCTCAGCGACCCTATAGAAGTTGGGACTATTATTCATTCACACTTTAGAGAGGAGGAAACAGGCTCAGAGAGATTAAGAACCACCCACCCACCACAATAAATGGCAAAGTCAGGCTTCCGTTTAGTCCCTGGCCTTGAAAAGGAGTGAACCACCACCATCCTCTACCAAAAAAAGAAAGGAAGGAAAGAAGGGAGGGAGAGAGAGAGAAAGAAAGTTTTATAAGGACTATACCTTGCCATGAAGAAAGATTTTTTTTTGGACACATGTGCTTGCCAGAGAAAGACAGAGAGAGGGGGAAAGAGAGAAATAAACCCTCAGGGGTCGGCCATGCCACAATCCCTTTTCTGTTCTCCTCATGGGATTTAGGGCAAGCAGGCATGCCTGGCATGATTTCCAAGCCTCCAGGTCTGGGCCTTAAACTTCACTTGGTAATGTGAGAGTTCAGTTTACCACCCTACTACTTGCTGGCCCCGAAGCGTCATTTTTTATTTCAGATTTGCTTAGGGACTTTAAACCAATTTCTTGGACCAAAAGTGGTCACAAGGAGCCAACGCAGATCTTAACCTCTACTGCTAGAAGACTACATTCTCCAAGTGATTCTCCATACCTGTTGGGCTTGAATTCCTTAGTTCACATTTGGGGGGGAGGGGGTGTCCTCACTGCCTGCTCCTAGGGGTAGCCCAACAAAATAGACTCTTTAAAATGCACCTGCAACTGGTACTAAGCCAGGCCAAGCTAGGTCAGTCCTCTCCGGATCCCTCTGGAAGGGATGCCACACTGCTCCCTCAGCTGCCCAGCAGTTATCTCAAGCATTTTAACCTCAGGACCCCTTTATAGCCTTAAAAATTATTGAGAACCCCCAAAAGTATTCATTTCTGTGCATTATGGCTACTCATATTTACACTTAAAATTAAAATGGAGGAAATTGAAAACCATTATTTAAAATAATAAGCCTATGATATGTTGACAGGAACAGTTGCATGAAAAATACTGTAACTATGTGGGGACTTCAAAAAGTTTGTGGAAAAACAGACTGAGCATGAATATATTTTGTAGCAAAATGTTTTGAAACCATGCATATAGTTTTTTCCTAACATGCATGTTCCACAAACTTGGAGCCCCCTTCATATTCTCTAAAACCAACATAATTTGAAGCATGACTTTGTTTTACATTTTTGCGACTCTCTGTAGTGCCTAACTTAGTGGAAGTGCTTTGAAATGCAATCTGTCATGATACTACTGTGCTTCTGGAAAACTCCCATGTTTACTCCTGAGGGGAAGAGGGTAAAAGAGGCAAATAACACCTTGGTAGATCAGGACAAAAGTTGTAACTTTGTTAGCTCTTGGAAGGGTGTTATAGACTTCCCAGAAGTCCCCAGACTAAGTGAAAACAGCTGGCTTTGGGATTTTGACCTTGTTTTTCTTTGCCTTATGCTATTTGCTTTTTACTGCTAATTCTTTTTCTGGCAATCATTTCTGGTCTGTGCTGATTATTCCAAAATTTTAAAGTGTTCTAGATATCAAACAATAATAAACAAAATGGGAACAGAAAATTTTTTTTCCTATTCAATTCAGTATGTTTCCAACTATTATGAAATTTTTTAAAACTATGAATATCCACAATTTCATATACCCAAGGATGATCATTTTACCACCTGTGTATATACAAAAATGACCAAGAACAGGACAAGAGGGATCTCTACCTATGGTGGGCAGAAAAATATCCCTACCCTGAAGACGCCCACATCTTAATCCCTGAAACCTGTGGATACAAGGATACTTTCAAAAGTTCATGGGAAAATAGAACTAAAATGTCATTTATTTTGGTGCAAAAAAAGTTCTGAAATTCATGAATAGTTTTTTCCCCCCATGTTTTCCATGAAGTTTTGGAAGTCCTTTCATATGTTACCTTACCTAGCAAAAGGAAATTTGGAGATGCGGTCGAGGTGAAGAATCACGAAATGGAGAACGTACCCTGGATTATCTGAGTAGGCCCACTCTAGTCATGTTTATCTTTAGAAGGGAAGAGGCCAGCTATGGTCAGAAGGAAATGTGATTCTGGAAGAAAAGTCAGAGAGATGCGATGATGCTGGTTTTGATGGAGAAAGGGCCACGAGCCAAGAACGCAGGCTGCCTCTAGAGGATTAAATAATAATGACTTCTCCCACATTCTTTCCACCACATTGATACTAGCCCAGTGAGTCTTGAGTTGGACTTCTGGCCTCCAGAACTGTAAGTTAATACATTTGTATTGTTTCAAGTCATTAAGTTTGTGGAAATTTGTTATAGCAGCAAGAAGCTAACATGTTGCCATAAGCCCCTCTAAGGCTCACCTCTCTTTATCAGGTGAGGACTCTGTGAAGCCAAAGGGAGGTACCTGTCAAGAGCTAGTGCCTATTTTACTCTAGACTTTTCTTGAGCATCCAAGACCCTAGAATTCCTTGCCATATCCACTTTGCCAACCTGTCTGGATCTGTCTCCTGGGTTCGTCCTCACAGGATGGGCCATACCATTGGTCTCAAAGAGTGCCCAATAGTGGTTGGTGAGTGTGTTTAGACAGAACTTAAATGTGCACATGAAGCCCTGTATAGTATGAGATGGAGCAATGTGTGAGAAGAACAGGACACAAGCTGAGGGCTGCAGGCTGAGGGCTGGTCCTTAAGAGCTGAGCAAAGACTGAGTATGTGGGGGTAGCTACTATTCTTTAGTGCTCCAGCTAAGAGCTCTGAGGAGACCAAGAATTCCACCTTTCATGCTGACATTTCCAGTCATTAGAAGAGCATATTTGTTGGGCCAGTCTGTGGCGTGGTGGTTAAGGTAGTTGGATCACACATGTATGGTTTGAGTCCCAGACCTGGTAGCCTGAAAAACACACTAGGTGAATGTGTGTGTATGACCAAAATCCCAAAAGAGGGAAAAATGGAGGAGAAGGTATTGAAGCATGCATCCTTCCCTCGCCCCCTAGGTGCATGCACCCTCTGGCTATTTTTTTTTATGAAAGAAAAGTGTAGGAACCAGCCAGATGAGGTGATGTGAAGTTAAGGCAGCTGGATCCCACATGGACTTCCACTGTGCAGTTCGAGTCCCAGACCCAGTGTCTTAAAAAACACCAGACATATGTGTGTGTATGTGTCCAAAATCCAAGAGGAGAGTGAAAGAGAAGGGATTGCAATGTAGCCATCCCCCTTGGAGAGTACAATCTCACTTTCTTTCTCCCTCTCTGTCTCTCTCCAGTGAGCGCACACATTCCATGGCAAACTTAAAAGAAAAAGGAAGAAAGAAAGAAAGAAGAAAGAAAAAAAGGAAGAAAGAAAGAAAAAAGAAAAGTTTATTTATTAAGGAGAGAATAGAACATATTGTATTTAACAGTTTGTTAGTTTTATCTATAATTTCTACATATTTAGATATATGGTATGTGAAACTCCATTTGTAGTCTTATCTGGGCCCTGGAAATATTAGAGGCAAGCCTAGTGAGTACTGAAATTATTTTCTAAACATTTATACTTCTACATGTGTATAAACATATCATTTTCTTTAAAATTCGACTGTACAGTAAATAATGTATTGTAACCTACCACAATTCACGTATGCAAAGCACAAAATGTGAATGAAGTTCAGAACAGAACATTCTAAAATATGCCTCTCTGATAAACTATTTTGAATTAAAGGCACTTGAAAAACAGCATATGCAAGAAAAACACTAGGACTTTAGTTCTTAAAAAAAGAATTGTTTGTGGGACCAGCAGTTAGCGTAATGGCTATGTTGCTGGACTCTCACGTAGTCGACCGCGGTTTGCATCCCGGACCCGGTGGCTTAAACTCACGCTGGGCACGTTTGCGTGCGTGCCCAAGATCTCGAGAGGAGAATGGAGGAGAAGGGATTGTGGCGTGGCCATCCCCCCGGGGGGTGATTTCTAGCTTTCTATCTCTCTGTCTCTCTCTGTCTGTCTGGCGGGCGCACACGCCCTATAGCAAAAACCTCTCCAAAAAAAGAAAAAAAAAGAATTGTTTGTTTAATTTAATTTATTATTATTGTTATTATTTTTAAAAAATGCTAGGACATGCGCACTCACCATAGAGAGACAAAGAGAGAGCGAGAAGGTGAGAAAGCAAGCCGTTAGGTCGGAGATTCAAGCCGTGGTCAGCCATGTGGGAGTCTATGGCTTAACCACCATGCCATCTGCTGGTCTTCTTTCTTTTTCTTAAAAAAAGTACATGAAATTTCCATGTAAACCATGTCCTCTCGGTACCAGAAGGAAAGTATTCGTATACAGGACAGAAAGTTGAGGCCAAGGGAAATCTTTACAAACCAACTCTATTTAACTAGCCCATATCTTCATAGTCATTTTGCCACCAAACTAACTGCCCTAGCCAAGCACTTTAGCCTTGTCACAGTTTCATAATGTGCTACTCTTTGTCCAATTCAGTATATAAGTCTTCAACTCTAATTCAATTTTTGAGTCTTCATTTCTTTATGAAAGTTTCCATGCTACATAAAATTTGTATTGCAAGATTATATGCTTTTCCCCTATTGATCTGTCTTATCAATTTAATTCTTAGGTCTAGCTAGAAAACCCTAAGAGAAAACACTAAGTAAAACTTTGCCTTTCATACATAAAACATTTAGGTGATTTCTAATTAATTCTCTGTTGTACATTCAGGTTGTTTTTAACTAATCTCTACTTATAGGCATTTAGATTGTTCTACCCTTTTTGGTTTTACAGTCCAAACAATCATAATAGGCTAACACTGAATAAGAAGTAAGTAACAAAATATGAAAATTCCTTTTCTCCAAGCCTGAGAAATTCTGATATATACTAAAAGGCTTAAAGGCTAATTTCAAAGATTTAAAAACTTCCCAGTGCATTCATATTACCAACATATAGTAGAAATATCAGGATCTGGCACCCTTCAACTTGGAGAAGTCTTTATTTTAATCAAGTGGTATTGTCAGCTGACTGGTTTTTCAATTGCACTTTTTTTTTTTCAGTCAAACCCTGGAGCCAACCCATGAGCACCTGCTTCAGTCTTCTCTGCTCTTTCCTCTGCCAGAATCAGGAATATTGCAGGCTGTGCAGGGCAGGCTAAAAGAAAAATCCAGGGTAGGGGGACTAATAGAAATGAGGAGTTAATGATAGAGTCTCGTTCATTAATCAATGTGACCACTGTCTATTGTTGTTCTTCCTTTTTTTTTTTTTTTTTTTTTTTTGAGAGATTTTTCGCTATAGGGCGCATGCGCTCACCAGACAGAGAGAGACAGAGAGACAGAAAGCAAGAAATCACCCCCCTCAGGGGGGATAAACACAAGCTGCAGTCCCTTCTCCTCCATTCTCTTCTCGGGATCTTGGGCATGCATGCACACATGCCTGACATGAGTTTAAGCCACTGAGTCGGGGACTCGAACCATGGTCGACTACATGGGAGTCCAGTGACATAGCCATTACACCAACTGCTGGTCCCAACTACCTATTGATCTTAAAAGTTATATGCAGTTTGGTGTCTCCAGAAGATGCACTAAACCTAGGAAGAGGAAAATGCACATTGAGACCTCATAAGTTCTTGCTCAAAAACTCTTTGGAGGATACTGGCTTGTTTTCTTCCAAGGTTTTAAGAGAATGTTTCAAAAATTTCCCCCCAATGTCTTCAATGAAATAAGAAAGTAATGATTGAATTTTACTGTAGATGGACATTCCCTGCTTGCAGAAAGTAATAACCCACTTTCTTCCTTACTATCACCCTATGAAAGAATCACTTGGTTGATCCCACAGGGTTTGCCCATGGACCATAAGCAAAATATGACTTTTTGATAGTTGAGGGCCTAGAACTTTTCCAAATTCCTTAGAACACTATTCTTAACTAAAGGCTGAAAGCAGTACAAGTAAGATTTGAATTTAAAAAAAAAATGCCAGAAGGTGTGTGTGTATGAACTAGAGAGAGACAAAAGAGAGAAAAATTGAGAAATCACCCACTATCGAGAATGGTCATGCCATGATCCCTCTCCTCCATTTCTCCCTTGTTTAGGGATTTTGGGCACCCATACACATGCACCAGATATAGTTTTCAAGCACCTGGCCCAGGACTCAAAATGTATAATCAGCTGTATGGGATCCAGACGCAGAATCATCGTGCCATAGGGTGGCTCAAGATCTGAATTTTACTTAACAATGTATTTTATGGGAAAGAAAAGCACAAGTAGGTATCTGCACAGGTATCCAGAAGTTTCTGAATTTTTAAAATAAATTAAAAAAATTAAAGTCCTGGCTTGCCAAGTAAAGGGAGCCATCTTTCCTTTTATGGATGTTGAGACATAAGAGAGGGACCACCTCCCTACCTTGAGATTCTGGTCAAAGAAGACAGCCTATTACAATGAAACTATGTCTATTCCACTTCTACACTCTCCCTAGCAGACTCAGATCTCTCTCAAGATGCCCCAAGACTTGGCTTATGCCTCCTATGCAGCAGGTCTCTTATGCAGACCTCTGCTCCTCAGTCATCTAGTCTGAAGACCCTCTGGGAACAGTTTCCTGGAAACAGAAAGTGTCGTTGCCATCAGGCCACTCCCTCTACTTGCACTTCAACTTCAGCACACATGTTTACTCTTTCTCTGTTGGTGAAGGGGACAACTCTAGAGATAAAAGTCAGTTGATCATCTGGGAATGTGCTCCATACTAGATCTTCTTCTTGCAAACCCAATCTGTTTCAGGTGTTGTGCTCAAGCCTACAGAAAACGAGTGGATAAAATACCACCTCTAGCAGAAGCTCAAGATTATAAGATTAGGAAGGGACTCCAGAAGTCAATCTGCAATTTAATAAGCTTTAAGGAACACCTATGACACAGGCATTGGGTGTAGAGAAGTAAAACAGACTGTCTTCTGCCTTTTAGGAACTCATAGCTAAATAAAAGCATGCAGTGAATTATCATGGCAGCCATAAGAAGGACAGAAAGATATTCAGGGTTCCAGGAGAGAGCAACTGTTCAATTTACCTAGAGTGGTTAAGTCAGCAGAGGTATCACAAAGAGCTTAGAACTATTTTTAATGTAAATCAACACCCATCAGGAAATGGGCTCTCTTATGGGAATAAAAACTGGAGCAGTTTTGGTGGAAGTATAAACTGGAGCAGTTTTCAAAGGTAGATATTTGGCACAAACCAATAAAACGATGGCTGCAAGTATCCTTTGACCCAGCAATCCATCTGAGAGGAATTTATCTTATACATTTACTTGCAAAACTTAGTCCAGAAAAGTATTCATTGATGTTCACTACAGCTTCATTAGTGATAATAAAAATGTGGAAATGACCCAAGTGTTCATCCACAGGGGTCAAATTAATACAGTGAAGAAGGTACTTGCTGGGCCAGCCAGATGACATAGTAGTTAAGGCAGCTGAATCCCATATGGCCAACTACAGTGCTCAAGTCCCAGACCCAACAGCTAGAAAAGCACACCTGGCATGTGATCATGTGTGCCCAAAATTCCCAAGAGGAGAATGGAGGAGAAGGGATTGTGATGTGGTCATCCCCTCAAGGGGGTGATTTCTCTCTCTTTCTTCCTCCCTCCTTTTCTCTCTCTCTCTGGCATGCATGCACACCATATAGTAAAAGCAAAGCAAAGCAAAACAAAACAAAACAAAACAAAACAAAATTATATAAGAAGTACCCATCTGCTCATCTGTGTCGAAAGCTCTGTGACCCATAAAGAGTCTGATTTGTATGTTGCTATGGAAAGACAACCAATATAGATATTTTTTGGAGACGTTTTTGTTATAGGGCATGTGCACTCGCCAGAAAGACAGAGAGAGACAGAGAGATAGAGAGCAAGAAATCATCCCCCCGGGGAGGATGGCCACACCACAATCCCTTCTCCTCCATTCTCCTCTCGGGATCTTGGGCATGCACGCACACTCGCCCAGCATGAGTTTAAGCCGCCGGGCCCGGGACTCAAACCGCAGTCGGCTACATGGGAGTCCAGCGACATAGCCATTATGCTAACTGCTGGTCCCACCAATATAGATTATTAAGTGAGCAAAGAAACATGTAAAACTGTGTGAAAACTATAATCCCACATATCTAAATGATTTTAAAAGGGAGGGAAGTGGATTTATCAGTCTGTCCATATAAATTAGGTGGCTAGAGGGAAGAATCCCCAAACTGTTAATAGTGGTTCTCTGTGGGAAAAGCCACTGGAAAGAGAACATACACTTTCTGTTTTTATTTTGTATCTTTCGTTCTTCTGGAATTATATAACCATGTGTTGTGGGCTGAGTTGTGTTCCCCCAAATTTCATTTGGTTACATCTAAAGATTGTGACTATATGTGTAGATAGGACCTTTAGGAGAGGAGATCCTTAGTTAAAATGAGGTCATCATGGTGGGCCCCCAGTCCAGTAAGACAGCCTTCTATGAAGAGGACATTGGAACACAGACATTGCAGGGGATGACCATGGAGCACACAAAGGAAAGATGGCATCCTAAGTCAAGGGAGAGCAGGTGTCAGGAGTTGGACCACCTGAAATCCCCTGAGGAAGGACTCACTGTCCAAGCTCTAATCCCCAAGGAACTCTCGTTCACAGTGAGAATTTTTTTCACTGTGAACTTTCATTGACCATGAGCTGTAGTCACAAGAGCACCACACAATTTTCAATGTGAAAGTTGAAGGACTGAATGAGTAAAGCACTAAGATTCTCCTTGCCTCTCTCTGGAGGCTGTTGGGCTTGATGTAGACTTCACAGGAAAGACAGGAGGACTTGGAAACCATGACGACCTCTGAATACACTAAAACTACCTCTGGAAAGGAATAACAATCATAATTGTACAGTTCCAAATTCTATTTAAAGTTCAGAAGGACACAGTTTCAAAAGACCTTGAGGCATTTTTCAGATAAAATTGAAGAGAGTGTTAACTATTTCACCGGCTATGCAAAGAGATTCAGCAAGTTAACTCCTTTGTGGTTTATAGCTCAAGCAAATTCAATGACCTAGAAATTAGACTGACTAGTCTGTACTATTATGCCCAAGACTTAGTCAGTTTTAGCCCCCAGAATCCTGTGTCCTGAGAACTCCTCTGGTCCTGTGCAAAGAAGGACTACTGGTCACCCTACCAGAAATCCTTTTTAAAACTTCATGCAGCTGAGCACATATATTTAAATGTACGTATGATCTCAGCAGAGTCTTTATAAGAGGTATTGAAAAAGAATATTAGAACTTTCCTAGTACCTCTTTATACTATTAAATTTCCTAATCTTTTAAACAATACTGATTTAGTCAACAACACTGATTCAAGTTCTCACGGTTAGTAAAGTTATGGGCCAAAATATGGACCCAGGTCTGTTCAACTCTAAAACCTGTGCTTTTAAAATTTTTTATTTTAAGTTTTTCTGTCTCTTCCTTAAATAAGAGAGGCAGAAAGAGAGTGAAAAAAGAGAGATACATCACCCCAACAGAGTTCTAATGCCATAATCTACTCCAAGGCTTCTGCCAGCCCCAGATCATAGGCAAGCATGTGCCTGGTATACCCAAGGAGGTCTCCAGATTTGAACCTGGGACCTTCCCATGTGTGAATATTTCATTTTACTACTGCATCATCATCTAGCCTCCAAAATTTTGGCTTTTAACAGCTATACTATGTGACCTAATCCAATGCCTGACATTCAGTAAGAACTCATTGAAGGGTTTCTTTTTCTGGTTTTTTTTTTTTTTTTTGGAGAGGTTTTTGCTATAGGGCATGTGCACTCACCAGACAGACAGAGAGAGACAGAGAGACAGAAAACGAGAAATCACCCCCCAGGGGGGATGGTCACGCCACAATCCCTTCTCCTCCATTCTCCTCTTGGGATCTTGGGCACACATGCACACGCGCCCGGTGTGAGTTTTAAGCCACTGGGTCCAGGATGCGAACCACGGTCGACTACGTGGGAGTCCAGCGACATAGCCATTATGCTAACTGCTGGTTCCCTCATTGAAGGGTTTCTAAGTGAGTTGAGAGGCACATAGAGATTAAATGACTTGCCCATAGTCACATACACACAGCTTGTTAGTGGCAAGGCAGAGGATAGAACCTGAATTCTGGCTTCATAAGGCTTCACCAGGCTAGGTATAACAACATGCAAGGAAGTCTTACTAGTTATGTGAACACTGAACCACATTTTCCATCCTGAAATGTAGAACTGAGTCTAAGATCAAGCACTCAGAGATATTTAAGAGTTGAGGCAAAAACTTACATGACTCCAGATCACTAAACTTCAAAACTACAAGCAGGGTCCAGTAGTGGTGCTGTAGAAGTAACAGAATGCTCTTCAGTGCTGAAGCCACAAGGCAAAGTACCAGGCTCACATCTTTTTTTAAAATTTGTAATTATTTTTTGTCATTTATTTCTTTATTTATAATCATTCACTGTACATCAATACAGTATACAAAATGAGATTTTCCATCCAGTATACATTATATATTGGCTTGATCAAGGATATTACCATGTATGTTATTATCAACAAATAATTTTCTCTTTGTTGTTTCTTATATATTTTGCTTTATTTCCCCCCTTGATCTCCTACCTCTCTCCCTCTGTCAACTCCCCCCCTTCTCCCACACTGTCTCTGGTATGTACGTTTATTTTCCACACCTTTTTCCCCACATTTTTATTGATTCACTAAAGTTCTTAATTAATTTAAAGACTTTGAATAACAAGCACAGCTGATATACACATATTTATGAATGCATGCCTGACTTTAGGCATAAACCTCAGCGAGTAAAGTGAATGTATTATAAAGTAGCACCTCACTGGGGCTATATAGCTTACTGCAGTCATTACATAGGTATTAATAGGTATTTTTAATGCATTTTTTTAATTTCAGGAAAGTTTTAGTTTTAATAAATCAAAATAAAAAAACATTAAGAGAAATTTGGTTAAAACTTAAAGCCAGGAAAAAGGTTAGGATTCAGTTCAAATAATAGGTGGATGAACCTATCAATAGTTCAAGAGAAGACAAAAATTTTGAAATATCAAAATCAAAGCATCGAGGGACCAACAGTTAGCATAATGGTTATGTCGCTGGACTCCCACGTAGTCGACAGCATTTCGCGTCTTGGACTGGGTGGCTTAAAACTCACACCGGACACGTGTGCATGCGTACCCAAGATCCTGAGAGAATGGAGGAGAAGGAATTGAGGCATGGCCATACCCCTGGGGGGTGATTTCTCGCTTTCTGTCTCTAATGTCTCTCTGTCTGGCAAGTGCACAAGCCCTATAGCGAAAACCTCTCAAAAAAAAAAAAAGCATTGAAGAAAATTAGTACTGTTTTAGTCCAAAGTCAAAAAATTCTATTTCACTAGTTCAGACTCACGTAATTAATTTCTCTTCTGTTGCATTTGCAGTGTTACTGTGGTCTGATCTTTCCATTTAAACTCTGGAAGTTAACATTCAACTCTGGACTTGTCCCTACCATTAGGTTGGCCATTCTCTTGGTTGTTTTTTATATTCTTATTTCTGTGTGTCCGACTTTAGCTTTCCTGGTATAGCACTCCCTTTGGCACTTCTTAGAGAGCTGATCTGCTGTTGGTAAATTCATTCAGGTTTTGTTTATCTGAGAATGTTTTTGTCTTTTTTTCTCTCATATGAAAGATAATCTTACCAGGTATAGTATTCTCGGTTAAAATTGTTTTTCATTTAACACTTTGAATATATTTTCCCATTCTTTCCTTGATTGCATTGTTTCCGATGAGAGGTACGATATTTGCCTTATGGGATATACTTTGAAAGTAACTTGATATTTCTCTCTTGCCAATTTTAGTATCTTGTCTCTGTCAGTGGTCTTGGTCAATCTGGCTATCATGTGCCTTGGGGAACATCTTCTTGGGTCGATTCTACATGGGGTCCTATATATTTCTTGGATCTGGATATTTGAGTGCCTCTCTAGGTTTGGAAAGTTTTCTTTAAGGATTTCATGGAATAGATGATCAATGCCCTTATTAGTTTCTTCACCTTTTGGGATAGCGATGATCTGAATGTTTGGGCATTTAATGGTACCTTGTATTACTCGTATGTTATTCTCATTGTTTTCAGTTATTTTCTCAGTCTTTTTAGTGAATTTTTCTAGGTCAGAGGTTCTATCTTCTACATCTGAGATTCAGTCTTTTGTTTGATCTAATCTGCTTCTGATATTTTCAAGGGAAATTTTGATATTCTGTATTCCAGCCTTCATCTCTGATAATTCTGTTTGATTATTTTTTATGATGTGTATCTCTTCTTTCAGATCATGCAAGAACTTCTTCATCTCCTGGAATTTGGTTTCTCTTTTCTCCTGCATCTTCTGGAGTTTATTATCTCTATCCTCTTTTTTTTTTTACCGTAACGTGGAACATTTATATGCCTTACATGGCCCAAATTCACATGCCATTTAATCTTTACAACTTTCTCAGACATAAATTAAACTATTAGCAGAGAGAAGAATACATTGACTATTTCACTTTGCAGATCAGGGCTGAAAAATCACACTCTCTTCAATAATATTGGAATAAGTAAGTCAAAATCCATCCAGAGTTGAATTAATGACCATGCTATAAAAGCTACATCATCCCTGCATATCAAATCTATGTTACGATTGCTTCATTTCTTCCTAAATGCTTATTTTTCAGTGATGACAATCAGAAATTTTATTAAGGCCACCAACAAACCAGGGAGAAACATAGATGTGATCTTTATGTGCACATACACAATTTCCTCATGTAGGTGCTGGTTCTAAATTAAAAGAAACTAGAAAACATTCTTTACAAAATAAGAAAAGTAGGTATGACTTTGAACACTATAGTTTTTATAAGGTAGTATTATTTTTCCATCCAGAATACACTGTAGATTGGCTCAATCAAGCACATCAACATACGTGTTATCAACAAATAATAGTCCATTTCTTATGTCTTGTATATTTTGCTTTTTTTTTTTTTTACTATCCTTGATTCTCTATCCCTCACCCTCTGCCCTGCCCCACCCTCCTCCCACATTGTCTCTGGTATCCATGGTTGCTTTCTATGCCTTTCCCCCCCATTTAATTAATTTGCTAATGAACTTAATTAGTCTAAATATTTGCAATAGCAAGCACAGCTGATATATACCTATACATGAACCCAAGTCTGACATTAGGCATAAACCTCAGTGAGTAAAATGAACATACTATAAAGTAATACCTAGCTGGGGCTACATAGCATACTGCAGTTATCAAATACGCATTTTTTTTTAATTTCGATAAGAACAGTTTTAGTTTTTTTAAAAAAAACACTTTTTTAAATTAATTTACATTCATTCCCTGAGCATCATCACAACATACTAAATGTGGCTTCCCATCTAGAATGAACTGCATGTTACCATCAATAATATTCTATTTCTACTTTCATATATATATA